>NC_092742.1:8960887-9260887 GCF_047496795.1 Chiloscyllium punctatum
TCTCAAACACCCTCAACCTTTAGTTCATGGGAGTTTAACTATTCATCAATTACAAAATTATTTCTTCATCCAATTGTTTCAGTCAATATCCTTTCACCCCAAATGTCTAAAGAAACTAAAACTGAGGGAACGAGTGAGAAACCTTGCAGAGTTATTATCAGAAGGGAATACTGCTAGACTGGAACAAGAACTTCTAAACTGGCTTTGTGTTTTACAGGAACATCCTGCGTCAGTGCATATGCGTGTGTGTGTGTGTGTGTCTATGCGCGTGTGTGTGTGTGTGTGTGAATGTGTGTGTGTGAATGTGTGTGTGTGTCTATGCGCGTGTGTGTGTGAATGTGTGTGCGTATGTGTGTGCGTGTCTGTGTGTGTGTGGGGACGGGTTATCTGAGTGTGTCTTTTTATGAGTGTATATATGGGCCTGTGTGTGATTGAGTGTGTCTGAGTGTGTGTGTCTATCTCTGTGTGTCTGTGTGTGGATGTCTATGTGTGTTTATGTGTCCATGTGTGTGAGTGTGTGTGTGATTGAGTGTGTCTCAGTGTGTGTGTATCTCTGTGTGTCTTTATGCGTGGATGGCTATGTGTCTGTGTATGTGTGTGTGTATGTGTATGTCTCAGTGTGTATGAGTGTGTGTATATGACTGTGTTAATGAGTATGTGTATGTGTCTGTGTGTATGAGTGGGTTAGTATGTGTATGTGTCTGTGTGAATCTGAGTGTGTGTGTGTGTTTGGATGAGTGCATGTATGTGTCTGTGTGTATGTGTGTTTGGATGAGGTGTGTGTATTTGTCCGTGTGTGTATCTGAGTGTGTGTGTCTGTGTGTTTGGATGAGTGTATGTATGTCTGTGTACAAGTGTGTGTGTGTCTGTGTGTATGAGTATATGTATGTGCCTGTGCGTATGAGTGTATGAGTGTTTGGATGAGTGTATGTATGTGTCTATGTGTATGGGTGTGTGAGTGTATGTGTTTGTAAGTGTGTGTGTGTGTGTATGAGCATGTATATGTGTCTTTGTGTATGAGTGAGTGTATGTCTGTCTGTGTGTATGGGTGTGTGTGTATGTGTTTATGAGTGTGTGTGTGTGTCTGTGGTGGGATGGGGGGGGGGTCAATGCCTGGTTTGGGACAGTGGTGTACCAGCTCCATCTGCTGGCTACGGTCAGTACCACAATGTTTGAGCAGTTCTGTGCAGAATAAGAATTATCAGGCAAATACAGTGGAGGGATGTGACTGGAAGTTAGTTGCACATTACTGCAAAATGGAAGTGCAGTAAATTATGTCTTTCTCACAAATCTGACCATGAGCTCCACCCTCCCTAGCTCTGTAACAACTCTCTGGGATCTCTGTGTCCCTCTAATTCCAGTCTCTTGTACATCCTGTTTGAAATTACAGAGTTGTGCAGCACAGAAACAGACCCTTCAGTCCAACTCGTCCATGCTGACCTAACCTAATCTAGTCCCATTTGCCAGCATTTGGCCCATATCCCTTTAAACTCTTCCGACTCATATACCCATCCAGATGCCTTTTGAATGATGCAATTATACCAGCCTCCACCACTTCCTCTGGCAACTCATTCCATACACGTACCACCCTCTGTGTGAAAACATTGTCTGTCAGGTCCCTTTCAAATCTTTCCCCTCTCACCTTTAACCTATGCCCTCTAGTTTGCTTCACCATTGTACATTCATGTGCCTGGGTTCCAAGTTCTGGAATTCAATCCCAAAAACCTCTCCGTATCCCCCACATTAATTTCCTCTTGTCATCGATAACACTTTATGTGCTGATTGTTATATTCCTCACTCCTCTGAAACACGTTGGGAGAGTTTCCTGCATTGAAGGCAGTTTCTGAATGCAAATTTTACTCCTGTATCCCATTATTGAGCAACAGAACAAGTATTGTGACTGGGTCATATAAACTCCCCCTACACCTTTCAAATTAAAGTGAACCACCCTCTATACTGTCCTCATCAAAGATTCATACCACAGGGACACCACGGGGTTAGATACTCTCTGTTACTCCCAGCTCCTGGTTATCCTGGTTTCCTGGTTACTCCTGGCTCCTGGTTACTCTCAGATCTCGATTACTCCCAGCTACTGGTTAACCCAGTTTCTGGTTAGCCCCAGCTCCTTGTTACATTTAGCTGTATCTGACACAAGACCCCAATTCCGATCAGCTGGTCAAATCCACAGAACAGTCACAGGAAGCTGAAGAGATTTCCTTCCAAAGAATATCAAAGTGCTGTTTTAACAGCAACAAATGAATTGTGGAAGGAATTCTAGCCTGTGCACCAAGGCGATGGGATTGATGTGGGTACATAATTATAGTACAGATACATCACAAGAAGAGGCCATTCAGCCCTATTCTGATCCCAGCTGCCAGCTCCTGGTCTCTTGCCCAGGAGGTTCCATTGCTTCAGGTGAAAATCCAAGTTCCTTTTAAGTGAGTTGAGGGTTTCCACCTCAACTCCCAAACTGGCCAGCAAAGTCCAGACACCCCCCTAACCTCTGGGGAGAAGATTTTTGCATGTCACTGTAATAATTTACCAGTGACCTTAACACTCTGCCCCCTGGTAACTGACCTCTCCACTAGGGAATACCTCAGTATTCTGTGCATCACAGTAAACTCACCCCTCAGCCCATCTGAAGCTTGGAAAACAACCCTAGCCATTCCAATCTTTTCTCAAAACTACTATTTACAAGCATCCTTGTTGTAAATCTCCTGTGTAATCTCTGTCCAGTGGAGATATCCACTGATGGCCAGAATTGAGCCAAATGAGTGGGGTTTTATCCTTTGAACGTCATTGTTACCCAGATGTCAGTCAGCTAAAGTCATACAGTCATTTCCTCTATAATGTGATCGGCACAGTCCAGTGTGACTCCGCACTATACCAAAATCGTGCAATACAACTAACATGTAAAGTGTTGGCAATCTAAGCGCGTTGTAGCCAAGACATGTTTTGCAAGTTTGTTTTTTATAAATAATGTTTCCTATTCACCAATCACACGGCCAATTCGCATTAACGAAAGATGTATTTCAGCAGAATTGATTGTACTCAGTGACACCATGCTGACAGTATTGTGGTGCATCATTCCACACAGGAGACAGTGATGACAAGTGAGGTTAGGAGGAATTTCTTCATCCACAGGGTTGTCAGAGAGCTTTGTGTCACAGGGAATAGTTGATGTAAAGACAATTACAATAGCTGAGGAAAAGTTGGATAAATATTTGGATAGAGCAGGGTGGAGACTTCTGTTTTGTGTTGCTGCAGTAACGAGTTGGTGGGCTGAGTGGCCTTTTCCTGTGCTTTTTGAGTTGCTCTACTTTGGTCACTGAGTGACTCTGCGGAATGGGTTTCTGGGTCTCCCAACTCACCGAGCATGTGGTACGTGATATAAAATATTCATCACTCAGACCCCTTTCGGTCTAAATGACTGTTTGTGATAAATCCCCTGTACAAACGCAGGTGACTGATTTGTAGTGATGCTGGACCTGGGGATGTAATTTAAATTCTGCACGATGTTCCTGTTTAGTCCTCCCACCTTCAGCCTCTGTCACCATTCCTCTGACGCCTATCAAAAGCTCAAGGAACAGAACCTCAAGCTTCAACTTGGCACTTTTACAGCTTTCAGAACTTCAACAATCTGAGACTGTAACCTCCACCTTCCATTTTATTAGACATGCAACGATTGGTTATGATTCTGCTGTTGCCATTTATACCTCCCCTGGGGCCAGACTGGTCACATCGACATCTCTGTTTGCATTGAACCATGTAATTAATGAGTCTCACTCTTTCACAGAAACCCCTTTTCGCTCCCTCCTCCCAGAATTATAGAAATATTCCATGACAATAGGAGACCATTTGTGTCTGTTCCAATCCTAACTCCATCTCCCTGCTCCGTATTTGTTATATTGATAAGTTTCACCACTTCTGACAACTAGTCATTTGGTGGTCCAAGGAATTGAGTATTGCCGAGAAAAAAGACTCATTTTGTCAAATTAGATCTTGCAGTGATCAGGATAATTCGCAAGAATAGCAATTCAAGAGGAAACCCAACATTTATACCACACAAGAGGAGCCTGCTGATTGGTTGGCAAGTGAACACTGATTGGTAGAGATGTTACCATGGAGAATACACATGTTAATGACAATTCACAGTTAATGGTTAAACATCGATACATTTTAAATTAGGTAGGTTGACTGTGATTGGTCGGACTACTGTCTTGAGAAATGAACCAGCAAATGGCTTCACCTATTATGTTCAGTTGTAACATGTAGTGCCTGTATGCATTCTTTCTGGCTGCAAACAACTAGACCTCGTGTATTGATATATTTAGCTTCCAGTGTATAGAAGTGGGCCACACAATGCCAATGCTAAACGGTTATCAGTGTAATTGCTCAACAGTCAAGATTATCCAGATAATGATTTTCTATTGCAGAAACACGAGTAATGTTGTTGTCAGTTGTTTATGAGTCTTGCAAATGTGAACTGGTTGGCTGACAGTCAATACTTTGTTTGTTGTGAACAGCTCCAAGAATATGTTGTTTGATACAAGGTGCCAGTCACTGGGATATAAGTCCATAAGACGTAGGAACAAAAGTAGGCCATTCAACCCCTTCAGTGCCCTCTACCCTGCAATGAAATCATGACTGATCTGGTAATCATCGACTCCCTTTCTTGCCTTTCCACACATCCCTCGATTCTCTTCCTGTCTGTCTTAGCCTTGAATATACTTAGTGACTCAACCTCAATAGACCCCTGTGGTAAAGAATTGTGTAGACTCATTCCCCTCTGAGGGGAGAAATTCCTCCTCATCCCTGTCTTCAATATGCGACCCCTTACTTACCCATAAGGTAAAGTCTCATATTAATCTTGTATCTTTCAATCAGGTCATTTCTCAATTTTCTAATTTCTAATGGCCCACCCATTAGAAAGGGAAATCATGTCTGACTAATTTGTTAGAGTTTTTCAAGGAAGTCTCAACCAGAGTGGATAGAGAGGAACCAGTAGATAAGTTGTATTTGAACTATCAGAAGGTGTTCAATAAGTTACCTCACAAAAGCTTAAGCCATAAGCTAAGAGGCGACATTATTGAAGGTGGTATATTGGCATGGATAGAGAACTGGCTAATGGGCAGGAAACAGCGAGTGGAGAGAAGGGGTTCTCTTTCAGGTTGGTGACCTGTGACCAGTGGGATTCCACAGGGGTCAGTGCTAGGACCATAGAACATAGAACAGTACAGCACAGTGCAGGCTCTTCGGCCCTGGATGTTGTGCCGACCTTATATCCTACTCTAAGATCAGACTAACCTACATACCCTTCATTTTACTATCATCCATGTGCCTATCCAAGAATCACTTAAATGTCCGTAATGTCTCTGACTCTACTCCCACCGCTGGCAGTGCATTCCACATACCCACCACTCTCTGTGTAAAGAACCTCCCTCTGACATCGCCCCTAAACCTTCCTCCAATCACCTTAAAATTATACCCCCTCATGACAGCCATTTCTGTACTTGGGAAAAGTCTCTGTCTACCCACCCTATCTATGCCTCAACATCTTGTACACCTCTATCAAGTCACCTCTCATTCTTCTTTGCTCCAATGAGAAAAGCCCTAGCTCCCTCAACTTTTCTTCATAAGACACACCCTCCAGTCCAGGCAGCATCCTGGTAAATCTCCTCTGTGCTGTCTTTAAAGCTTCCACATCTTTCCTATAATGTGGTGATCAGAACTGAACACAATATTCCAAGTGCGGTCTAACCAGGGCATTATAGAGCTGCAGCATAACCTCACGGCTCTTAATCTCAATTCCCCTGTTAATGAAAGCCAACACACCACACCCCTTCTTAACAACCCTATCAACTCGGTGGCAACTTTGAGGGATCTATGGACACGGACCCCAAGATCCCTATGTTCCTCAACACTGCCAAGAATCCTGCCTTTAACGCTGTAATCTGCATCCAAATTCAACCTTCCAAAGTGAATGATTTCACATGTTTCCAGATTGAACTCCGTCTGTCACTTATCAGCCCAGCTCTGCATCCTGTTAATGTCCCATTGCAACATACAACAACCCTCCACACTATCCGACACTCCACCGACCTTCCTGTCATCGGCAAACATACTTACCCACCCTTCCACTTCCTCATCTAAGTCATTCCTAAAAATCACAATGAGCAGAGGTCCTAGAACAGATCCCTGTGTAACACCACTGGTCACTGAGCTCCAGGCTGAATACTTTCCATCTACCACTACCCTCTGTCTTCTATGGGCCAGCCAATTCTGTATCCAGACAGCCAGATTTCTATGTATCCCATGCCTCCTTACTTTCTGAATGAGCCCATCATGGGGAACCTTATCAAAAGCCTTGCTAAAATCCATATATACCACATCCACCGCTCGACCTTCATCAACATGTTTTGTTACATCCCCAAAGAAGTCAATGAGATTGTGAGGCATGACCTACCCCTCACAAAGCCATGCTGACTATCTCTAATCAAACTATGGTAATCATGAATACTGTGTCTCAAGATCCTCTCCAGTACTTTGCCCACCACTGACGCAAGACTGACTGGTCTGTAATTCCCAGCATTATCCCTATTCCCTTTCTTGAACAAGGGAATAATATTTGCCACACTCCAATCATCTGGCACTACTCCAGTGGACAGTAAGGACACAGAGATCATTGCCAAAGGCACAGCAATCTCTTCCCTCACTTCCTGTAGTAACCTTGGGTATATCCTGTCTGGCCCAGGATTTAACTACCCTTATGTTTTTCAAAATTTTCAGCACATCCTCCTTCTTTACATCTACCTGTTTGAGCATATCAGTCTGTTTCACGCTGTCCTTGCAAATGTCAAGGTCCCTCTCAGTAGTGAATACTGAAACAAAGTATTCATTAAGGACCTCCCCTACTTCCTCCAACTCCAGGCACAAGTTCCCTCCACTATCCATGATCGGCCCTTCCCTCACTCTGACCATTCTCTTGTTCCTCACAAAAGTGTAGAACGCCTTAGAGTTTTCTTTAATCCTACCCACTAAAGCTTTTTCATGCCCCCTTCTCGCTCTCCTAAGTTCATTGTTCAGACAACGGTTGTTTAGACTCTATAGTAATAACTTGGAGGAAGGGAGTGAATGTACTGTAGCTACATTTGAAGGTGACACAGTATTAGGTGGAAAGGCAGGTTCTGAGAGGGATACAAATAGTTTACAGAGAATACTGATCGGTTAAGACAGTGGTCAAAATGTTGACATTTTGAGGATAATAGGAAAATGTGAACTTGGTCACTTTGAAAGGGAGAGTAAAGGAACAGAATAGAACCCAGTTCTGAGGAAGGGTCACCGGACCCGAAACATTAACTCTGATTTCTCTTCACAGACGCTGCCAGACCTGCTGAGCTTTTCCAGCAATTTCTGTTTGTCTTACATTGTTAGTTTTCCAATCCCCTGGGATTTTTCCTGTGTCTAAGGGTTCCTGAAAGATTACTACCAGTGCAACTACAATCTCTATTGCAACTTCCTTTCAAATCCTAGGATGCAACCCATCAGAATAAAGGGAGTTACTGACCTTTAGCCCTATTTATTTCCTTAGTACTTATCTTCCAGTAATAATTACCGTATTTATTTGTTTTCCTCCTTTTGCAACCAACACTATCCTCCCTCCTGAAACCCCACACTATGTAACCAACACTATCCCCCCTTCCTCAACCCCACACTATGTAACCAACACAATCCCCCCTCCCTCAACCCCACACTATGTAGCCAACACTATCCCCCCTCGCTCAAACCCCCACTATGTAACTAACACTATCACCCCCTTCAACCCCCCACTATGTAGCCAACACTATTCCCCTCCCTCAACCCCTCACTATGTAACCAACACTATCCCCCTCCCTCAATCCCCCACTATGTAACCAACACTATCTCCCTTCCTCAACCCCCCTCTATGTAACCAACACTATCCCCCCTCCCTCAACCCCACACTATGTAACCAACACTATCCCCCTCAATCAACCCCCATTATGTAACCAACACTATTCCCCCTTCAACCCCACACTATGTAGCCAACACTATCCCCCCTCGTTCAACCCCCCACTATGTAACCAACACTATCACCCCCTTCAACCCCCCCACTATATAGCCAACACTATCCCCCCTCCCTCAATCCCACACTATGTAACCAACATTATCCCCCCTCCCTCAACCCCCCACTATGCAACCAACACTATCCCCCCTCCCTCGATCCTCCACTATGTAACCAACACTACCCCCTCCCTCAACCCCACACTATGCAACCAACCTTATCCCCCTCCCTCAACCCCCCCACTATGCAACCAACACTATCCACCCTCCTTCAACCCCACACTATGTAACCAACACTATCCCCCTCAATCAACCCCCCCATTATGTAACCAACACTATCCCCCCTTCAACCCCCCACTATGTAGCCAACACTATCCCCCCTCCCTCAACCCCCCACTATGTAGCCAACACTATCCCCCCTCCCTCAACCCCCCACTATGTAGCCAACACTATCCCCCCTCCCTCAACCCCACACTATGTAACCAACACTATCCCCCCTCCCTCAACCCCCCCATTATGTAACCAACACTATCACCCCTCCCTCAACCCCACACTATGTAACCAACATAATCCCCCCTCCCTCAACCCCACACTATGTAACCAACACTATCCCCCCTCGTTCAACCCCCCACTATGTAACCAACACTATCACCCCCTTCAACCCCCCCACTATCTAACCAACACTATCCCCCCTCCCTCAATCCCACACTATGTAACCAACATTATCCCCCCTCCCTCAACCCCCCACTATGCAACCAACACTATCCCCCCTCCCTCGATCCTCCACTATGTAACCAACACTACCCCCTCCCTCAACCCCACACTATGCAACCAACCTTATCCCCCTCCCTCAACCCCCCCACTATGCAACCAACACTATCCACCCTCCTTCAACCCCACACTATGTAACCAACACTATCCCCCTCAATCAACCCCCCCATTATGTAACCAACACTATCCCCCCTTCAACCCCCCACTATGTAGCCAACACTATCCCCCCTCCCTCAACCCCACACTATGTAACCAACACTATCCCCCCTCCCTCAACCCCCCATTATGTAACCAACACTATCTCCCCTCCCTCAACCCCACACTATGTTAACAACATAATCCCCCCTCCCTCAACCCCACACTATGTAACCAACACTATCCCCCCTTGTTCAACCCCACACTATGTTAACAACATAATCCCCCCTCCCTCAATCCCACACTATGTAACCAACACTATCCCCCCTCGTTCAACCCCCCACTATGTAACCAACACTATCACCCCCTTCAACCCCCCCACTATATAGCCAACACTATCCCCCCTCCCTCAACCCCACACTATCTAACCAACACTATCCCCCCTCCCTCAATCCCACACTATGTAACCAACATTATCCCCCCTCCCTCAACCCCCCACTATGCAACCAACACTATCCCCCCTCCCTCGATCCTCCACTATGTAACCAACACTACCCCCTCCCTCAACCCCACACTATGCAACCAACCTTATCCCCCTCCCTCAACCCCCCCACTATGCAACCAACACTATCCACCCTCCTTCAACCCTCCACTATGTAACCAACACTACCCCCCTCCCTCAACCCCACACTATGTAACCAACACTATCCCCCTCCCCCAATCCCCCATTATACAACCCTACTGTCTTGACATTGTAAAGTACTTATTCAAATCTTCTGCTATTTCTTGGCTCCTCATTATTTTTCCCAAGTCTCATTCTCTAAGGGATTTATGTTCACTTTTGCCTCTCTCTTCCTTTTGACATATTTAGAAGAAGCTCTTACTGTTTGTTTTTATATTACTTGCTTATTTGCGTCATAGTTTATATTTTTCCTTCAGATATGTTTTCATTGGCTTTCATTGACTTTAGGATATTCCCAATCCTTCATCTGTTTAATTTTGCCACATTTTATGACTTTTTCCTTTAAATGTAATATTATCCTTCCGTCACTTGTGTCAGCCGTGTCTAGTTTATTCTCTTCCAAGAATCCTTCTTCCTCACTGGGACATATCTTTGCTTTCAGTCATGAACTATTTTATTAAATGTCTGTCATTCTTCCTCAACCATCCTTTCTGTTAATCGCCTTTCCCGGTCCACTCCAGTCAACTCAGCCTCATTATTTAGTAATTATCCTTATTTGAGCTTAGAGTAGCTGTTTACGGCCCAAATTTCTTACTTTCAAAATAAATGTGAAATTCTACCATGTTATGGTCACTGTTCCCTCAGCAATCTTTTTAGTCTGACATTATTTCTTAAAATTTACCCTTACACGTCACCAAAAACCTGATCTTTTATTGGATCTGCCACATATTGTTCCAGGAAACTGTCCTGAATACAGTCTTTGAATTCTTTCTTATGGCTCCCTTTACCAGTTAAAATCACCCATTGCCTTTTTTACTGCCTTCCCCCCCCCCCCCCCCCCCACCCCTCCACCCCACCAATGCCTTCTCTCCCTTTTTTATTTCTTACCTGAATCCATGTTGCAGCTGTACAGGAAACTGATGAGGCTAATTTTCAAATACTGCATGCAATTCTGGTCTCCCTACTACAGGAAGAATGCTGTGAAACTTGAAAGGGTTCAGAAAAGATTTATAAGGATGTTACCAGGGTTGGAGGATTTGAGCTACAGGGAGAGGTTGAACAGGCTGGGGCTGTTTTCCCTGGAGCGTCAGAGGCTGAGGGGTGACCTTATAGAGGTTTATAAATCATGAGGGGCATGGATAGGATAAATAGACAAGGTCTTTTCTCCAGGATGGGTGAATCCAGAAACCGAGGGCATTGGTCTAAGTTGAGAGGGGAAAGGTTTAAAAGGGACCTAAAGGACAATTTTTTTCATGCAGAAGTGGCGTGTATATTGAATGAGCTGCCAGAGGAAGGGGTGGAGGCTGGTACAATTACAACATTTAAAAGGCATCTGGATGGGTACATGAATAGGAAGGGTTTAGAGGGATATGGGCCACATGCTGGCAAATGGGACTAGATTGATCTCAGATATCTGGTTGACATGGATGAATTGGACTGAAAGGTCTGTTTCCATGCTGTACATCTCTATGAGGATCTATATCTACTGATCCAAGATAACTTCTTGCTATCCAAAGTATTCCATATTGTACTAACAAAGCCAGCCCACCACTGTCCCCTTCCAACCTATTCTTTCAAAAAGCCATATACTCCTGAACGTTGAGTTCCCAGTTTTGATCTCCTTGTAACCATGTCTCTGTAATGGCTATAAGATCATACCCATTCACTTGTATTTGTTCTATTAAGTCATCTATTTTGCTCTGAGTACCACATGCATTTTAGGTGAAGAGTTTTGCCTTTTTAACATTTTCTCCCCTTTAACCCTGTGTTTATTTATTTAATGTTGGTAGACTGTCCTTTCCTGCCCCACTTCGGATATCATTAACAAAATTGCTGTCCTGTAACGCTATCATTTGCTCTTGTTTTATAAGCCGATATCTCCTCTCGCCTGAATCCACCCTCTTTATTTGTTTAAAGCCCTCTCTACAGGCCCAATTGTTTGCTTATCCAGGACATTGGTCTGAGCACATTTCAAGTGTTATGACGTGGAGACAGACAGCCAAATTAAATCAGCCTTTCTACCTCTGTATTTGCAACAAAGTCAAATTATAACCTTCAAAGACTTTCAAAATTGATGCTAGTGGTTCCTGACCAGACTCCGTATTGACAATTCTAGACATTGGTGTGTGTATATAAACATAACAATTTATTAATAATGCAGAAACTTTAGCAAAGCAAATTTAAACAACAAAGTAATCTCTGTCTGATTTAAAACTCGATAACATTTCTTTTTAGTCCCACTCGCATGAAACTCTACTGTGGATAAACAAACACAGTAGAGATAAATCCAAGAAAATAACAAATCTGGGCAAATTACCTGAGCAGTTTTCATGATACATTGTTCCTCTGGCTTATATGATGGTTTCTTGGTTGATTTTCTGAAGATGTCCATCAGATTCGTCCTTTCAGATCATGGATGAAATCAGTGACGACACTAACTTTGTATCTATTCTCTGAACTTCCAATAGCTGGCAATGGGAGGTTAGGGAGAGAGCTTTCAAACCTCCACGTTGTACCATCAACTGCCAGACTCCTCTGAGAACAAGTCCAGAAACCAGTTGAAGAGTTTGTAGAATCGTTTGATCAAGATGTAACTAAATTTCAGGCCTGGCCTCACAAACAAACAATGGCTTGTTTGTTCTATCTTCGTTTTTTTTAAACCATACAGCTGCTCACACTCCTAAGGTCATCTCTAGCTCATAGCCTGAAGTTCACAGCTCCAAACCAAATTACTAAAAGGATAAAATGAAAATAATGAAAGATCAGCAAGGGTTCTAACACAAGTGAAGATGGCTCCACCAGAACAGCTCCCTTCTACCTAGGTGCCAATGTTAACTGAAACCCTTACTAACCACAAAAATCCTTCAGCCACTTCTTTACCACCTCGACTTTATTTCATATTGAAGAAGACAAATAGTATGTTGGCCTTCATAGTGAGACGGTTAGAGTACAGGAGCAGAGATGTCTTGCTGCTATTATACAGAACATTGGTGAGATCATACCTGGAGTATTGTGGGTAGTTTTGGTCTCCTTATCTGAGGAAGGATGTCCTGGATATTAACGGAGCACAGCAAGGTTTCCCAGACTGATTCCTGGGATGAAGAGTGTGGCGCTGGAAAAGCACAGCAGGTCAGGCAGCATCCGAGGAGCAGGAGAATCAACATTTCATACATAAGCCCTTCATCATGAAACGTCAATTCTCCTGCTCCTTGGATGCTGCCACACCAGCTGTGCTTTTCCAGCACCACACTCTTTGACTTTGATCTCCACACCTACAATCCTCACTTCCTCCTGATTCCTGGGATGGCAGAACTGACGTATGACGAGAGAGTGAATCAGTAAGGGCTATATTCACTGGAGTTTAGAAGAATAAAAGGGATCTCATAGAAACCTGTAAAATTCCAACAGGACTAGACAGAGTAAACACAGGAAGGATGTTCCTGATGGCCAGGAAGTCCAGAACCAGGGGGTCACAGTCTAAGGATATGAATGAGGCCATTTATGACGAAGATGAGAATTTCCTTCACCCAGACAGTGGGGAGCCCATGGAACTCTGCCACAGAAAGCCATTGAGGCCATAACTTTGAATGTTTCCATAAAAGAGCTAGATAAAGTTCTTGGGGCTAAAGGGGAGAAAGTGGAACAAAGTAAGGAGTTTGATGAACAGCAATGATCCTATTGAATGGTGAAGCAGTGTCAATAGGCTGAATGGCCTACACCTGTTCCTGCTTTCTCTGTTTCGATGATGTACTGCCTACATATCTTGCATCACACAGGCACTGAAATTCATATACCACGTTACTCAATGGTAAGCCTGTCAGTGGCAAACAACAGCCACGTTGCTTTAGTATCACACTCCATGGCAACACCTGTACCACCACAGTTTAGATCAGTGTGGTGCTGGAAAAGCACAGCAGGTCAGGCAGCATCCGAGGAACAGGAAAATTGACGTTTCGGGCAAAAGCACTTCATCAGGAAATTTTCCTGCTCCTTGGATGCTGCCTGACCTGCTGTGTTTTTCCAGCACCACTTTGATCTAAACTCTGGTTTCCAGCAACTGCAGTCCTCACTTTTGCCTACCTGTACCACCACAGCCCACTTGCCAGCCACGAGAGCACAGTCCTCTCAATTTGTACAACTGTTGGTCTTATCCTTGAATTGATGTTCTTGCAAAATGTCCTGGTGAGTGTGAGATGAAACGCTGTGGCAAAATGTTGCCTATTTTCAGTAATGCTCTACTTTTGATGAAAAGCTATCAGCCTGAAATATTAGCTCTGTTCCTCTTTTTCACAGGTGCTGTTCGACCTGCTGGAAATTTAATACATTTTCTGTTTTTGTACATTAGTTGTGAGTGACTGTAAATAATTCTACGGGGTAGACTCAACGATTCAATGAAACTTGGTCAAACTTGTAGCTGAGACAGAGAAAATCAAGAAACTGCTCTCATTAGCCCAGAGAAGGTTAAGGGATTATTTTAATAAATGTTCCGAAAGCAATAATGAAAACTTATTATTCAACCTATAAAAGAGGAAATCCTAGAGATGTTTTTAAGGGTTTTTAAAAGATTTTATATAGGCTGTAACTGCAAGCTATGACAAAGTAATCTCAGAAAGCTGTCCCTAATTCCTTTCACAGTAGTGTTCATGCTAAATGTTCATTGAAGGAAATAAGTTGGTGTCACTAAGTGTTATTATTATTAAGAGCTGAGATGATTGATGAAGGTGGTGCCGTTAGATGTTCATTACTTACTCAGCAAGCTGGCCTTTGTACTGAGTGGGGACACCTTGCTACAATTGTACAGGGCCTTAGTGAGACACCCCCGGAATACTGTGTGCCGTTTTGATCTCCTCTCTGAGGAAGGACGTTCTGTGATGGAAGGAGTGTAGCGAGGGTTTACCAGACTGATTCCTGGGATGGTGGGACTGACTTATGAAGACAGACTTTTCCCTGGGGTGGGGAAGTCCAGAACTAGAGGGCATAGGTTTAGGGTGAGAGGGGAAAGATTTAAAAGGAACATAAGGGGCAACCTTTTCACGCAGAGGGTGGTACGTGTATGGAATGAGCTGCCAGAGGAAGTGGTGGAGGCTGGTACAATTGCAATATTTAAAAGGCATCTGGATGGGTAAATGAATAGGAAGGGTTTGGAGGGACATGGGCTGGGTGCTGGCAGATGAGACTAGATTAGGTTAGAATATCTGGCCAGCATGGATGAGTTGGACCGAAGGACCTATTTCCGTGCTGTACATCTCTATGACTCTATGACTCTATGGTGAGGAATCTCTCTACTCGAGCTTAGAAGAATGAGGGAGAATCTCATAGAAACCTAGAAAATTCCTACAGGATTAGAGAGGGTTAATGCAGGAAGGATGTTCCCAATGACCAGGGAATCCAGAACTGGGGCTCACAGTCCTAAGGATTTAGGGCAGGCCATTTCAGACTGGGATGAGGAGAAATGTCTTCACCCAGAGAGTGGGGAGCCTGGGGAATTCACAGAAAGCATTTGAGACCAAAATATTGAATGCCTTCATAAGGAGTTAGATATCGTTCTTGGGATTAGAGGGATAAAAGGAAATATAGAGAGAGTGAGAACAAGAAACTGAGATGGATGATCAGCCACGACCATCTTGAATGGCAAACAGTCTGGAAGGGCTGAATGGCCTCCTCCTGTATTCTATGTTCTTATGACACCAGTAGGAACTCTCCATGGTCTTGTTCAAACTGTGCCATGGGACCTTTAGCCAGAACTTAGCCTCATCCAGAAAAGATGACACCTCTGACCGTGTAGCACTACTATGGGTCTTGTGTTCGATTCTGTAGAGTGCGATTTCAGCTCGCAACATTCCTGACTCAGGGATTACCCAGTGCAGCACAGGAAGCATAAAGACTGCAGAGAGTTCATTCCCATCTCTAATTTAGCACTCAACGTTGGAGAGGTCACATGATAGGACAGTGTAAGCTCTCTTCTGGGATTCAACTAAATTATTGCATTGAACCTAGTGTGTAAGCTGACCATCTTGGTGGTTACGACTGCTGTGTTATTCTTTGCTGACATTAGGGCATCAGTGCCACTACTTGTTGCCCATTCCTAATTGTCCTTGAACTGAGCAGCTTGTTAGGGTATTTCAGAGGGCACTTCAAAGTTACCCATGTTACCATGGGTCTGAAATGCCACGGGTTGTGGTGGGAATTGAACTCTTACCTCTCTGCTTTAGTAGCCTAGCAATATTACTATTATTCCATCAATTCCTCAGGCTGTATCCCTGCTCAAACCATCAGCCTATATTCCCCTAAACCCAGTTGTGATGTTGGACCAAGGTACACAGGGAGAGTCCTGAAGATGTTTACAGCATGGCACACAGGCCAGCTCAGAATGATCGTGTTATTATTAACAACTACATCTTTTGCCATGTCCAACCTTCCTCCCCTCAGCAACCTGAATCAGAAGCTCCCTGGACCGTCTGATTTGCTGCCGGGTTCACCTGGATCGTTCTCCAAGCAGATATCATTAAAGCCAGAGCTTATCAGCAACAACTTGCATTGATATAGCCCCATTCATGTCGTGAAGCATTCCAAGGTGACAAGCGGGAGCATTATCAGTCCAAATGTGACATGGAAGTGAGCAAAAGGCATGAACAGACAGGAACACTTTGAAGAGAGAATTCCAGAAGCCGGGAAGCAAGAGCAGAGGGAAATGGTCACCAATGGTGAATTGATTTATAACAGGCACGTTCACAGTGCCACAATTAGAGGAAGGAGAGTTGTTATTACAGGGATAGAGCCGGGTGAGGCTGTGGAGAAATTTGAACACGATAGGAGTTTTAATGAGGTGGAGATAGTTATGCCAACTTCCAATTCACTGAACAAACAGGCTAATTGTCATTTATCTACACATCTGCACTGAAGGACAAATGGGATGAATGGTTGAGGAGAGGGGGAGCAAATTGGAGTTTATCAGTGACTCTAACCTCAGGACTGAGTTCAAATAGGCTCAGCGATTCCCGCTGTGGGGGTGGGGAAGCTAAATTATGAAAGGTAGCCTTTTCCTTAGAACAGCTAATGTTGGTCAATAAGGAATTAACCTTCCTGTTAAAATAGACAAAGGTGCACAAAGAGACTGAAAATACAAGAGAAAGAGCTGGAAACACTCAGTAGGTTTGTTAACATTGAGAGAGAGAGAGAGAGCAAGGCAGAAGCTGATTCAAATTCCTGGTCAATGACCTTTGACTCTTCAGTCACAGTACTAACCCTCCAAGATCTCTAATTGCAGCCTCTCAAGCATCTCCAATTTTAATCTCTCCATCTCAGGTCTCAGCTGCTTGGGACCTAAGCTCCAACATTCCCTCTGCAAATCCCTTTGCCTCTGTGTCTCTCTCTCTTGATCCCCCTTTAAGACACTCCTTAAAACTGATTGTGAACGAACTGAACAAAGAATGTTACAGCACAGGAACAGGCCCTTCAGCCCACCAAGACTGTGCTGAGACCTGAAGCCTTTCTAAACTAAAAACCTTTTGCCTCTGTGCTGTTTGTATCCATCTATCCCCTCCCTGTTCATGTAACTGTCAAGGTGTCTCTTAAACATTGTCATTGTATCCACCTCCACCAACTCTGCGAGTAGTGCATTCCAGGCACTTACCATCCTCTGTCTAAAAAACACCCATCTGTCACATCTCCTATAACTTCCCCTTTTACCTTAAACCTATGTCCCTTAATTAATGGCATTTCTACTCCTGGGAAAAAGATTCTGACTATCCATTCTATCCACGCTTCTCATAATTTTGTAAACCTGCATCAGACTGACCTTCATCCTTTGAAGACTAAGTGAAAACAAACCAAGTCTGTCCAATCTCTCCTCATAGCTAATACTCTCCAAACCAGGCAAAATCCTGGTAAACCCTTTCCATACCCTCTGCAAAGCCTCCGGAATGTTCTGGTAGTATGATGACCATAACTGTACATAATATTCCAAACGTGGCCTAACTAAAGTTTTAAACAGCTGCAACATGTCTTGCCAATTTTTATACTCTATGCCTCAACCAATGAAGGCAAAGATTCCATATGCCTTCTTGACCACTTTATCCACTTGTCTTGCCCCTTTCAAGGGAATCTGGACCAGTGTGCCTGGATTCTTCTATATGTAGATGCTTTTAGGGATTCTGCCTTTTCTCGTATGCATCCCTCCCACATTAGGTCTCCTATAATTCATCACCTTGCATTTGTCTGGATTATACTCCATCTACCATTTCTCTGCCTTAATCTCCAGCCTATCTACATTCTGCTGTATCCTCTGGCAATCCTCCTCCCTATCCACAGCTCCGCAAATGTTCGTGTCATCCGCAAGCTTACTAATCAGGTCCCCTACATTCTCCTCCAAATATATTTCCAAGCAACAGGGCTCCCACCACAGATCTCCTGGCAGATAAGCACCCTTCCATTACTACTCTGTTTCTGACTGAGCCAGTTCTGTATCCATCTTACCCTCTCACTGCAGATCCCACATGACATCACCTTCTGTACCAGCCTGCCATGAGGGACCTTGTCAAAAGCCTTGCTAAAGTCCATATGGACAACATCCACAGCACTACCGTCATCAATCATCTTCACCCACTTCCACATAAAGCTCAATCACATTTGTGAGACTTGACCTTCCCTGCACAAAGCCCCATGTGGCCTGTAGTTAATATATTTTTCCAAATGTAAGTAAATTCCAGTCCCAAAGAATCTTCTCTGAAATTCTGAGCCATGATCTAAGGCTTGCTGGCTGTCACTTCCTCGATTATCCCTGTTGTTCTTCTTAAAGAAAAGACCAACATTGGCTATTCAAATGTTTGGTCACCTGTTGCAACTTTTAAAAATTCTATTCAATAATGGGGTAGGGGCTGGACCCAGCGTTTATTACCCATCCCCAGTTGCCCCTTGAGAAGGTGGGGGTGAGCTGCCTTCTTGAACTGCTGCAGTCCATGTTCTGTAGGTAGACCCACAATGTCCCTCAGGGAGGGAATTTCAAGATTCTGACCCAGTGACAGTAAAGGAACAGCGATATATTTCCAAGTCAGGATGGTGAGTGGCTTGGAGGGGAACTTGCAGGGGGTGGTGCTCCCATGTATCTGCTGCCCTTGTCCTTTTAGATGGAAGTGGCCGTGGGTTTGGAAGGTGCTGTCTGAGGATCTTTGGTGAATTTCTGCAGTGCATCTTGTAGATAGTACACACTGCTGTTACTGAGTGTCGGTGGTGGAGGGAGGGGATGCTTGTAGATATGGTGGCAGTCAAACTGCTGCTTTGTACTGGATGGTGTCAAGCTTCTTGAGTGTTGTTGGAGCTGCCCCGCTCCAGGCAAGTGGGGAGGATTCCATCACACTCCTGACTTGTGCCTTGTGATGGTGGACAGGCTTTGGGAGTCAGGAGGTAAGTTACTTGCTGCAGTATTCCCAGCCTCTGACCTGCTCCTGTGTGTGTCTCACTGTCAACTTTTGTTGGATGGTGAACAACCTTGAGGGTGTTGAAGTTGCTATTTAAATTCAGGTTGTTGTTGAGAATTGGACAAGATTGGCAGAAGTTCAAAGGGACAAAGAGAACTCTGGGTGTGATAACATCAAAATGCTGGAGATCGCAGCTGGTCAGGCAGTACCCATGGAGAGCGAGCCAGCTAACGTTTGGAGTCGAGATGAATATTAGATATTTTTGGAGGAGAGATGGTCATGTTTTAAATGTTAATATAAAAGCAAAAAGCAACTGAGACTGGGATGACAAGAATATATTTCTGTATGCTTCCAGCATCTTCTGTTGTTAATTGAGATTTCTGGCAACTTACATTTTATTTTCTGTTTCCCAATGAGGATGGATCTGATTTCCAAGGGTGAGGCATACAGAGGACCCCTTTAAGAAACAGAAACTAGTTTATGTCCTGGTTTATAGGCCCTTTGTTGCTAAGGGAATGTTGCCCTGGTAACTAAATACAAGACTCATGACAGCTTGAGCAGATGAAAACAGCACCACATGATTGCTGCCTGCCATGGTCTCTCTCAGTCTGCTCTAAATAAGGGTTATTTAGAGATTCGTGCTGGAGGAACAAAGCTGTTCCTAAAGCTTGGTCCAGGAACCTTGGCGGACAGCTTAGTGCAGAAAGCAGCTGCATTCGGAAACCCATCCCGGCTGGGAGCTGTCCATAAGGGGAGGGAGTCACTTGCTACTGAGCGGGCGAGTGTGTGTGTGAGAGAGAGAGAGAGAGAGAGACAGAGAGACAGAGAGAGACAAAGGGATGCTGTCAGAGAGCCGTTGGTGCTGAAACAGAGAGACTGCCAGGGAAACGCGATTGATCAGAGCCTGCGACTGTCAACTTTCGAATATTGGAGCACTCCAGTAACCAACCATGGATCTCTCGTTCATGGCTGCACAGGTAAAGCCTTTAACAAATAAAATGAAATAACCTCCTAAAGATAAGATTCGAACGTGATTATCTTTGCCCCCACCTTTTACGTTTTTTTTATTGGAAGTGTTAAGCAACCAATAAAAAAACAATGGTTTCCTGGCGAGGAAGCAAGGGGATAGATTTTGAAATCCAGGCCATTTGTTGAATGATTGTAATTCACTGCAAAAAACAAAGGGTTTCTTTCACTGCTCTCCCTGTGAATGTTAAAGACAGTTTCTGTCGCCTGGCAGTAATGATGGGCACTGTTGTATATTAAAACCCTAGTGCCTTGCCTCACTCTTCAATCTAAATGAAGTAGGGCATGGTCCTCAACTGGAGCTTTGTTGAGTTTTTCAGTTTGCTATTTCAGACCCTTTCTGTAACCTCCTCCCCACCCCCCCACCCCCGACTCCCTTATATTTCTCACAAAATGATTTCTTTCTGCAGCCTCTGGTTATGAACCTTACACCTTAAATTTCCTCTCCCCCTTCCTCCTCCACTGACCAGTTGTCTTCAGATATTCTTCTGAGGGATTGGACTCATTGGCACTGCCCCCCACCCCACCCCATCCAGTCGCTTCCTATCTCCCTCTTGTTGATGTCCAGGGTGTGAGGAAGGGAGGGTGAGGCAGGGGGTTTGTGGGCCGACTGTATTTGGGGAGAGAAGACCCGGGGCAAGTTACAATCCCAACACTCCATACTCTGTGAAAGGGGCCAATGGGGCTTAAGGACACAGTGAAACCCGCCGGGCAGTGCATTGCCTAGGATGGCGAGTCGGAAAAGAGGGATGGTCCCGAGATGTGGGGCTGGGAAAGACAGACAGTCCCTGGATATGGGGCTGAGAAAGGCAGACTCCCAGGATGTGGGACTGGGAAAGATGGACACTCCCAGGATGTGGGTCTAGGAAAGACAAATATTCCCAGGATGTGGGTCTGAGAAAGAGAGGGATTCCTGGAATGTGGGGCCAGGAAATATGGATGATCCCAGAACTGATTTTCTTCCTATGTTATTTTCCAGTCTTGTTGGTGGTGATGGTCATGATAGTGATGATAGCGATAAGGGATTGATAACATTGTGATGTCATGTAGTCATCTCGGTGATTGTGGTGATGGTGGTGAAGGTGATAATGTTGACAGTGACCGTGCTGGTGGTGCTGATGGTGATGGTGATGTCAGTGGTGTTGTTCATGGTGGTGATGGTGATAATGGTGGTCTTGGTAGTAATGGTGGTACTGGTGGTAATGGTGATGGAAGTGTTGGCTGTTTTGATGGTAGTGCTAGCAATGGTTTTGCCATGTGAAGATAGGCAGTCCCACATATCAGTAATGGTTCTGGAAAGGTGATAGCCACTTCAGTTTCCCCTCCCCCTCTGAAGCCTCATCGATACCACCATACTGGGGTTATAGGTTTGAGAAGGCTGCAGGAGGGAAGCAGTGGGTTCTGTATGAAGTCCCATCCCTTTCGTCCTCCACATCCTTCAAATGGTGTCACATGTGGGATCAATAAGTGCCTGGAGTGAGGGAGGGGCTGGTCACATCTGTAAAGTGCATGAGTCCAAAGAGTCTGAAGTGCAATAGGGAGGGGTCTGTCTGAAGACTGTGCATTTGGCTTACTGAGCTGCTTTTGTGTCTCTGCGTTGTGCTCATTCTCTCAATCAATCAATCAATCAATCACACAAATGTGATAAAGTGAATATGATTGTTTTGTAATTTGTTGCTTCATCAATCATAAAAACGCTCACGAGCAAATCAGGCCATAATTAGAGCAATCTGCCGACCTCTCACCTTTCTGGTTGAGGGAACAGGCCTTAACTTCAGGCTTGTTGCTATGGAGACTGGGAATGGAGGTCAGGTTGGAAGGGTCAACTGTGCCCCACATGACCTGCAACCTCCCCATCCCCCACCATGCCGACACGATGCCATTGGTCAGTCCTCGTGGTTCCCCGCCCTACAGTCTGTCCATTATTTACTAGAATGAATCTGAACTTTCCCAATCCACATCCCTGGAACTTTGGTCAATAATTAAACTAACGGCACAAAGAACACCAAGGAGGTCACTGTTTTTGTTTTAAGGATTTCTTTCTCCATTGCACAGTATTAAAATGTCAACTGCAAGAGAAACTGAGCCCTCGTTGGGTGTGGGTACCCTCACTGGGAGGGACGAGTCCCATCTCGTGCCTGAAACGATGTTGTGGAGGGAGGGGAGTACGGCAGGGAAGTGGGAGGGTGAGGATGAGGTGAGAGGGTTAGGGGAGGGGCTGGGCAGACAGGTTATGATAGAGGGGAAAGGGGGGGGTTGACTGGGGTTAGGGAGAGGAGAGGGAAAGGGGAGTGGGGTTAGGGAGAGAGGAAGGCGAGGGGAGTGGGGTTAGGGAGAGGGAAAGGCGAGGGGAGTGGGGTTAGGGAAAGGGGAAGGCAAGGGGAGTGGGGTTAGGGGAGGGGGAAGGGGAGTGGGGTTAGGGGAGAAGGGAAGGGGAGTGGGGTTAGGGGGGAAGGTGAGGGGAGTGGGGTTAGGGGAGAGGGGAAGGGGAAGGGGAGTGGGGTTAGGGGAGAGGGGAAGGGGAGGGGAGTGGGGTTCGGGGAGAGGGGAAGGGGAGGGGAGTGCGGTTGGGGAGGGGAGAAAGGGAGGGGAGTGGGGTTAGGGAAGAAGGGAAGGGGAGGGGAGTGGGGTTCGGGGAGAGGGGAAGGGGAGGGGAGTGGGGTTAGGGAAGAAGGGAAGGGGAGGGGAGTGGGGTTAGGGGAGGGGGAAGGGGAAGGGGAGTGGGGTTAGGGGAGGGGGAAGGGGAAGGGGAGTGGGGTTAGAGGAGAGGGGAAAGGGAGGGGAGTGGGGTTAGGGGAGAGGGGAAGGGGAAGGGGAGTGGGGTCAGGGAGAGGGGAAGGCGAGGGGAGTGGGGTTAGGGGAGGGGGAAGGGGAGTGGGGTGAGGGGAGAGAGGAAGGGGAGTGGGGTTAGGGGAGAGGGGAAGGGGAGGGGGGTGGGGTTAGGGGAGGGGAGAAAGGGAGGTGAGTGGGGTTAGGGGAGAGGGGTAGGGGAGGGGAGTGGGGTTAGAGGAGAGGGGAAAGGGAGGGGAGTGCGGTTAGGGGAGAGGGGAAGGGGAAGAGGAGTGGGGTTAGGGAGAGGGGAAGGGGAGGGGAGTGGGGTTAGGGAAAGGGGAAGGCAAGGGGAGTGGGGTTAGGGGAGGGGGAAGGGGAGTGGGGTGAGGGGAGAGGGGAAGGGGAAGGGGAGTGGGGTTAGGGGAGACGGGTAGGGGAGGGGAGTGGGGTTAGAGGAGGGGAGAAAGGGAGGTGAGTGGGGTTAGGGAAGAGGGGAAGGGGAGGGGAGTGGGATTGGGTGTGGGATTAGGGAGGGCGAAGGGAGGGGAGTGGGTTTTGGTGAAATGGGAAAGGGACAGGGCGCTGGGGTTAGGGAGAGAGGAAAGGGGAGTGGAGAAAGGGAGGGGGGAGGAGGGAAGGGGAGTGGGATTAGGGAGGGTGTAGGGCGGGAAGGGGTGGGGTTAGGGAGAGGGGAAGGGGAAGGGAAGTGTGGTTAGGCAGAGGAAGGGAAGTGGGGTTAGGGAGAGGGAAGGGGAGTGGGTTTAGGGAGTGATGAGGGGGAAGGGGAGTGGGGTTACTGAGGGGGAGAGAGTAGGGGAATGGGACTGGGAAGATTGGAGAGTGTGGGGAGTGGTATTGGGGGAGAGGGGACAGGGCAGGGGAACTGAGTTGCCATCATTGAACAGAATTCCCGTCACTCCCCAGAATTCCTTGATCAATTCGGGAAATCCCTGAAATTCCAAGTGATTCTTGGCAGGAAGCTTCCTCAACAGTGAGACGTTGGTATCACTGGCATAGCCAGAGTTTGTTGTTTGTCCCTAATTGCCCTCAAAAGGGATGGTGGAGCTAAATGAGTCCCTTGCTTGGCTACTTCAAAGTTAATTAAAGATCACTAACATGGCTGTGTTTATAAAGCCATCCAGACGCCAGGCTGACTAAGGTCAAGAGGGTTTCTCCTTGTGAGGCCATTGGTGAATCAGAATGGGTTTTTACCACATTCCTACACATCATCATTACTGTTACTGGATCGTTCCAGAACTATTTAAGAAAGGTCTGTGGTAGAATTTGAATTTGTGTCTCCATGATATTCGTTAAGGATCCTGGATATTCAGTAAGGATCGCTGGGTATTCAGTAAGGGTCCCTGGATATTCAGTAAGGATCCCTTGATATTCAGTAAGGGTCCTGGATATTCAGTAAGGATCCTGGATATTCAGTAAGGATCCCTTGATATTCAGTAAGGGTCATGGATATTCAGTAAGGGTCCTGGATATTCAGTAACGATTCTGGATATTCAGTGAGGATCCTGGATATTCAGTAAGGGTCATGGATATTCAGTAAGGGTCCTGGATATTCAGTAAGGATCCCTGGATATTTAGTAAGGATCCCTGGATATTCAGTAAGGGTCCTGGATATTCAGTAAGGGTCCTGGGTATTCAGTAAGGATCCCTGGATATTTAGTAAGGATCCCTGGATATTCAGTGAGGATCCTGGATATTCAGTAAGGATCCTGGATATTCAGTGAGGATCCTGGATATTCAGTAAGGATCCTGGATATTCAGTAAGGATCCTGGATATTCAGTGAGGATCCCTGGTTATTCAGTAAGGGTCCCTGGATATTCAGTGAGGATCCTGGATATTCAGTAAGGATCCCTGGTTATTCAGTAAGGGTCCCTGGATATTCAGTAAGGATCCTGGATATTCAGTAAGGGTCCTGGATATTCAGTAAGGATCCTGGATATTCAGTAAGGGTCCCTGGATATTCAGTGAGGATCCTGGATATTCAGTAAGGATCCCTGGTTATTCAGTAAGGGTCCCTGGATATTCAGTAAGGATCCTGGATATTCAGTAAGGGTCCTGGATATTCAGTAAGGATCCTGGATATTCAGTAAGGGTCCTGGATATTCAGTAAGGATCCCTGGATATTCGGTAGGGGTCCTGGATATTCAGTAAGGATCCCTGGATATTCAGTAAGGGTCCCTGGATATTCAGTGAGGATCCCTGGATATTCAGTAAGGATCCTGGATATTCAGTGAGGATCCTGGATATTCAGTAAGGATCCCTGGATATTCAGTGAGGATCCTGGATATTCAGTGAGGATCCCTGGATATTCAGTAAGGATCCTGGATATTCAGTATGGGTCATGGATATTCAGTAAGGGTCCTGGATATTCAGTAAAGATCACTGGATATTTAGTAAGGATCCCTGGATATTCAGTAAGGGTCCTGGATATTCAGTGAGGATCCTGGATATTCAGTGAGGATCCCTGGATATTCAGTAAGGATCCCTGGATATTCAGTGAGGATCCTGGATATTCAGTAAGGGTCATGGATATTCAGTAAGGATCCCTTGATTTTCAGTAAGGATCCCTGGATATTCAGTGAGGATCCTGGATATTCAGTGAGGAACCTGGATATTCAGTAAGGGTCATGGATATTCAGTAAGGGTCATGGATATTCAGCAAGGATCGCTGGATATTCAGTAAGGATCCTGGATATTCAGTAAGGGTCCTGGGATATTCAGTAAGGATCCCTGGATATTCAGTAAGGATCCCTGGATATTCAGTGAGGATCCTGGATATTCAGTAAGGGTCCCTGGATATTCAGTAAGGGTCCTGGGTATTCAGTAAGGATCCTGGATATTCAGTAAGGATCCCTGGATAATCAGTAAGGATCCCTGGATATTCAGTATGGATCCTGGATATTCAGTAAGGATCCCTGGGTATTCAGTAAGGATCCCTGGATATTCAGTAAGGGTCCTAGATATTCAGTAAGGATCCTGGATATTCAGTAAAGGTCCTGGGTATTCAGTAAGGATCCCTGGATATTCAGTATGGATCCTGGATATTCAGTAAGGGTCATGGATATTCAGTAAGGGTCATGGATATTCAGCAAGGATCGCTGGATATTCAGTAAGGATCCTGGATATTCAGTAAGGGTCCTGGATATTCAGTAAGGATCCCTGGATATTCAGTAAGGATCCCTGGATATTCAGTGAGGATCCTGGATATTCAGTAAGGGTCCCTGGATATTCAGTAAGGGTCCTGGGTATTCAGTAAGGATCCTGGATATTCAGTAAGGATCCCTGGATAATCAGTAAGGATCCCTGGATATTCAGTATGGATCCTGGATATTCAGTAAGGATCCCTGGGTATTCAGTAAGGGTCCCTGGATATTCAGTGAGGATCCTGGATATTCAGTAAGGACCCTGGATATTCAGTAAGGATCCCTTGATATTCAGCAAGGATCCTGGATATTCAGTAAGGATCCTGGTTATTCAGTAAGGGTCCTGGATATTCAGTAAGGGTCCCTGGATAATCAGTACGGGTCCTGGATATTCAGTAAGGATCCCTGGGTATTCAGTAAGGGTCCTGGATATTCAGTAAGGATCCCTGGGTATTCAATAAGGATCCTGCATAATCAGTGAGGATCCTGGATATTCAGTAAGGGTCCTGGATATTCAGTAAGGATCCCTGGGTATTCAGTAAGGGTCCTGGATATTCAGTAAGGATCCCTGGGTATTCAGTAAGGGTCCTGGATATTCAGTAAGGATCCCTGGGTATTCAATAAGGATCCTGCATAATCAGTGAGGATCCTGGATATTCAGTAAGGGTCCTGGATATTCAGTAAGGATCCCTGGGTATTCAGTAAGGGTCCTGGATATTCAGTAAGGATCCCTGGGTATTTAGTAAGGGTCCTGGATATTCAGTAAGGGTCCTGGATATTCAGTAAGGATCCTGGATATTCACTAAGGGTCCTGGGTATTCATTAAGTATCCCTGGATATTCAGTAAGCATCCTGGATATTCAGTAAGGGTCCTGGATATTCAGTAAGGATCCCAGGATATTTAGTAAGGATCCTGGATATTCAGTAAGGGTCCTGGATATTCAGTCAGGATTCCTGGATATTCATTAAGGGTCCTGGTTATTCAGTAAGGGTGCTGGATCTTCAGTAAGGAACCTGGATATTCAGTAAGGATCCCTGGATATTCAGTAAGGATCGCTGGATATTCAGTAAGGGTCCCTGGATATTCAGTAAGCATCCTGGATATTCAGTAAGGGTCCTGGATATTCAGTAAGGATTCTGGATATTCAGTAAGTATTCCTGGATATTCAGTAAGGGTCCCTGGATATTCAGTAAGTATCCCTGGATCTTAAGTAAGGATCCTGGATATTCAGTAAGGATCCCTGGATATTCAGTAAGGATCCCTGGATATTCAGTGAGGATCCTGGATATTCAGTAAGGGTCATGGATATTCAGTAAGGATCCCTTGATTTTCAGTAAGGATCCCTGGATATTCAGTGAGGATCCTGGATATTCAGTAAGGGTCATGGATATTCTGTAAGGATCGCTGGATATTCAGTGAGGATGCTGGATATTCAGTGAGGATCTCTGGATATTCAGTAAGGGTCCTGGGTATTCAGTGAGGATCCTGGATATTCAGTAGGGTTCCCTGGATAATCAGTAAGGATCCCTGGATATTCAGTAAGGATCCTGGATATTCAGTAAGGATCCCTGGGTATTCACTAAGGATCCCTGGATATTCAGTAAGGGTCCTAGATATTCAGTAAGGATCCCTGGATATTCAGTAAGGATCCTGGATATTCAGTAAGGATCCCTGGGTATTCAATAAGGATCCTGCATATTCAGTGCGGATCCTGGATATTCAGTAAGGGTCCTGGATATTCAGTAAGGATCCCTGGGTATTCAGTAAGGATCCTGGATATTCAGTAAGGGTCCTGGATATTCAGTAAGGGTCCTGGGTATTCAGTAAGTAACCCTGGATATTCAGTAAGCATCCTGGATATTCAGTAAGGGTCCTGGATATTCAGTAAGGGTCTTGGATATTCAGATAGGATTCCTGGATATTCAGTAAGGGTCCTGGATATTCAGTAAGGGTGCTGGATCTTCAGTAAGGAACCTGGATATTCAGTAAGGATCCCTGGATATTCAGTAAGGATCGCTGGATATTCAGTAAGGGTCCCTGGATATTCAGTAAGCATCCTGGATATTCAGTAAGGGTCCTGGATATTCAGTAAGGATTCTGGATATTCAGTAAGGCTCCTGTATATTCAGTAAGTATTTCTGGATATTCAGTAAGGGTCCCTGGATATTCAGTAAGTATCCCTGGATCTTAAGTAAGGATTCTGGATATTCAGTAAGGGTCCTGGATATTCAGTAAGGATCTCTGGATATTCAGTAAGTGTCTCTGGATATTCAGTAAGGATCCCTGGATATTCAGTAAGGATCCTGGATATTCAGTAGGTATACTGGATATTCAGTAAGGATCCTGGATATTCAGTAAGGATCCTGGATATTCAGTAGGTATACTGGATATTCAGTAAGGATCCCTGGATATTCAGTAAGGATCTCTGGATATTCAGTATGGGTGCTGGATCTTAAGTAAGGATCCTGGATATTCAGTATGGATCCTGGATATTCAGTAAGGATCCCTGGGTATTCAGTAAGGATCTCTGGATATTCAGTAAGTGTCTCTGGATATTCAGTAAGGATCCCTGGATATTCAGTAAGGATCCTGGATATTCAGTAGGTATACTGGATATTCAGTAAGGATCCCTGGATATTCAGTAAGGATCTCTGGATATTCAGTAAGGGTGCTGGATCTTCAGTAAGGATCCTGGATATTCAGTAAGGATCCCTGGATATTCAGTAAGGATCCCTGGATATTCAGTAAGGGTGCTGGATCTTCAGTAAGGATCCTGGAATATCAGTAACGATCCTGGATATTCAGTAAGGGTCCTGGATATTCAGTAAGGATCCCTGGATATTCAGTAAGGATCCTGGATATTCAGTAAGGATCCCTGGATATTCAGTAAGGGTCCTGGATATTCAGTCACGATCCTGGATATTCAGTAAGGGTCCTGGATATTCAGTAAGGATCCTGGATATTCACTAAGGGTCCTGGGTATTCATTAAGTATCCCTGGATATTCAGTAAGCATCCTGGATATTCAGTAAGGGTCCTGGATATTCAGTAAGGATCCCAGGATATTTAGTAAGGATCCTGGATATTCAGTAAGGGTGCTGGATCTTCAGTAAGGATCCTGGAATATCAGTAACGATCCTGGATATTCAGTAAGGGTCCTGGATATTCAGTAAGGATCCCTGGATATTCAGTAAGGATCCTGGATATTCAGTAAGGATCCCTGGATATTCAGTAAGGGTCCTGGATATTCAGTCACGATCCTGGATATTCAGTAAGGGTCCTGGATATTCAGTAAGGATCCTGGATATTCACTAAGGGTCCTGGGTATTCATTAAGTATCCCTGGATATTCAGTAAGCATCCTGGATATTCAGTAAGGGTCCTGGATATTCAGTAAGGATCCCAGGATATTTAGTAAGGATCCTGGATATTCAGTAAGGGTCCTGGATATTCAGTAAGGATTCCTGGATATTCATTAAGGGTCCTGGTTATTCAGTAAGGGTGCTGGATCTTCAGTAAGGAACCTGGATATTCAGTAAGGATCCCTGGATATTCAGTAAGGATCGCTGGATATTCAGTAAGGGTCCCTGGATATTCAGTAAGCATCCTGGATATTCAGTAAGGGTCCTGGATATTCAGTAAGGATTCTGGATATTCAGTAAGTATTCCTGGATATTCAGTAAGGGTCCCTGGATATTCAGTAAGTATCCCTGGATCTTAAGTAAGGATCCTGGATATTCAGTAAGGATCCCTGGATATTCAGTAAGGATCCCTGGATATTCAGTGAGGATCCTGGATATTCAGTAAGGGTCATGGATATTCAGTAAGGATCCCTTGATTTTCAGTAAGGATCCCTGGATATTCAGTGAGGATCCTGGATATTCAGTAAGGGTCATGGATATTCTGTAAGGATCGCTGGATATTCAGTGAGGATGCTGGATATTCAGTGAGGATCCTGGATATTCAGTAAGGATCCCTGGATATTCAGTAAGGGTCCTGGGTATTCAGTGAGGATCCTGGATATTCAGTAGGGTTCCCTGGATAATCAGTAAGGATCCCTGGATATTCAGTAAGGATCCTGGATATTCAGTAAGGATCCCTGGGTATTCACTAAGGATCCCTGGATATTCAGTAAGGGTCCTAGATATTCAGTAAGGATCCCTGGATATTCAGTAAGGATCCTGGATATTCAGTAAGGATCCCTGGGTATTCAATAAGGATCCTGCATATTCAGTGCGGATCCTGGATATTCAGTAAGGGTCCTGGATATTCAGTAAGGATCCCTGGGTATTCAGTAAGGATCCTGGATATTCAGTAAGAGTCCTGGATATTCAGTAAGGGTCCTGGGTATTCAGTAAGTAACCCTGGATATTCAGTAAGCATCCTGGATATTCAGTAAGGGTCCTGGATATTCAGTAAGGGTCTTGGATATTCAGATAGGATTCCTGGATATTCAGTAAGGGTCCTGGATATTCAGTAAGGGCGCTGGATCTTCAGTAAGGAACCTGGATATTCAGTAAGGATCCCTGGATATTCAGTAAGGATCGCTGGATATTCAGTAAGGGTCCCTGGATATTCAGTAAGCATCCTGGATATTCAGTAAGGGTCCTGGATATTCAGTAAGGATTCTGGATATTCAGTAAGGCTCCTGTATATTCAGTAAGTATTTCTGGATATTCAGTAAGGGTCCCTGGATATTCAGTAAGTATCCCTGGATCTTAAGTAAGGATTCTGGATATTCAGTAAGGGTCCTGGATATTCAGTAAGGATCTCTGGATATTCAGTAAGTGTCTCTGGATATTCAGTAAGGATCCCTGGATATTCAGTAAGGATCTCTGGATATTCAGTAAGGGTGCTGGATCTTCAGTAAGGATCCTGGATATTCAGTAAGGATCCCTGGATATTCAGTAAGGATCCCTGGATATTCAGTAAGGGTGCTGGATCTTCAGTAAGGATCCTGGAATATCAGTAACGATCCTGGATATTCAGTAAGGGTCCTGGATATTCAGTAAGGATCCCTGGATATTCAGTAAGGATCCTGGATATTCAGTAAGGATCCCTGGATATTCAGTAAGGGTCCTGGATATTCAGTCACGATCCTGGATATTCAGTAAGGGTCCTGGATATTCAGTAAGGATCCTGGATATTCACTAAGGGTCCTGGGTATTCATTAAGTATCCCTGGATATTCAGTAAGCATCCTGGATATTCAGTAAGGGTCCTGGATATTCAGTAAGGATCCCAGGATATTTAGTAAGGATCCTGGATATTCAGTAAGGGTGCTGGATCTTCAGTAAGGATCCTGGAATATCAGTAACGATCCTGGATATTCAGTAAGGGTCCTGGATATTCAGTAAGGATCCCTGGATATTCAGTAAGGATCCTGGATATTCAGTAAGGATCCCTGGATATTCAGTAAGGGTCCTGGATATTCAGTCACGATCCTGGATATTCAGTAAGGGTCCTGGATATTCAGTAAGGATCCTGGATATTCACTAAGGGTCCTGGGTATTCATTAAGTATCCCTGGATATTCAGTAAGCATCCTGGATATTCAGTAAGGGTCCTGGATATTCAGTAAGGATCCCAGGATATTTAGTAAGGATCCTGGATATTCAGTAAGGGTCCTGGATATTCAGTAAGGATTCCTGGATATTCATTAAGGGTCCTGGTTATTCAGTAAGGGTGCTGGATCTTCAGTAAGGAACCTGGATATTCAGTAAGGATCCCTGGATATTCAGTAAGGATCGCTGGATATTCAGTAAGGGTCCCTGGATATTCAGTAAGCATCCTGGATATTCAGTAAGGGTCCTGGATATTCAGTAAGGATTCTGGATATTCAGTAAGTATTCCTGGATATTCAGTAAGGGTCCCTGGATATTCAGTAAGTATCCCTGGATCTTAAGTAAGGATCCTGGATATTCAGTAAGGATCCCTGGATATTCAGTAAGGATCCCTGGATATTCAGTGAGGATCCTGGATATTCAGTAAGGGTCATGGATATTCAGTAAGGATCCCTTGATTTTCAGTAAGGATCCCTGGATATTCAGTGAGGATCCTGGATATTCAGTAAGGGTCATGGATATTCTGTAAGGATCGCTGGATATTCAGTGAGGATGCTGGATATTCAGTGAGGATCCTGGATATTCAGTAAGGATCCCTGGATATTCAGTAAGGGTCCTGGGTATTCAGTGAGGATCCTGGATATTCAGTAGGGTTCCCTGGATAATCAGTAAGGATCCCTGGATATTCAGTAAGGATCCTGGATATTCAGTAAGGATCCCTGGGTATTCACTAAGGATCCCTGGATATTCAGTAAGGGTCCTAGATATTCAGTAAGGATCCCTGGATATTCAGTAAGGATCCTGGATATTCAGTAAGGATCCCTGGGTATTCAATAAGGATCCTGCATATTCAGTGCGGATCCTGGATATTCAGTAAGGGTCCTGGATATTCAGTAAGGATCCCTGGGTATTCAGTAAGGATCCTGGATATTCAGTAAGGGTCCTGGATATTCAGTAAGGGTCCTGGGTATTCAGTAAGTAACCCTGGATATTCAGTAAGCATCCTGGATATTCAGTAAGGGTCCTGGATATTCAGTAAGGGTCTTGGATATTCAGATAGGATTCCTGGATATTCAGTAAGGGTCCTGGATATTCAGTAAGGGTGCTGGATCTTCAGTAAGGAACCTGGATATTCAGTAAGGATCCCTGGATATTCAGTAAGGATCGCTGGATATTCAGTAAGGGTCCCTGGATATTCAGTAAGCATCCTGGATATTCAGTAAGGGTCCTGGATATTCAGTAAGGATTCTGGATATTCAGTAAGGCTCCTGTATATTCAGTAAGTATTTCTGGATATTCAGTAAGGGTCCCTGGATATTCAGTAAGTATCCCTGGATCTTAAGTAAGGATTCTGGATATTCAGTAAGGGTCCTGGATATTCAGTAAGGATCTCTGGATATTCAGTAAGTGTCTCTGGATATTCAGTAAGGATCCCTGGATATTCAGTAAGGATCCTGGATATTCAGTAGGTATACTGGATATTCAGTAAGGATCCTGGATATTCAGTAAGGATCCTGGATATTCAGTAGGTATACTGGATATTCAGTAAGGATCCCAGGATATTCAGTAAGGATCTCTGGATATTCAGTATGGGTGCTGGATCTTAAGTAAGGATCCTGGATATTCAGTATGGATCCTGGATATTCAGTAAGGATCCCTGGGTATTCAGTAAGGATCTCTGGATATTCAGTAAGTGTCTCTGGATATTCAGTAAGGATCCCTGGATATTCAGTAAGGATCCTGGATATTCAGTAGGTATACTGGATATTCAGTAAGGATCCCTGGATATTCAGTAAGGATCTCTGGATATTCAGTAAGGGTGCTGGATCTTCAGTAAGGATCCTGGATATTCAGTAAGGATCCCTGGATATTCAGTAAGGATCCCTGGATATTCAGTAAGGGTGCTGGATCTTCAGTAAGGATCCTGGATATTCAGTCAGGGTCCTGGATATTCAGTAAGGGTCCCTGGATATTCAGTAAGGATCCTGGATATTCAGTAAGGATCTCTGGATATTTAGTAGGGATCCCTGGATATTCAGTAAGGGTCCTTGGATATTCAGTAAGGGTCCCTGGATATTCAGTAAGGATCCTGGATATTCAGTAAGGATCTCTGGATATTTAGTAGGGATCCCTGGATATTCAGTAAGGATCCTGGATATTCAGTAAGGATCTCTGGATATTTAGTAGGGATCCCTGGATATTCAGTATGGGTCCTTGGATATTCAGTAAGGATCCCTGGATACTTAGTAGGGATCCCTGTATATTCAGTATGGGTCCTTGGATATTCAGTAAGGATCCCTGGATATTCAGTAACGATCCTGGATATTCAGTAAGGGTCCTGGATATTCAGTAAGGATCCCTGGATATTCAGTAAGGATCCTGGATATTCAGTAAGGATCCCTGGATATTCAGTAAGGGTCCTGGATATTCAGTCACGATCCTGGATATTCAGTAAGGATCCCTGGGTATTCAGTAAGGATCTCTGGATATTCAGTAAGGGTCCCTGGATATTCAGTAAGGATCCCTGGGTATTCAGTAAGGATCTCTGGATATTCAGTAAGGATCCCTGGATATTCAGTAAGGGTCCTGGATATTCAGTAAGGATCCCTGGATATTCAGTAAGGATCCTGGATATTCAGTAAGGATCTCTGGATATTCAGTAAGGATCCCTGGATATTTTGTAGGGATCCCTGGGTATTCAGTTAGTGTCCTGGGTATTCAGTAAGAATCCAGGGGTGCTTCCAAAGCAATTGAAATTCTGGTTAACTTTGAGTAACCATTGGCCTCAGAGTGACCCCGTCAAGTTCCCACTCCACTATTTTACATCTTATCCCCATTATCCCGGGAGGCTGGCCATTCAGCCCAGCACGGCAATGCTAGTGTTTATATTCCATGTAAATGTCTTCCCATTCTATTGTTTTGTTTCCTGACTGTAACCTGCTCACTCTCTTGAGGAGAGGGTAGTTGGAAAGGAAGGATTTACCTTTACATTGGAGATAAACAATTTCACCAATGTAACTTTGATCCAAGTATTCTGGTGTTTTGACAGAGTGGGAAATGATGTGCTTGAGGCTCTTTTGGACATTGGCAGATATGATATTGTGGGGATAACTGAGACGTGGCTTCAAGTGGACAGGGCCCAGGAAATGAATATTCAAGGCTACACGTGCTATCGTAAGGACAGACTGACGGGCAGAGGGGGTGGGGTGGTCATGTTGGTAAGGGAGGATATTCAGTCCCTTGCACGGGGCGGGTGACCTAGAATTAGGGGATGTAGAGTCAGTGTGGATAGAAATTCTAAGGGTAAAAAGACCCTCTTGGGAGTTATCTACAGGCCCCCAAACAGTCGTCTGGATGTCAGATGTGAGTTGAATCAGGAGCTGAAATTGGCCTGTCGCAAAGCTGTTACTACAGTTGTTATGGGGGATTTTAACATGCAGGTAGACTGGGAGTATCAGGAAGGTATTGGACCTCAAGAAAGAGACTTTGTGGAGTGCCTCTGAGATGGATTCTTAGAGCAGCTGGTGCGGGAGACGACCAGGGAGAAGGCAATTCTGGATCTGGTGTTGTGTAACGAACCAGAATTGATCAGGGACCTCGAAGTGAAGGAGCCATTAGGAGGTAGTGACCATAATACAATAAGCTTCAATTTGAGAGGGAGAGGGTACAATCGGTAGTGAGAATATTTCAGTTGAATAAAGGGAACTATGGCGCTATGAGGGAGGAGCTGGCCAAAGTTCAATGGTGCAGTACCTTAGCAGGGATGACAGTGGAGGAACAATGGCGGATATTTCTGTGTATAATGCAGAAGTTGCAGGATCAGTTCATTCCAAAAAGGAAGAAAGATCCCAGGAGGAGGCATGGGAGGTCGTGGTTGACGAGGGAAGTTAAGAAACATATAAAGTCAAAAGAGAAAAAATATAACATAGCAAAGATAAGTGGGAAAACTGAGAACAGGGAAGCTTTTAAAGAGTAACAGAGGATTACTAAGAAGGAAATACACAGAGAAAAAATGAGGAACGAAGGTAAGCTGGCCAAAAATATAAAGGAGGATAGTAAAAGCTTTTTTAGGTATGTGAAAGGCAAAAAAATGGTTAAGACTAAAATTGGGCCCTTGAAGACAGAAACATAGAACATAGAACAATACAGCACAGAACAGGCCCTTCGGCCCACGATGTTGTGCCGAACTTCTATCCTAGATTAAGCACCCATCCATGTACCTATCCAAATGCCGCTTAAAGGTCGCCAATGATTCTGACTCTACCACTCCCACGGGCAGCGCATTCCATGCCCCCACCACTCTCTGGGTAAAGAACCCACCCCTGACATCTCCCCTATACCTTCCACCCTTCACCTTAAATTTATGTCCCCTTGTAACACTCTGTTGTACCCGGGGAAAAAGTTTCTGACTGTCTACTCTATCTATTCCTCTGATCATCTTATAAACCTCTATCAAGTCACCCCTCATCCTTCGCCGTTCCAACGAGAAAAGGCCGAGAACTCTCAACCTATCCTCGTACGACCTACTCTCCATTCCAGGCAACATCCTGGTAAATCTTCTCTGCACCCTCTCCAAAGCTTCCACATCTTTCCTAAAGTGAGGCGACCAGAACTGCACACAGTACTCCAAATGTGGCCTAACCAAAGTCCTGTACAGCTGCAACATCACCTCACGACTCTTGAATTCAATCCCTCTGCTAATGAATGATAATACTCCATAGGCCTTCTTACAAACTCTATCCACCTGAGTGGCAACCTTCAAAGATCTATGTACATAGACCCCAAAATCCCTCTGTTCCTCCACCTGACCAAGAACCCTACCATTAACCCTGTATTCCGCATTCTTATTTGTTCTTCCAAAATGGACAACCTCACACTTGGCAGGGTTGAACTCCATCTGCCACTCCTCAGCCCAGCTCTGCATCATATCTAAGTCCCTCTGCAGCCGACAACAGCCCTCCTCACTGTCCACAACTCCACCTATCTTTGTATCATCTGCAAATTTACTGACCCACCCTTTGACTCCCTCATCTAAGTCATTAATAAAAATTACAAACAGCAGAGGACCCAGAACTGATCCCTGCGGAACTCCACTTGTAACTGGACTCCATGCTGAATATTTACCATCTACCACCACTCTCTGACTTCTACCGGTTAGCCAGTTTTCTATCCAATTGGCCAAATTTCCCTCTATCCCATGCCTCCTGACTTTCCGCATAAGCCTACCATGGGGAACCTTATCAAATGCCTTACTAAAATCCATGTACACTACATCCACTGCTCTACCCTCATCCACATGCTTGGTCACCTCCTCGTAGAATTCAATAAGACTTGTAAGGCAAGACCTACCCTTCACAAATCCGTGCTGGCTGTCCCTAATCAAGCAGTGTCTTTCCAGATACTCGTAAATCCTATCCCTCAGTACCCTTTCCATTACTTTGCCTACCACAGAAGTAAGACTAACTGGCCTGTAATTCCCGGGGTTATCCCTATTCCCTTTTTTGAACAGGGGCACAACATTCGCTACTCTCCAGTCCCCTGGTACCACCCCAGTTGCCAGTGAAGACGAGAAGATCATTGCCAACGGTACTGCAATTTCCTCTCTTGTTTCCCACATAATCCTAGGATATATCCCGTCAGGCCCGGGGGACTTGTCTTATCCTCAAGTTGTTCAAAATGTCCAACACATCTTCCTTCCTAACAGGTATCTCTTCTAGCTTATCAGTCCGTTTCACACTCTCCTCTTCAACAATACGGTCCCTCTCGTTCGTAAATACTGAAGAGAAGTACTTGTTCAAGACCTCTCCTATCTCTTCCGACTCAATACACAGTCTCCCACCACTGTCCTTGATCGGACCTACCCTCGTTCTCGTCATTAGAAACGGGGAATATATTACAGGGAACAAAGAAATGTCAGAAGAATTGAATTGGTACTTCAGATTTGTGTTCACTGGGGAAGACACAAGCAATCTCCCTGAGGTAACAGTGGCTGAAGGACCTGAACTGAAAGGAATTTATATTTGCCAGGATTTGGTGTTGGAGAGACTGTTAGGTCTGAAGGTTGATAAGTCCCCGGGGCCTGATGGTCTACATCCCAGGGTACTGAAGGAGGTGGCTCGAGAAATCGTGGATGCGGTGGTGATTATTTTCCAGAGTTCGATAGATTCAGGATCAGTTCCTGCGGATTGGAGGGTGGCTAATGTTGTACCACGTTTTAAGAAAGGAGCGAGAGAGAAAGCAGGAAATTATAGACCAGTTAGTCTGACCTCAGTGGTGGGAAAGATGCTGGAGTCAATTATAAAGGATGAAATTACAACACATTTGGATAGTAGTAACAGGATAGGTCAGAGTCAGCATGGATTTATGAAGGGGAAATCATGCTTGACTAATCTTCTTGAATTTTTTGAGGATGTAACTCTGAAGATGGACGAGGGAGATCCAGTAGATGTAGTGTACCTGGACTTTCAGAAAGCTTTTGATAAAGTCCCACATAGGAGGTTAGTGAGTAAAGTTAGGGCGCATGGTATTGGGGGCAAAGTACTACCTTGGATCGAAAGTTGGTTGGCTGATAGGGAACAAAGAGTAGTGATAAACAGCTCCATTTCAGAATGGCAGGCAGTGACCAGTGGGGTACCGCAGGAATCAGTGCTGGGACCGCAGCTTTTTACAATATATGTTAATGATATAGAAGATGGTATTAGTAATAACATTAGCAAATTTGCTGATGATACAAAGCTGGGTGGCAGGGTGAAATGTGAGGAGGATGTTAGGAGATTACAGGGTGACCTGGACAGGTTAGATGAGTGGTCAGGTGCATGGCAGATGCAGTTTAATGTGGATAAATGTATGGTTATCCACTTTGGTGGCAAGAACAGGAAGGCAGATTACTACCTAAATGGAATCAATTTAGGTAAAGGGGCAGTACAGAGAGATCTGGGTGTTCTTGTACACCAGTCAATGAAGGTAAGCATGCAGGTACAGTAGGTAGTAAAGAAGGCTAATAGCATGCTGGCCTTCATAACAAGAGGGATTGAGTATAGAAGCAAAGAGGTTCTTCTGCAGCTGTACAGGGCCCTGGTGAGACCACACCTGGAGTACTGTGTGCAGTTCTGGTCTCCAAATTTGAGGAAAGACATTCTGGCTATTGAGGGAGTGTAGCGTAGGTTCACGAGGTCAATTCCTGGAATGGCGGGATTACCTTACACTGAAAGACTGGAGCGACTGGGCTTGTATACCCTTGAGTTTAGACTGAGAGGGGATCTGATTGAGACATATAAGATTATTAAAGGATTGGACACTCTGGAGGCTGGAAACATGTTTCCACTGATGGGTGAGTGCCGAACCAGAGGACACAGCTTAAAAATACAGGGTAGACCATTTAGGACAGTGATGAGGAGAAACGTCTTCACCAAGAGAGTGGTGGCTGTCTGGAATGCTCTGCCCCAGAGGGCAGTGGAGGCCCAGTCTCTGGATTCATTTAAGAAAGAGTTGGATAGAGCTCTCAAAGATAGTGGAATCAAGGGTTATGGAGATAAGGCAGGAACAGGATACTGATTAGGAATGATCAGCCATGATCATATTGAATGGTGGTGCAGACTCGAAGGGCAGAATGGCCTACTCCTGCACCTATTGTCTATTATCTATTGTTTCTTGTAAGTGGACCAGAACTAAATGTGAACTGCCCTTCCATCAGGTCTCTTCTGATCAACCCTTGCATTCCTATAGCAATTTGTTACCTTGGTAACACAATTTTCAATCTACTGCATGCACACTCTGGAACTTTCTCTTCCTTGTTACTGCCCTTTGAACCCAAGAAGGCTGGGAAGCTGTTATTTAGCTGATGTAACAGTCCAGGCACAAACCAATTGCTCTAACAGATTGGTACCAGTGTGTATGCTGCAGACAATGTTTCCACCAGGCACTGCCTCACCCTATCAGTGCACCTTCAATTCCTTTCCCCCTCACATGCTAATATCACTTCTCTTAGGGCCCTTCAGTGCAGTGGCAGTGCCCCTACCTCAGAGACAAGAGGTCTGGGTTCACATCCCACGTTCTGCAGAGGTGTCAAAACATCTCTGAACAGGTTGATTAGAAAATACCTAACCTTCTCTTGGCATACAGTCACAGACTCCTGTAGGTGTACAGCAATTTGGTCCAACTCGTCCATGCTGACCAGATATTCTAAATTAATCTAGTCCCATTTGCCAGAACTTGGCTCATATTCTTCTCAACCCTTCCTATTCATATACCCATCCAAATGCCTTTTAAATGCTGTAATTGTACCAGCCTCTGGCAGCTAATTGCATACACACCCCACCCTCTGTGTGAAAAAGTTACACTTTAGGTCCCTTTTAAACTTTTCCAATCTCACCTGAAGCTTCTATCATCTATTTCTCCCTATCTTGGAGAATAGACCTTGTCTATTTACGCTATCCATGCCCCTCATGATTTTATAAACTTCTATAAGGTCATTTCTCAGCCTCAGATGCTCCAGGGAAAACAGTCCCAGCCTGTTCAGTTTCTCCCTGTAACCCAAACCCTCCAACCCTGGAAATGTCTTTGTCAACCTTCTATGAACCCTTTCAAGTTTCCCAACATCCTTTTACACCTATACCCCTTGCTGAGTTTGAGATTCGCCACCATTTGTCATTGGATCAATAATCCAGAGGTCCAGGCTGGGACATTGGTTGAAATCACACCAGAGTCACTGGTGGAATTTAAATTCCATTCATAGGATGTGAAGTTGAAAACTATCGTCAATTTGGAAAGGCAACGATTAAGGATAGTCAACATGGCTTTGTGCGTGGGAAATCATGTCTCATAAACTTAATTGAGTTTTTTGAGGAAGTAACAAAGAGGATTGATGAGGGCAGAGCAGTAGATGTGACCTATATGGACTTCAGTAAGGCGTTCGACAAGGTTCCCCATGGGAGACTGATTAGCAAGGTTAGGTCTCACAGAATACAGGGAGAACTAACCATTTGGATACAGAACTGGCTCAAAGGTAGAAGACAGAGGGTGGTGGTGGAGGGTTGTTTTTCAGACTGGAGACCTGTGACCAGTGGAGTGCCACAAGGATCGGTGCTGGGTCCTCTACTTTTCATCATTTATATAAATGATTTGGATGCGAGCATAAGACGTACAGTTCGTAAGTTTGCAGATGACACCAAAATTGGAGGTGTAGTGGAGAGCGAAGAGGGTTACCTCAGGTTACAACAGGATCTGGACCAGATGGGCCAATGGGCTGAGAAGTGGCAGATGGAGTTTAATTCAGATAAATGAGAGGTGCCGCATTTTGGGGAAGCAAATCTTAGCAGGACTTATACACTTAATGGTAAGGTCCTAGGGAGTGTTGCTGAACAAAGAGACCTTGGAGTGCAGATTCATAGCTCCGTGAAAGTGGATAGTGAAGGCGGCATTTGGTATGCTTTCCTTTATTGGTCAGAGTATTGAGTACTGGAGTTGGGAGGTCATGTTGTGGATGTACAGGACATTGGTTAGGCCACTGTTGGAATATTGCGGGCAATTCTGGTCTCCTTCCTATCGGAAAGATGTTGTGAAACTTGAAAGGGTTCAGAAAAGGTTTACAAGGATGTTACCAGGGTTGGAGGGTTTGAGCTATAGGGAGAGGCTGAACAGGCTGGGGCTGTTTTCCCTGGATCGTCGGAGGCTGAGGGGTGACCTTATCGAGGTTTACAAAATTATGAGGGGCATGGATAGGGTAAATAGACAAGGTGTTTTCCCTGGGGTTGGGGAGTCCAGAATTAGAGGGCGTAGGTTTAGGGTGAGAGGGGAAAGGTAAAAAAGAGACCTAAGGGGCAACTTTTTCACACAGAGGGTGGTATGTGTATGGAATGAGCTGCCAGAGGAAGTGGTGGAGACTGGTACAAGTGCAACATTTAAGAGGCATTTGGATGGGTATATGAATAAGAAGGGTTTGAAGGGATATGGGCCGGATGCTGGCAGGTGGGACTAGATTGGGTTGGGATAGCTGGTCGGCACGGACGGGTTGGACCGAAGGATCTGTTTCCATGTTGTACATCTCCATGACTCTATGACTCTAATTGCTGGAAAATCTCACCTGGTGCACTAACATCCGTTAGGGAGGGGTATCTGCCATCCTTACCTGGTCTGGCCTCCATGTGACTCCAGACCCATAGCAATGTGGTTCACTCTCAATGCCCTCTGAAATGGCTGAGTACACCATTCAGTTCAAGGGCTAATGAGACTTGGGTGCAAAAACGTCTTGGCTTTGCCAGCAATGCCCACATCCCATCATAGAATTTTTTAAATATCTCATCGGCTGTTTTTTCCGGAATTCACAATTCCATTTTTCTTTGGTGACTGCCTTATCTTTATGATCCTACTTCTGGTGTCACAAATAAGTCAGAATACCTTTTGTTAAACCGTTTCCTAATCTTAAAGAGCTCAACTGGGACACCCTTCAATTTTTTTCAAAAAGAACCTTTTTTTTGCAATGTAGGTTACACGAGCTCGGCCCAGCATATCACCCCTCCCCAGCTGAGTTGAATTTATTGTCCTGAGGCACTGTGTACTGAGGCACATTGAAAAGCTTTGTTTTGCAAGCAATACGGGCAGATCCCAGAGTTAAGTAACATAGATAGTAAATAATAGGTAAACAGCGGCAAAAACAAAAACAGAGGAACGGGCAAATGTTAAGAGTTTGTGAGTCCATTCACTATTCTAACAACAGTGGAGTAGAAACTGTTACAAAACCGGCTGGTGTGTGTGTTCATGCTTCTGTACCTTCTCCCCGATGGTAGAGGTTGTAGAAAAACATTGCCAGGGTGGAATGGATCTTTGAGAATGCTGGTGGCCTTTCCTTGACAGTGGGCCTGGTAGATGGATTCTATAGATGGGAGGTTGGCCTTTGTGATTGTCTGGGCCAAGTTCACCGCTCTCTGGAACTGCCTCCGATCTTGAATGGTACAGTTACCGTACAGATAGTGATAGACCCAGACAGAATGCTCTCAATGGCGCACCTATAAAAGTTGGCAAGGGTATTCACCGTCATGTCAAATTTCCTCAGCTGCCTGAGGAAGAAGAAACGTTGTTGGGCCTTTGTAACCAGTGCATCCACATGAAGAGTCCAAGAAAGCTTGGACCTTAAAAGGTACCCCTTGAGAAGGTGGGGGTGAGCTGCCTTCTTGAACTGCTGCAGTCCATATGCTGTGGGTTGACCCACAATGCCCCGAGGGAGGGAATTCCAGGATTCTGATCCAGCGACATTGAAGGAGTGGCGATATATTTCCAAGTCAGGATGGTGAGTGGCTTGGAGGGGAACTTGCAGGGGGTGGTGTTCCCATGTACCTGCTGCCCTTGTCCTTCCAGATGGAAGTGCTTGTGGGTTCAGAAGGTGTTATCTGAGGATTTTTGGTGAATTTCTGCAGTGCATCTTGTAGATGGTACACACTGCTGCGACTGATCGCCGGTGGTGGAGGGAGTAGATGTGGTGCCAATCAATTGGACTGCTTTGCCCTGGATGTTATTTTTAATTCATTTATGGAATGAGGGCAATGCTGGCTGGGCCAGCATTTATTGCTCATGCCTAACTTGCCCAGAGGGCAGGTGAGAGTCAGCCATATTGCTGTGGGTCTGGGGTCACATGTAGAGCAGACCAGGTGACATTGGTAGCTTTCTTCCCTGAAGGACATTAATGAACCAGATGGGTTCTTCCAACAATTGACAATGGATTCATGGTCATCATTAGATTGTTAATTCCAGATTTATAATTTAATTCAAATTCCACCATCTGCCATGGCAGGATTCAAACCTGGGTCCCCAGAACATGCCCTGGGTCACTGGACTACTAGTCAAGAGAGTGGTGCTGGAAAAGCACAGCAGGTCAGGCAGCATCCGAGGAGCAGGAGAATCGACATTTCGGGCATAAGCCTTTCATAAGGAAGGATAATGAAGGGCTTTTGCCCGAAACATCGATTCTCCCGCTCCTCGGATGCTGCTGTGCTTTTCCGGCACCACACTCTTGACTCTGATCTCCAACATCTGCAGTCCTCACTGTCTCCACTCTGGACTAAGAGCACAGTGATAATACAACAATGCTGCCACCTCCCCTCCAGCTTCTTGAGTGCTGTTGGGGGGTGCACCCTTCAGGCAAGTGGGGTGTATTCCATCACACTCCTGACTTGTGCCTTGTAGATGGTGAACAGGCTTTGGGAGTCAGGAGACAGTGAGGTCTGCAGATGCTGGAGATCAGAGTTGAGAGCGTGTTGCTGGAAAAACACAGTGGGTCAGGCAGCATCCAAGGAGCAGGAGAATCAACGTTTTGGCTGGAGCCTTTCATCAGGAATGAGACTGGGAACTCTGGGGGTGGAGAGATAAATGGGAAGGGGGGTGTGGGGCTGGGGAGAAGGTAGCTAAGAGTGCAATAGGTGGATAGAGCTGGGGGTAAAGGTGATAGGTCGGAGAGGAGGGTCGAGTGGATAAGTGGGAAGGAAGTTGGAAAGGTGGGACAGGTCATGAGGGCAGTGCTGAGCTGGAAGGTTGGAACTGGGGTGAGGTGGGGGAAGGGGAAATGAGGAAACTGGTGAAGTCCACATAGATGCCCTGGGGTTGAAGTGTTCCGAGGCGGAAGATGAGGCGTTCTTCGTCCAGGCATCGGGTGGTGAGGAAGTGGTGATGGAGGAGGCCCAGGACCTGCATGTCCTTGGTAGAGTGAGAGGGGAAGTTGAAGTGTTTGGTTACGGGGTGGTGGGGAATATTGGTGCGGGTGTCCCGGAGGTGTTCTCTAAAGCAATTTTTGAGAAGGCGTCCAGTCTCCTCAAGTCAGGAGTCAGGAGGTGAGTTACTCACTGCTGGATTCTGAGCCGTTGAATGTACCTATGAGGGAAGTTGCAAAACTTGATCTACTCTTGGGAAATAAGCCAGGCCAGGTGACTGAGGTGTCAGTGGGCAAGCACTTTGGGGCCAGTGACCATAATTCTATCAGATTTAAAATAGTGATGGAAAGGATAGACCAGATCTAAAAGTTGAAGTTCTGGAGAAAGGTCAATTTTGATGATATTAGGCAAGAACTTCCAAAATCTGATTGGGGGCAGATGTTCGCAGGTAAAGGGACAGCTGGAAAATGGGAAGCCTTCAGAAATGAGATAACGAGAATCCAGAGAAAGTATATTCCTGTCAGGGTGAAAGGGAAGGCTGGTAGGTATAGGGAATGCTGGATGACTAAAGAAATTGAGGGTTTGGTTAAGAAAAAGAAGGAAGCATATGTCAGGTATAGACAGGATAGATCGAGTGAACCCTTGGAAGAGTATAAAAGCAGGAGGAGTATACCTAAGAGGGAAATCAGGAGGGCAAAAAGGGGACATGAGATAGCGTTGGCAAATAGGAGAATCCAAAGGGTCTTTACAAATACATTAAAGACAAAAGGGTAACTAGGGAGAGAATAGGGCCCCTCAAAGATCAGCAAGGCGGCCTTTGTGTGGAGCTGCAAGAGATGGCGGAGATAGTAAATGAGTTTTTTGCATCAGTATTTACTGTAGAAAAGGATATGGAAGGTATAGACTGTAGGGAAATAGATGGTGACATCTTGAAAAATGTCTGTAGTAGGAACTGCTGGATGTCTTGAAACGCATAAAAATGGATAAATTCCCAGGACCTGATCAGAACTCTGTGGAAAGCAGGGAAGTGATTGCTGGGCCTCTTGCTGAGATATTTGTATCATCGATAGTCACAGGGGAGGTTCCGGAAGACTGGAAGTTGGCAAATGTGGTGCCACTGTTTAAGAAGAGTGGTAAAGACAAGCCAGGGAACTATAGACCGGTGAGCCTGACCTCGGTAGTGGGCAAGTTGTTGGAGGGAATCCTGAGGGACAGGATGTACATGTATTTGGAAAGGCAAGGACTGATTAGGGATAGTCAACATGGCTTTGTGCGTGGGAAATCATCTCTCACAAACTTGATTGAGTTATTTTAAGAAGTAACAAAGAAGATTGATGAGGACAGAGCGGTAGATGTGATCTACATGGACTTGAGTAAGGCGTTCGACAAGGTTCCCCATGAGAGACTGGTTAGCAAGGTTAGATCTCATGGAATACAGAGAGAACTAACCATTTGGATACAGAACTGGCTCAAAGGTAGAAGACAGAGGGTGGTAGTGGAGGGTTGTTTTTCAGACTGGAGGCCTGTGACCAGTGGAGTGCCACAAGGATCGGTGCTGGGTCAACTACTTTTCATCATTTACATAAATGATTTGGATGCGAGCATAAGAGGTACAGTTAGTAAGTTTGCAGATGACACCAAAATTGGAGGCGTAGTGGACAGCAAAGAAGGTTACCTCAGATTACAACAGGATTTTGATCAGATGGGCCAATGGGCTGAGAAGTGGCAGATGGAGTTTAATTTAGATAAATATGAGGTGCCGCATTTTGGGAAAGCAAATCTTAGCAGGACTTATAGACTTAATGGTTAGGTCCTAGGGAGTGTTGCTGAACAAAGAGACCTTGGAGTGCAGGTTCATAGCTCCTTGAAAGTGGAGTCACAGATAGATAGGATAGTGAAGAAGGCGTTTGATATGCTTTCCTTTATTGGTCAGAGTATTGAGTACAGGAGTTGGGAGGTCATGTTGCAGCTGTACAGGACATTGGTTAGGGCACTGTTGGAATAATGTGTGCAATTCTGGTCTCCTTCCTATTGGAAAGATGTTGTGAAACTTGAAAGGGTTCAGAAAAGATTTACAAGGATGTTGCCAAGTTTGGAGGATTTGAGCTATGGGGAGAGGCTGAACAGGCTGGGGCTGTTTTCCCTGGAGCGTCAGAGGCTGAGGGGTGACCTTATAGAGGTTTACAAAATTATGAGGGGCACGGATAGGATAAATAGACAAAGTATTTTCCCTGGGGTGGGAGAGTCCAGAACTGGAGGGCATAGGTTTAGGGTGAGAGGGGAAAGATATAAAAGAGAAAAAGGGCAGCTTTTTCACGCAGAGGGTGGTACGTGTATGGAATGAGCTGCCAGAGGAAGTGGTGGAGGCTGGTACAATTGCAACATTTAAAAGGTATATGAATGGGAAGGGTTTGGAGGAATATGGTCCGGGTGCTGGCAGGTGGGACTAGATTGCGTTGGGATATCTAGTCAGCATGGACAGGTTGGACTGAAGGGTCTGTTTCCATGCTGTACATCTCTATGACTCTATGACTATGGCCTGCTCCATTCAATTTTTATCATCTTGTGAATCATGCTTTGATTATGGTTAAGAACAAAATCCACCTTTCCATTGTTTCTATTGCTTTTTTAAAGATGTGATGGTCAGAATATTTATTTAAACATGCACAATTCAGAAGGACCTTGACAGGGAGATTTTTTCAAATGATGCTTCAACTAATGAGGGATTCTCAAACAAGTGGATATTGTTCCAGAATAAAGACAAACATTTTAAACTGAGATGTGAAGGAACGTCTCTCAGAGCTAGTGGAGGTCTGGAATTCTCCTTCCCACAGAGGCTAGATCAATTAAACTACTTAAAGGGGAGGTAGATAGATTTTTTAAAATACTGAGGAGTTGAGAGATTAGAGGTTCTGAGGCTTGCGGTTGATCTTGTTGAGTGATGGGTTAGGCTAGAGGGGCCGAATGGTCTACTGATGCTCCTATTCCTTGTGCTCTTAATGTATATGAGTGGCAAAGGTGTGATGGGCAAACAGGACTTGGGATTTAGGTAATGGGCTGCTCATGGTTAAATGGACTGAAGCTTAGGTTGGATAGTAGATGGGAGTCTGGAATTTGGTGCTGGAGAAGGTATGGCTGAGGGTATTGCAAAAGACGACCTGAGGCCAGGCAGTCACCTTGAGACAGTTATCATTGACATTACTGTCTTGTGAACACAAATAGCTCAGCAATAAATTCATATGGACATCGGTGATAGATTTATCGCTGAAATATTTATTGCTAAATGGAACATCTAAAACCTACTCCATAATTAATGTAATAAAATTCTATAGTTGCGTGCACTTTCTGATTTTTTTTTTCATTTTAAATTCCTCCATTCGCGGTTATAATAGGAATTTCCAATGTAAACTGGTCACACCCCTCCCTGAATGGACTCACTAAAACACCACCTCTGGCAGCAGGATGTCATTACAGCAGGCCATGTTTACATGGGGCTTTCTCTGGTCCAGGGAAATAATAAACCAAAGCTGGAATAGAAACAGAAGAACATAAGAGCAGGAGTGAGTTATTTGGTCTGTTGTCAATCAACATGACCATGGATGCTGTAAATCAGAAACAAAAACAGTTTTGAGAAGATTTGTAGCTCATTTTGAGGTTCTGGATGTAAGTTTGCTTGCTGAGCTGGAAGGTTTGTTTTCAGATGTTTAGTCATCATACGAGGTAACACCATCAGTGAGCCTCTGGTGAAGCACTAGTGGTATGGCCCGCTCTTTATTTATGTGCTTAGGTTTCCCTAGGTTGGTGATGTCATTTCCTATGGTGATGGTATTTCCTGTTTTTTTTCTTCGGGGTGGTAAATCGGATCCAAATCAATGTGTTTGTTGATAGAGTTCCGGTTGGAATGTCATGCTTCTAGGAATTCTCGTGTGTGTCTTTGTTTGGCTTGTCCTGGGATGGATGTGTTGTCCCTCACCCATATGTAAGGATACTAGTGAGAGAGGGTCATGTCTTTTTGTGGCTAGTTGATGTTCATGTATCTTGGTAGCTAGTTTTCTGCCTGTTTGTCCAAGGTAGTGTTTGTTATCTCAGGATTGAGGACGGGTGACTGAACCCGAAGCGTTAACTCTGATTTCACTCCACAGATGCTGCCAGGCCTGCTGAGTTTCTTCAGCAACTTCTGTTTTTGCATCCAACTCAGTTCCCTGTTTCCCTCTCTCCCCATACTCTCTGATCCATTTAGCTCTAGGATCTATACCTAACTCCTTCTTGGAAACATTCAATGTTTTGGCCTCAACTGTTCTCTGAAGCAAAGAATACCACAGGCTCCCCTCCCTGTGGATGGAGATATTTCTTCTCATCTCAGTCCTCAATGGCCCACCTTGTATCCCTTAGTTCTGGACTCCCTAGTTATTGGGAGTATCCCACGTTTACATGACTAGTCCTGTTAGAATTGTATAGGTTTATATGAGACCCTGCTTTGTTCTTTTAAACTCCAGTGAATATAATCCTAGCTAATTCAGTCTCTCTTCTAATGTCCATCCTGCCATCCCAGGAATCAGTTTGGTAAATCTTTGCTACACTCCCTCCTTCACCAGAACATCCATCCTCAGATAAGGAGACCCCAAAACTGCAGCACATTCCACCACGTGCGATCTCACCAATGCCCTGTACAATTGCAGCAAACAGGAATGAGGTCAGGAGCTGAGATTGCTATTTTCCCAGATTTATTTCTTAACATCATGAACCTTATCCCATTTCTCTCCGCTGATAGACCATCGCAGTCATTTGTTCGTTCTGTAAACTTCACGATATCCTCCTGCAGTTTGTCGCAATCGTTCTCTGAACTGACTATCCTCTCAACCTGGTGTTAGCCAAACAGTTAGAGAAATCATATTTTTGATTGCAATGTCAAAGTTTTTCATGAAAATTGTGAACAGCAGTGATGCAAGCACCAATCCTTGTGGAGCTTCACTTCCCACAGAGTGCCGTTCTGAGTGATTCCCATTTACTCTCTGCCTTGCATTCAGCAAGCAAGGTAAAAACAATGACTGCAGATGCTGGAAACCAGATTCTGGATTAGTGGTGCTGGAAGAGCACAGCAGAAATCGAAGCTACTTGGATGCTGCCTGAACTGCTGTGCTCTTCCAGCACCACTAATCCAGAATTCAGTAAACAATCCATTCTGTCCCTTGATTCCACATTTCCCCATCCTTCTTCATTAGTCCAGTGATCCCCAAACTCTTTTCCCACTGTGACCCCCATTTTTCAAACATGATATGACCCCATGCACCAACAGGACAGTAACCTTCGATATGGAAAGGTTAAGAATGGGGACAAGGTGATGGAGTGGTAATGACTCTGAACTACTAATTGGAGATAGGGATTCAAACCTCACTGTGGTCACTGATGAAATTTGAGTTAATGGGGCCATGGTGTTAGTGTCCTTCCTTTGGCCCTGGAGGCCTGGCTTCAAGTCCTGAACAGGTTGATTGGGAAAATATCTATCATTGTTAATGTTCACACACTAAGGATTAATGCATGGCACATTAAGTATATGAAGATGTATATGAATGAGTTTTTAATATATTTTTGTGAAAACGCTGTCTTGTGTACTCATGGGTCTTAGCTGTTCAGATCCAGAGTAGAAATCCACCATGCCATGCGAGTGAAGAATTCAGGGACCTACTAAAGGGGTGCCATCTCAGCCCCAGACCGCTCCCCAGTCCTCCAATTGCAGCATCATCTCCCTCCCCTGCTCATTGATCCTCCACTGGGGCTTTGATCTACTAGGTCAGATCGATCTGACCCTGTCATGAATGGATTGCACTTGTTCCTCCCAGCCATTGGAGGCAGTACTGAGGGAATGCTGAGCTGTTGGTAGTTGCATCTTTTGGATAAGACACCACATACTTCCTCAGTTAGTCAAAGATCTCCCTGTTAGTTGTTTGGAGACACATATGGAAGCTGTCTCCTTTTTCTTTTCACTCCGACACTAATGCTATACCCTACAGAAGTCGTGCTCATTTTTACCCATAGTCCTGTGCTGTGTGTGGGCCAGTGCAACGCTCAGTGAAAACATCACTTTGTAAACAATTTTATTTAATATTCCACCACCAGAGAAAACACCCATGTGGCCAGGGAACCAGTTTCATGCAGAGTGCAGTAGAGGCAATGCCTATGTGGAAGAAAAAGTAAGGGTTGGGATCAAATCAAAATAGAGTTGGAGGGGGAAATAAAGCACTCTACTTTCCCACACTCCCCCTGCAATGCCCACCCGTTCCTAAAGGTATTAGAAGCTGTCTTCTCAATGGCCTCTCCTGTCACTGACACAGTCACATATCCATTATCTTATTGCTGCTTGTGGGAGCTTGCTGTGTACAATTGTTGAGAAAAACCCCAATGTGGCTCACCATTGTCCTTCATGATCATAGGATCCCTACAGTGCAGGAGCAGGCCATTCAGCCCGTCGAGGCCACACTGACCTGCCAAAGAGCATGCCACGCTGAGACAGTCACCCGAGGCTGGAATCAAACCCGGGTCCATGGTGCTGTGAGGCAGCAGTGCTAACCACTGAGCCACCGTAGGGATGGAGATATACAATCCTTACCTGGTCTAGCCTACATGTGACTCTAGACCCACAGCAAAATCCAATTCAGGATGGGCAGCATCCTGACAGCAATGCCAACGTGCCATGAACGAATACATTTTGAAGAAGTACTTGATTGGCTGTAAAGTGTTTCAGGGTGTCCCAAGCCCTGAGAGGTGCTATCGAAATGAAGTCTCCTCTTTTCTTTGGTGCACAAGTGAAGTCTGTGAGGAGGGTCAGGCAGTTCTCCAGATATGGTCAGCAATACCGGCGTGTCAAAACGTGCTGATTATTACATTTGTTTAAGTGCTTTTTACTCGGGGTTGGTGCAGGTCAAAATAATGATCTGTTTTATAAATGCAATCATTTCCATTTGTTGTATTTCACTGCCATTGTCAAGCAATTAACCTGGCCCTGAAACCTGATTTCCCTTCTCTCTCTCTCTCCCCCTCTCACTCTCTCTCTGTCTCTGTCTCTGTCTGTCTGTCTCTCTTTCTCTGTCTCTCTCTCTCTCTGTTGAAGTTAGGTTACTTTTTCCTCTGGTTTCTATCTTGTTGCTGTGGTAACCAGTCACTGATGAGGCGCGCTATATTAGATTTGTACAGAGCCTTTAGCAATCTCACCGACGGTTCACTGGGTCGCAAAATCTCTAAACTGAACAAAGTGTCTGACTCACCAGGACCGTGATTACGTCACCACCAAGAGGCAACTTGGTAATGCCGTGGAAACAGATCTCTCTAGCCTTAGTCATGGCTTTCCATCATTATCAATAAAGACAATCAGTGGACTATTATCAATTATCACTGGACTATTGATCCAGGTAAATCCAGCTAGTGTTCTGGAGATCTGGGTTCAAATCCTACCATGACCAAAAAGATCTAGCAGCCATTATCAGGAAAACCCATCTGGGTCACTAATGTCCTTCAGGGAAGGAAATCTGCCATCCTTACCTGGTTTAGCCTACATGTGACTCCAGACCCATAGCAATGTGGTTGACCCTGGGCAGTTAGGGACGGGCATTAAATGTTGGCCTAGCCAGAGAACTCCCACGAATGAGTACAAAACAAGTTATGCTGTTGCAGTTTTATTAACTAAACAGGAGAAGAGGTCAGAAGGATGACTGGGATCAATCTCTCCAGAGAGAGGGTTTCTACCGCACTCAGTGCCCCGCAACACACTTTGCAAAGAGGTTATAATACAGAGAAACGAAGCACTAGATTATGCACAGCAAGATCCCGGGGGAACATTGAGATAAACGATTGAACGATCTGTTGATGGAGGTGTTCACGTTGGATTTGGAAACCAGGGAAGGCTCTGCATCTAAAGCGCACTGTGGCAAGTATCACTGCAACCCTCACTGAATAAGGCCTGTCTGAGAGTGTCACACACCCTCACCACTCGGCTCCGATTCTCCTACTGTTTACTATACAGAGTGAGAAGTTTGCTCATCAGGTCCCACTGTTACTGGACATCCAAGCCTTATTATAAGGTCCTAAGGAGGCCATTTGTCCCAACATGCCTGTGTCAGCTCTCCCAGATATCCCTTCAGCAGTTTATTTAGTGATTTTTAAAAGTAAAATGTTTTCATTCACAGGATGTGGGTATTGCTGCTTGGGGTCAGCATTTTTAACCCAACCCTGAAGACTTTTCAGAAGGTGGGGGTGAGCTGCCTTCTTGAACCGCTGCAGTTCACCTGTTTTTGTGGTTTGACCCATGGTGCCCTTAGAGAGGGAATTCCAGGATTTTGTCCCAGTGACACTGAAGAAATGGCATTGTATGTCCATGTCAGGATGGTGAGGGTCACGGAGGGGAACTTGCAGGGGGTGGTGTTCCCCATGTATCTGCTGCCCTTGTCCTTCTAGATGGAAGTGGCCATGGGTTTGGAAGGTGCTGCCTGAGGATCTCTGGTGAATTTGTGCAGTACATCTTGTCGACGGTACACACTGCTGCTACTGAGCGTCGGTGGGGGACGGAGTGGGTGTTTGTGGATGTGGTGCCAATCAAACGGCTGCTTTGTCCTGGATGGTGTCAAACTTCTTGAGTATTGTTGGAGCTGCACCCATCCAGGCAAGTGGGGAGTATTCAGTTGTAAAATCAGGAAGTAAGTGACTTGGTTCGGGATTCCCAGCCTCTGACCTGCTGTTGTAGCCACTGTATTTCTATGGCTAGTCTAATTCAGTTTCTTAATGAAGGTAATGCCCTCAATGTTAAGGGTTCAGCAATGGGAATATCAAGGGTGAGGACACTACCCTGAAGACCTCCTTTCTTGATATTGAGGTGATATATCTCCAGTCCCCGCAACCAGCTTCCTACGTGCCAGGTATGACTCCAACCAGTGGGGAGTTTGCCCCCTGATACCCAATGATTCCAGTTTTGCCAGGGCTCCTTGATGCCACTCTCAGTCAAATGCAGCCTCGATGTCTAGGGCTGTCCCTCTCCCCTCCCCTCTGGAATTCAGCTCTTTTGTCCTTGTTGGAACCAAGGCTGTAATGAGGTCAGGAGCTGGTTGGTGGATCCCAAACTGAGTTTAGGTAAAGAGGCCATTTTTTCGCAAGTACTGTTTAACAACACCTCCTCTGTCACTTTGCTGCTGATCTAGTATAGACTGATGGGGTGGCAATTGGCCAGGTTACTGTGGGGGGCAGGAAATTCCTGTACCATTTTCCACACTGCAAGGTGGATGTCAGTGTTGTAGCTCTGCGGCAAGTTCTAGAGCACCGGTCTTCAGTTCTAATGTGACGGAAGAGTTAATGATTCGTGGATCAAACCTTCTGTTGTTTTGGATCTGGCACATGATGGAGATACATCACCAGTGTGTCTGTTTGTCAGTCAGAGCTCATTCCTAATGGAACTCCTGGAGGAATGCCACGTTCTATTAGCTGAGCTGATTGGGAAGGGTCACCTCTGTCAGGCCAGACAAGAGCCAATGGCTCTCGTATCTCATATTCATCATTGTGGCTGTACACAGTAATGAAGAGATGATTTTTGATCCAAATTAAATATCTGCAAGGTTAATTATAACACTGTGTCATCAGATATTGGCTCTGCCTGCTCAAGGACACACATAGGCAGGATGAAAGGACAATTTCGCTTCCTGATGCCATGTCTGTCCTTCATCACATTTTGCTCACAAAGTCTTAGACTCAGAGATGTACAGGATGGAAACATACCCTTTGGTCCAAATCGTCCATGCTGACCAGATATCCGAAATTAATCTAGTCCCATTTGCCAGTATTTGGCCCATACCCCTCCAAACCCTTCCTATTCACATACCCATCCAGATGCCTTTTAAAGGCTGTAATTGTACCAGCCTCCACCACCAATCAACCAAACCGCCCCATGGCCCAACATTTCAACTCCCCCTCCCACTCTGCCAAGAACATGCAGGTCCTGGGCCTCCTTCACCGCCGCTCCCTCACCACCAGATGCCTGGAGGAAGAACGCCTCATCTTCCGCCTCGGAACACTTCAACCCCAGGGCATCAATGTGGACTTCAACAGTTTCCTCATTTCCCCTTCCCCCACCTCACCCTAGTTCTAAACTTTCAGCTCAGTAACTGTCCCCATGACTTGTCCGGACTTGTCCGACCTGCCTATCTTCTTTTCCACCTATTCACTCCACCCTCTCCTCCTTGACCTATCACCTTCATCCCCTCCCCCACTCACCCATTGTACTCTATGCTACTTTCTCCCCATCCCCACCCTCCTCTAGCTTATCTCTCCACGCTTCAGGCTCACTGCCTTTATTCCTGATGAAGGGCTTTTGCCCGAAACGTCGATTTCGAAGCTCCTTGGATGCTGCCTGAACTGCTGTGCTCTTCCAGCACCACTAATCCAGAATCTGGTTTCCAGCATCTGCAGTCATTGTTTTTACCTCGCATTCTCTGGCAGCTCATTCCATACAAGTACCACCCTCTGTGTGAAAAAGTTGCCTCTTAGGTCCCCTCTCATCTTAAATCTGTGCCCTTTAGTTTTGGACTCCCCCATTCAGAAGAAAAGACCTTGGCTATTTATCCTATCCATGCCCCTCATGATTTTATAAACTTTTATAAGGTCACCCCTCAGCCTCCGACATCCAGAGAAAACAGCCCCAGCCTGTTCAGCCTCTCCCTGTAGCTCAAATCCTCCAACCCTGGCAACATCCTTGTAAATCTTTTCTGAACCCTTTCAAGTTTCACAACATCCTTCCTTATAGCAGGGAGACCAGAATTAACACTTTATTCCAAAAGTGACCAAACCAATGCTCTGTACAGCTGCAACATGACATCCCAACTCCTCTATTAAATGAAGGAAATAAGGGAAAGCATACCAAAAGCCTTCTTCACTATCCTATCTACTGCGACTCCACTTTCAAGGAGCTATGAACCTGCACTCCAAGGTCTCTTTGTTCAGCAACACTCCCCAGGACCTTACCATTAAGTGTATAAGTCCTGCCCTGATTTGCCGTTCCCAAAACGCAGCACCTCGCATTTATGTCTCCTTTCATGGCAAGAGATATCTTATCCTATCCACAGTGAGCAATCAACGATAAAGATATGGTTCAACTCCTTGAAATGTGTTGTTCACACTTCAGTTATGACACACCAGGTGATAGCAGGTGTCATTGGGAAGGTGTTGTGCTTAAATTACCAGGTGGGAGGAGGCCTACTACACACAGGACCCTTCCAGTTTCATATTTTGTGTGACCCCTCCCCACACACACCCTCTCCCCCCAACCCACACACACCCTCTCCCCCCAACCCACACACACCCTCTCCCCCCAACCCACACACACCCTCTCCCCCCAACCCACACACACACTCGCCCCCCAACCCACACACGCTCTCCTACCCACACACGCTCCCACCCACACACGCTCTCCCATCCACACACGCTCTCCCATCCACACACGCTCTCCCATCCACACACGCTCTCCCACCCACACGCTCTCCCACCCACACGCTCCCCTACCCACACACGCTCTCCCACCCACACGCTCTCCCACCCACACGCTCCCCTACCCACACACGCTCTCCCACCCACACACGCTCTCCTACCCACACACGCTCCCACCCACACACGCTCTCCCATCCACACACGCTCTCCCATCCACACACGCTCTCCCATCCACACACGCTCTCCCACCCACACGCTCTCCCACCCACACGCTCCCCTACCCACACACGCTCTCCCACCCACACACTCTCCCACCCACACGCTCTCCCACCCACACGCTCCCCTACCCACACACGCTCTCCCACCCACACACGCTCTCCCACCCACACGCTCTCCCACCCACACGCTCCCCTACCCACACACGCTCTCCCACCCACACACGCTCTCCCACCCACACGCTCCCCTACCCAAATACGCTCTCCCACCCACACGCTCCCCTACCCACACACGCTCTCCCACCCACATGCTCCCCTACCCACACACGCTCTCCCACCCACACGCTCCCCTACCCACACACGCTCTCCTACCCACACACGCTCTCCCACCCACACACGCTCTCCCACCCACACACGCTCCCCTACCCACACACGCTCTCCCACCCACACGCTCCCCTACCCACACACGCTCCCCTACCCACACACGCTCTCCCACCCACACACGCTCCCCTACCCACACACGCTCTCCCACCCACATGTTCCCCTACCCACACACGCTCTCCCACCCACACACTCCCCTACTCACACACGCTCTCCCACCCACACGCTCTCCCACCCACACACGCTCTCCCACCCACACGCTCCCCTACCCACACACGCTCCCCTACTCACACACGCTCCCCTACCCACACACGCTCTCCCACCCACACACGCTCCCCTACCCACACACGCTCTCCCACCCACACGCTCCCCTACCCACACACGCTCTCCCACCCACACGCTCCCCTACCCACACACGCTCTCGCACCCACATGCTCACCTACCCACACACGCTCTCCCACCCACACACGCTCTCCCACCCACACGCTCCCCTACCCACACACGCTCTCCCACCCACACGCTCCCCTACCCACATATGCTCTCCCACCCACACACGCTCTCCCACCCACACGCTCCACTACCCACAATCTCCCACCCACACGTTCCCCTACCCATACTCCCCCACCCACACACGCTCTCCCACCCACACACACCCCTACCCACACTCTCCCACCCATACGCGCTCTCCCACCCACACGCTCCCCTACCCACACACGCTCTCCCACCCACACACACCCCTACCCACACACGCTCTCCCACCCACACGCTCCCCTACCCACACTCCTCCACCCACACACACACTCCCCTACCCACATACACCCACCCGCACACAAATCCACCCACACACCCACACACTCCCCCACCCACACACATCCCTACCCACACACGCTCTTCCACCCACACACATCCCTACCCACACACGCTCTCCCACCCACACACACCTCTACCCACACACGCTCTCCCACTCACACACACCCCTACCCACACTCTCCCACCCACACGCTCCCCTACCCAAACTCCCCCACCCACACACACACTCCCCTACCCACATACACCCACCCACACACAAACCCACCCACACACCCACACACTCCCCCACCCACACACTCCCCTACCCACACACACTCTCCCACCCACACACACCCCTACCCACACACTCTCTCCCACCCACACGCACCCCTACCCACACACTCTCTCCCACCAACACACTCCCCTACCCACACTCTCCCCTACCCACACACACTCTCCCACCCACACACTCCCCTAACCACACACACTCTCCCACCCACACACTCCCCTATCCACACACACCCACCAACACACTCCCGTACCCACACACACACTCCCCCACCCACACACTCCCCTACCCACACACAAACCCACCCTCACATACTCCCCCACCCACACACACCCCAACCGACACCCTCCCCCCCCATCCCTTCAAACACTTTTTTTTGATATTTCAGTTATAACACTGTGGTTAACAAACATCAGCTGTCACACGAATTCCCCACCCTGTCTAACACACACAATGGTTGTAAGTGCAGTTCGAGTGTTTGTTTTCCTCAACAGTTTGGAATGTGTCATTCACAATATTTCATTGCTCACATTCAGCATGTTCCACATCGCTTGGTATGTTTGTGATGGGAACCCTGGTTCTTGTTGTGTTAACAGGATTGGAGTTGTGAGCATTGGAGGGTTCCACCTGAGAGGTGCCATCTTTGTTTTGATGACTGACATGTGAGAACAGATTTCCAATCACTACAGCCTGCCAGCGGGATGGGTGACAGTTCGAGAATCTTAACAGTTTGCACCTGCCACCTGAAGCTCATTAGACGCGGTGTAATGACACCTGACTGACATCTGAGACAAAACTGGAGTCTGCATTCAGCCGAATGTGCGATGACTGAGTTAGAAATGTTTAAGAATGAGGTGTACCTGGATCAGTATGAAAAGGCCATAATTACAGGGTTCTCTGCTATGTCTCTGTCTGTCTGACTCTCTCTCTCTCACACACACACACACACAATCTCAAGCAGCAATGGACATTGCTACTGTGATAGCACGATGGGCTGAAGGGCTTCTTTCCAAGCTGCGAAATCCCTAAACATTATAATGAAAGACCATGGAGCACCCAACGGTCAAAGGAATGGGACAGGAAGCAATAACAAAGAATAGAGGTGCACTCATTCTCCAAGTTTCCATTAGGTGGGGTGGGGTGGGGTGGGGTGGGGTGGGGGTGGGGGTGGGGGGAGAGCGTAGTGTTTCAGTCACTAATATGGTCAGTCTTACTCAGAGATTTACTGATCTCCCTCTATCACAGCAGAGTGGGGAGTGTGTGGGTGTGTTTGGGTGGGGGTGTGTGTGGGTGTGTCGTGTAAGTGGGTGGGGGTGTGGACTGTGTGTTGGTGGGTGTGGGATATGTGTGGGTGTGGGGCTGTGTGTTGTTGTGTGTGTGTGTGGGTATGGGGTGTTTGTGTGGGTGGGGGTGTATGTGGGTATGCGGTGGTGTGGGGTGTGTGGGTATGGGTGTGTGTGTGGGTATGGGTGTGTGTGGGGGTGGGGTGGGGGTGGGGGGTGTGTGTGGGGGTGGGGTGGGTGTGGGGGGGTGTTTGTGGGATGTGTGGGGTGTGTGTGGGGGTTGTATGTGGGTGTGGAGTGTGTGGGGGGTTGTGTGTGGGTATGGGGTATGTGTGGGGGAGTGTGTGGGTGTGGGTGTAGGTGGGTCGGGGTGTGGGTTTGGGCTGTGCGTTGGTGGGTGTGTGTGTAAATGTAGGATATGTATGGGTGTGGGGTGTGCATGGATGGGGATGTGTCTGAGTGGGTGGGGGTGGGTGTGGGGTTGTGTGGGTGTGGGGCTGTGTACTGGCGGGTGTGTGGATGGGTGTATGTGGGTGTGGGGTGTGGGTGTGGGGTGTGTGTATATGTGGGCATGGGGGATGTGCGTGGGGGGTGGGGGGGTGTGTGGGTGTGGGTGGGTGTGGGTGTCGGTGTGGGGTGTGTGTATATGTGGGCATGGGGGGTGTGTGGGGGTGGGGTGTGTGTGGGCGTTGTGTGGGGGTTGTGTGTGGGTGGTGGTGTGTATGGGAGGGGGTGTGTGTATGGGTGGCGGTATGTGTCGGTATGGGGAGTGTGTGGATGTGGGGTGTGTGAGGGTGTGGGGTGTGTGGGTGTTGGTGTCGGTGTGGGGTGTGTGTGTATGTGGGCTGTGTGGGTGTGGGGGGTGTGTGTGGATGTGCGGTGGGTGTGGGGATTGTGTGTGGGTGTGGGTTGTGTTTGTGGGTGGCGGTGTGTGTGGTATGGGGAGTGTGCGGGGGTGGGGGTTTGTGTGGGTTTTTGGGTGTGTGTATGATTGTGTGTGGGGTGGGTGTGGAGGTTGTGTGTGGGTGGGGATGTGGGGGTGTGTATGGGTGTGGGGTGTGTGGGTGTGGGGGGTGTGTGGATGGGGAGTGGATGGGGGTGTGTGTGTGGATGGGTGGGGGTGTCTATGTGGGTGTGGGGTCTGTGTGGGTGTGGGGTGTGTGTGGGTGGGTGTGTGTGGGGGTGAGAGTGTGGATGGGGTATATGTGGGTGTGGGGTGTATATGTGGGTGTGGGGTGTGAGTGGGTGGGTGTGTATGTGGGAGTGGGATGTGCATATGTGGGGTGTGTGGCGTGGGGGGTGCGTGTGGGTGTGTGGTGTATGGGTGGAGGTGTGTGTGGGTGTCGGTGTGGGGTGTGTGTGTATGTGGGCTGTGTGGGTGTGGGAGATGGATGTGGGGTGGGTGTGGGGGTTGGGTGTGGGTTGTGTGAGGGTGGGGGTGTGTGTGTGGGTGTGGGGATGTATGTGGGTGTGGGATGTGTGTAGGAATGGGGAGTGGGTTGGGGTGGGTGTGTGTGTGGGTTTTTGGGTGCGTGTATGGTTGGGTGTGGGTTGGGTGTGGAGGTTGTGTGTGGGTGGCAGTTGTGTGGGTGGGGGTGTGGGTGTGGAGTGTGTGTCGGTGTGGTGTTGTGTGTGTGTGGGTGGTGTGGGTGTGGGGAGTGTGTGTGGGGTGTGTGTGGGGGTGTGGAGGTGTGGGAGGGGTATATGTGGGTGTGGGGTTGTGTGTGGGGGTGTGTGGTTTTGAGTAGGTGTGCGTGGGATGTGTGTGGTGTGTTTGGGTGGGTGTTTTTATGTGTGGGTGGGGTGTGTGTGGGGGTAGTTGTGTGGGTGTGTGTGTGGGGAGGTGTGGGTGTGGGGTGTGGGTGGGGTTGTGTGTGTGGGTGTGGGCTGTATGTGTGGATGTGGGGTGCGTGGGGGTGTGTGTGGGAGTGGGGTGTTGGTTGGTTTGTGTGTGTGTGGGGGGTATTTGTGTGTGTGTGTGTGTGTGTCGGTATGGGTGTGTGTGGGTGTGGGTGGGGTATATGTGTGTGTGGGTTTGTGGGTGTGGGATGTGTATGGGTGGTGGTGTGTGTGGGTGGGATGTATGTGGGTGAGGTGTGTGTGGGTGGGGTGCGTGGGGGTGTGTGGGTGGGGGGTGTGTGGGTGTGGTGGTGTGTGTTGGGGTGTGTGATGTGTGGGGTGTTTGTGTGGGTGGGGTGTGTGTGAGTGTGGTGTGTGGGTGGGTGTGTGAGTGGGGTGGGTGTGTGTGGGTGTGTATGGGTGTGGGTGGGTGTGTGTGGATGTGTGTGGGGTGTGGGTGGGGTGGGTGTGGGATGTGTGTGGGTGGGGTGTGTGTGGGGTGTGTGGGTATGGGGTGTGGGCGTGGGGGGTGTGTGTGGGTGTGGGGTGTGTATGGGTGGTGTGGGTGGGGTGTGTGTGGGTATGTGTGAGTGGGGTTTTTGTGTGTGTGGGTGGGGTGTGGGTGTGTGGTGGGATGTAGGTGGGTGGGGTGTGTGGGGGTGTGTTTGGGTGCGAGATGTGGGTGGGGTGTGTGGTGAGGAGTGTGTGTGGGTGAGTGTGTGTTTGGGTGGGGTGTGTGTGGATGTGTGTGGGTGGAGGTGTGTTTGGGTGGGGTGTGTGGATGTGTGTGAGTGGGGGTGTGTTTGGGTGGGGTGTGTGTGGATGTGTGTGGGTGGGGGTGTGTTTGGGTGGGGTGTGTGTGGATGTGTGTGGGTGGGGGTGTGTTTGGGTGGGGTGTGTGTGGATGTGTTTGGGTGGGGGTGTGTTTGGTGGTGTGTGTGTGCGGGGTGTGTATGGGTGGGGGATGTGGGTGGGGAGTGTGTGGGGTGTGGGTGGGGTGTGTGGTGGGGAGTGTGTGTGGGTGGTGTGTTTGTGTGGGGTGTGTGTGTGTGTGTGTGTGGGGTGTGTGTGTGTGGGGTGTGTGTGTGTGTGTGGGTGGTACGTGGGTGTGTGGGTGGTACGTGGGTGTGTGGGTGGGGTGGGTGTAGGGTTTGTGGTGGAGTGTGTGTGAGTGGGGGTGTGTTTGGGTGGGGTGTGCGTGGGGGTGTGTTTGGGTGGGGTGTGTGTGGGTTTGTGTGGGTGGGGGTATGAATGGGTGTGGGGCTGTGTGTTGGTGTGTGTGTGTGTGTGGGTATGGGGTGTTTGTGTGGGTGGGGGTGTATGTGGGTATGGGGTGTGTGTGGACATGCGGTGGGTGTGGGGTGTGGGTATGGGTGTGTGTGTGGGTATGGGTGTGTGTGGGTATGGGTATGTGTGGGTATGGGGAGTGTGTGTGGGTGTGGGGGGGTGTTTGTGGGTGTGGGATGTGTGGGGTGTGTGTGGGGGTTGTATGTGGGTGTGGAGTGTGTGGGGGATTGTATATGGGTATGGGTTATGTGTAGGGGAGTGTGTGGGTGTGGGGGTGAGTGGGTTTGGGGTGTAGGTGGGTGGGAGTGTGGGTTTGGGTTGTGCGTTGGTGGGTGTGGGTGTGGGGTATGTGTGGGTGTGGGGTGTGTATGGGTGGGGGTGTGTGTGTGGGTGGGGTGTATTTGGGTGGGGGTGTGTGTGGGTGTGGTATGTGTGTGGGTGGGGTGTGTGTGTGTGGGTGGGGTGTGTGTGGGTGTGTATGGGTGTGGGATGTGGGTGGGGTGGGTGGGGTGTGTGTGGGTGTGGGGTATGTGGTGGGGAGTGTGTGTGGGTGGGTGGGTGTGGGGTATGTGGTGGGGAGTGTGTGTGTGTTTGGGTGGGGTGTGTGTGGATGTGAGTGTGTATGGGTGTGTTTGGGTGGGGTGTGTGAGGATAGGGCGTGTGTGGTTTGGGGGGGTGTGGATGTGGATGTGTTTGGGTGGGTGTGTGTGGATGTCTCTGGGTGGGGGGTATGTGTGTGTGGATGAGAGGTGGTGTATGTATGGGATGTGGGTGGATTGTGCGTGTATGTGGGTGTGGGGTGTGTGTGTGTGGGGGTTGTGTGTGGGTATGGGGTATGTGTGGGGGAGTGTGTGGGTGCGGGAGGTGAGTGGGTGTGGGGTGTAGGTGGGAGGGGTGTGGGTTTGGGCTGTGCATTTGTGGGTTTGTGTGTGGGTGTGGGGTATGTGTGTGGGTGTGTGTGGGTGGGGTATATGTGTGTGTGGGTGGGATATATGTGTGTGTCGGTATGGGTGTGTGTGGGTGTGGGGTGTGTATGGGTGGTGGTGTGTGTGGTGGAGAGTGTGTGTGGCTGGGTGTGTGTTTGGGTGGGGTGTGTGTGGATGTGTTTGGGTGGGATGTGTGTGGGTGGGTGTGTGTTTGGGTGGGGGGTGTGTGTGGATGTGTGTGGGTGGGTGTGTGTTTGGGTGGGGTGTGTGTGTGGATGTGTGGGGGTGAGGGTGTGTTTGGGTGGGGTGTGTGTTGTTGTGGGTGGGGGAGTGTTTGGGTGGGGTGTGGGTGGGGGTGTGTTTGCGTGGGGTGTGGGTGGGGGTGTGGTGGGGTGTGGGTGGGGGGGCGTGTGTGTGGGATGTGTGTGTGGGGTGGGTGTGGGTGGGGGTGTGTTTGGGGTGGGTGTGGGTGGGGGTGTGTTTGGGTGGGGTGTGGGTGGGGGTGTGTTTGGGTGGGGTGTGGGTGGGGGTGTGTGTGGGTGGGGGGCGTGTGTGTGTGGGTGTGTGTGGATGGGGTGGGACTGTGAGTGTGTGTGTTTGGGATGTGTGGATGTGTCTGCGTGGGGTGTGTCTGGGTGAGGTGTGGGTGTGTGTGGGTGAGGGTGTGTGTGGGTTCGGTGTGGGTGTGTGTGCGTGGAGTTTATGTGGGTGTGGTGTGGGTGTGGGGAGTGTGTGGGTGGGGTGTGTGTGAGGTGGTGTGTGTGGGTAGGGTGTGGGTGTATGTGGGTGGGTTGGGGTGTGTGTGGATGGGGTGTGTGGTGGGGTGTGTGTGGGTAGGGGTGCGTTTGGGTGGGAGGTGTGTGGGTGTGTGTGTGGGTGGGGTGTGGGTGTGTTTGGGTAGGTGTGTGTGTGGGGTGTGGGTTGGGTGTGGGTGTGGGAGTGTGTGGGTGTGTGTGTGGTTGGGGTGTGGGTGTGTTTGGGGGTGTGTGTGTGTCTGGTGTGGGTGTGTGTGGATGAGTGTGTGTGGGTGTGGTGTGTGTGTGGGGAATGTGTGAGTGTGGATTGTGTGGGAGATGGTGTGGGTGTATGTGGGTGGGTTGTGCTGGGTGGGGTGTGTGTGTGGGTGGGGGTGTGGGTGAATGTGTGTGGGTGGGGTGTGTCTGGCTGGGGTGTGGGTGTGTGTGGGTGGTGTGTGTGGGTGGGGGTGTGTTTAAGTGGGGTATGTGTGGATGTGTGTGGGTGGGGGTGTGTTTGGGTGGGGTGTATGTGTGTGTGGGTATGGGTGGGGTGTGTGTGGGTGTGGGGGTGTGTGTGGATATGGGGTGTATGTGGGTGGGGTGTGTGTCGGTGTGTGCGGGTGGGGTGAGGGTGTGGGTGTGTGTGTGTGGGGTGTGGGTTGGGTGTGTCTGGGTGAGGTGGATGTGTGTGTGTGGTGTGTGGGGGTGTGTGGGTGTGTGTGGGTGGGGTGTGGGTGTGTTTGGGTGTGTGGGTGTGCATTGGTGGTGTGTGGGTGTGTGTGTGTCTGGGTGAGGTGTGGGTGTGTGTGGATGAGGTGTGGGTGTGGGGTGTGTGTAGGTGGGATATGGAGTGTGTGTGGTGGTTGTGGGATGTGTGGGTGTGTATGGGTGGGGTGTGGGTGTGCATTGGTGGTGTGTGGGTGTGTGTGTGTTTGGGGTGTGTGTGTGTCTGGGTGAGGTGTGGGTGTGTGTGGATGAGGGTGTATGTGGGTGGGGTGGGTGAGGGTGTGTGTGGGTGAGGTGTGGGTGTGGGGTGTGTGTGGCTGGGGTGTGGGTGTGTGTGGGTGGGGTATGGGTGTGTTTGGGTATCTGGGTGGGGTGTGTGTGGGTGGGGTGTGGGTGTGTGTGGGTGTGGTGTGGGGAGTGTGTGTGGAGTGTGTGGGAGGTGGTGTGTGTGGGTGGGGTGTGGATGTATGTAGGTGGGTTGTGGTGAGGGTGGGGTGTGTGGTGGGGTGTGTGTGGGGGTGTGGGTGTGGGGTGCATGTGGGTGGGGTGTGGGTGTATGTGGGTGGGTTATGCTGTGTGTGGGTGTGGGGTGTGTGTGGATGGGGTGTGTGTGGTGGGGTGTGTGTGGGTGTGTGTGGGTGGGGTGTGTGTGGGTGTGTGTGGATGGGGTGGGACTGTGAGTGTGTGTGTTTGGGATGTGTAGGTGTGTCTGCATGGGGTGTGTCTGGGTGAGGTGAGGGTGTGTGTGGGTGGGGTTGGGGTGTGTGTGGGTTGGGGGTGGGTGGGGTGTGTGTGGGTTCGGTGTGGGTGTGTGTGCGTGGAGTGTATGTGGGTGTGGTGTGGGTGTGGGGAGTATGTGGGTGGGGTGTGTGTGAGGTGGTGTGTGTGGGTGGGGTGTGGGTGTATGTGGGTGGGTTGCGCTGTGTGTGGGTGTGGGTGTGTGTGGGTATGGGTGCGTTTGGGTGGGGGGTGTGTGGGTGTGTGGGTTGGGTGTGGGTGTGTGTGTGGTGTGGGTGTGTGTGGATGAGTGTGTGTGGGTGTGGTGTGTGTGTGGGGAGTGTGTGAGTGTGGAGTGTGTGGGAGGTGGTGTGGGTGTGGGTGTGTTTGGGGGTGTGTGTGTGTGTGGGGTGTGTGTGTGTGTCTGGCGTGGGTGTGTGTGGATGAGTGTGTGTGGGTGTGGTGTGTGTGTGGGGAGTGTGTGAGTGTGGAGTGTGTGGGTGGTGTGTGTGGGTGGGGTTGTGTTTAAGTGGGGTGTGTGTGGATGTGTGTGGGTGGGGGTGTGTTTGGGTGGGGTGTATGTGTGTGTGGGTGTGCGTGGGTTGGGTGTGTGTGGGTGCGGGGTGTGTGTGGATGGGGTGTGTGGTGGGGTGTGTGTGGGTATGGGTGCGTTTGGGTGGGGGGTGTGTGGGTGTGTGGGTTAGGTGTGGGTGTGTGTGTCGTGTGGGTGTGGGTGTGTTTGGGTGTGTGTGTGTGGGGGGTGTGTGTGTGTGTGTCTGGTATGGGTGTGTGTGGATGAGTGTGTGTGGGTGTGGTGTGTGTGTGGGGAGTGTGTGAGTGTGGAGTGTGTGGGTGGTGTGTGTGGGTGGGGGTGTGTTTAAGTGGGGTGTGTGTGGATGTGTGTGGGTGGGGGTGTGTTTGGGTGGGGTGTATGTGTGTGTGGGTGTGCGTGGGTTGGGTGTGTGTGGGTGTGGGGGTGTGTGTGGGTATGGGGTGTATGTGGGTGGGGTGTGTGTCGGTGTGTGCGGGTGGGGTGAGGGTGTGGGTGTGTGTGTGTGTGGGGTGTGGGTTGGGTGTGTCTGGGTGAGGTGTGTGTGTGTGTGTGGTGCGTGTGTGTGTGTGTGAGGGGGTGTGTGGGTGTGTGGGGGTGTGGTGGTGTCTGTGGGTGGGGCATGTGTGTGGGTGAGGTGTGTGGGTGGGGTGTGTGTGGGTGGGGTGAGAATGTGGGTGTGTGTGTGGGGTGTGTGGGTGTGTGTGGGTGAGGGTGTGTGTGTTTGGATATGTGTGGGTTGGGTGTGGGGGTACCTGTGGGAGTGGGGTGTGTGAGGATGTGGGGTGTGTGTGGATGTGAGGTGGGTGTGGGACGTCTGTGGGTGTGGGATGTGTGGGGGTGTGGGTGTGTGTGTGTGGGGTATATGTGGGTGTGGGGTTGTGTGTTGATGTGGGTGTGTGTGGGTGTGAGTGACTGTGGGTGGGGTGTGTGTGTTTGGTGTGTGTGGGTGGGTGAGTGTATGTGTGTGTGGGGTGTGTGTGGGTATGTGTATGAGTGTAGGGGGGTGTGGGGGATGTGTGTGTAGGGGGTGTGTGTGCTTGTGTGGGTGTGGGGGTGTGTGTGTTGGTGGGGTTGTGTGGGTGTGTGTGTGGGTGTGGGGTGTGTGTGTGTGGGTGTGTGTGGGGGGGTATATGGGTGAGTGTGGTGGGGGATATGTGTGTGGGAGTGTGTGTGTGTGTGTGGGTGGGGTATATGTGTGGGTGGGTGTGGGGTGTGTGTGGGTGGGATGTGGGGTGTGTGTGGATGTGGGGTGTGTGTGGGTATGGGGGTGTGTGTGGGGTGGGTGTGGGTTGTGTGTGGGCGCTTGTGTGGGTGTGGGGATGTGTGTGCATGTGGGGTGCGTGGGTGTGGGGGTGTGTGTGCATGTGGGGTGTGTGGGTGTGGGGGTGTGTGTGCATGTGGGGTGTGTGTGAGTGTGGGTGTGTGTGGTGGGGTATATGTGGGTGTGGGGTTGTGTGTGGATGTGGGGGTGGGTGGGTGTGTGTATGTGTGGGTGGGGTGTGCGTGGGTGTGTGTGTGTGGAGGGGGTGTGTGGGGTGTGTGTGTGGGTGGGGTTGTGTATGTGGGTGTGTAGGGGTGGAGTATATGTGTGTGGGTGGGGTATATGCGTTTGGGTGTGTGTGGGTGGGGTATATGCATGTGGGTGGGTGTGGGTGGGTGTGGGGTTGTGTGTGTGGGTGGGTGTGGGTGTGTGGGTGGGTGTGGGGTGTGTGTGTGGGTGTGGGGTTGTGTGTGTGGGTGGGGTATATGCGTGTGGAGGTGTGGGTGGGTGTGGGTGTGTGTGGGTTGGGTATATGTGTGTGTGGGTGGGTGTGGGGTGTGTGGGTGGGTGTGGGGTGTGTGTGGGTGAGTTGTGAGTGGGTGTGGAGGTGGGTGTGGGGTGTGTGGGTGGGGTATGTGTGTGTGTGTGGGGTGTGTGTGGGTGAATTGTGAGTGGGTGTGGAGGTGGGTGTGGGGTGTGTGGGTGGGGTATGTGTGTGTGTGTGGGTGGGTGTAGGGTGTGTGTGGGTGAGTTGTGAGTGGGTGTGGAGGTGGGTGTGGGGTGTGTGGGTGTAGTATATGTGTGTGTGGGTGTAGTATATGTGTGTGGGTGTGGGTGTGTGTGGGTGGGGTATATGGGGGGTGGGTGGGTGTGTGGTGTGTGTGTAGGTGGTGATGTGGGTGGGGTGTGTGTGGGGGGGGGGGGGGGGGGGGTTTAACATGCAGGTAGACTGGGAGAATCAGGATGGTATTGACCTAAAGAAAGAGACTTTGTGGAGTGCCTCAGAGATGGATTCTTAGAGCAGCTGGTGCTGGAGCCGACCAGGGAGAAGGCAATTCTGGATCTGGTATTGTGTAACAAACCAGAATTGGTCAGAGACCTCGAAGTGAAGGAGCCATTGGAAGTAGTGACCATAATACGTTAAGTTTCAATCTGCAATTTGAGAGGGAGAGGGTACAATCGGTAGTGACAATATTTCAGTTGAATAAAGGGAACTATGGAGCGATGAAGGGAGGAGCTGGCCAAAGTTCAATGGTGCAATACCCTAGTAGGGATGACAGTGGAGGAACAATGGCGGATATTTCTGGGTATAATGCAGAAGATGCAGGATCAGTTCATTCCAAAAAGGAAGAAAGATCCCAGGAGGAGGCATGGGAGGTCATGGCTGACAAGGGAAGTTAAGAAACATATAAAGTTAAAAGAGAAAATGTATAACATAGCAAAGATAAGTGGGAAAACTGAGGACAGGGAAGCTTTTAAAGAGTAACAGAGGATTACTAAGAAGGAAATACGCAGAGAAAAAATGAGGTACGAAGGTAAGCTGGCCAAAAATATAAAGGAGGATAGTAAAAGATTTTTAGGTATGTGCAAGGCAAAAAAATTCTTAAGACTAAAATTGGGCCCTTGAAGACAGAAACAGGGGAATATATTACGGGGAACAAAGAAATGGCAGAAGAATTAAATGGGTACTTCAGATCTGTGTTCACTGGAGAAGACACAAGCAATCTCCCTGAGGTAACAGTGGTTGAAGGACCTGAACTGAAAGGAATTTAAATTTGCCAGGATTTGGTGTTAGAGAGAGACTGTTAGGTCTGAAGGTTGATAAGTCCCCAGGGCCTGATGGTCTACATCCCAGGGTACTGAAGGAGGTGGCTCGGGAAATCGTGGATGCGTTGGTGATTATTTTCCAGAGTTCGATAGATTCGGGGTCGGTTCCTGAGGATTGGAGGGTGGCTAATGTTGTACCACTTTTTAAGAAAGTTGGGAGAGAGAAAGCAGGAAATTATAGACCAGTTAGTCTGACCTCAGTGGTGGGAAAGATGCTGGAGACTATTATAAAGGATGAAATTACAACACATCTGGATAGTAGTAACAGGATAGGTCAGAGTCAGCATGGATTTATGAAGGGGAAATCATGCTTGACTAATCTTCTTGAATTTTTTGAGGATGTAACTCTGAAGACGAACGAGGGAGATCCAGTAGATGTAGTGTACCTGGACTTTCAGAAAGCTTTTGATAAAGTCCTGCATAGCAGGTTAGTGAGTAAAGTTAGGGCGCATGGTATTGGGGGCAAAGTACTAGACTGGATTGAAAATTGGTTGGCTGATAGGAAACAAAGGGTAGTGATAAACGGCTCCCTTTCGGAATGGCAGGCAGTGACCAGTGGGGTACCGCAGGGATCAGTGCTGGGACTGCAGCTTTTTACAATATATGTTAATGATATAGAAGATGGTATCAGCAATAACATTAGCAAATTTGCTGATGATACAAAGCTGGGTGGCAGGGTGAAATGTGATGAGGATGTTAGGAGATTGCATGGTGACCTGGACAAGTTAGGTGAGTGGGCAGATGCATGGCAGATGCAGTTTAATGTGGATAAATGTATGGTTATCCACTTTGGTGGCAAGAACAGGAAGGCAGATTACTACCTAAATGGAGTCAATTTAGGTAAAGGGGCAGTACAGAGAGATCTGGGTGTTCTTGTACACCAGTCAATGAAGGCAAGCATGCAGGTACAGCAGGTAGTGAAGAAGGCTAATAGCATGCTGGCCTTCATAACAAGAGGGATTGAGTATAGAAGCAAAGAGGTTCTTCTGCAGTTGTACAGGGCCCTGGTGAGACCACACCTGGAGTACTGTGTGCAGTTCTGGTCTCCAAATTTGAGGAAAGACATTCTGGCTATTGAGGGAGTGCAGCGTAGGTTCACGAGGTCAATTCCTGGAATGGCGGGATTACCTTACACTGAAAGACTGGAGCGACTGGGCTTGTATACCCTTGAGTTTAGACTGAGAGGGGATCTGATTGAGACATATAAGATTATTAAAGGATTGGACACTCTGGCAGCAGGAAACATGTTTCCACTGATGGGTGAGTGCCGAACCAGAGGACACAGCTTAAACATACGGGGTAGACCATTTAGGACAGAGATGGGGAGAAACTTCTTCACCAAGAGAGTGGTGGCTGTGTGGAATGCTCTGCCCCAGAGGGCAGTGGAGGCCCAGTCTCTGGATTCATTTAAGAAAGAGTTGGATAGAGCTCTCAAAGATAGTGGAATCAAGGGTTATGGAGATAAGGCAGGAACAGGATACTGATTAGGAATGATCAGCCATGATCACATTGAATGGTGGTGCAGACTCGAAGGGCAGAATGGCCTACTCCTGCACTTACTGTCTATTATCTATTGTTTCTTGTAAGTGGTCCAGAACTAAATGTGAACTGCCCTTCCATCAGGTCTCTGCTGATCAACCCTTGCATTCCTATAGCAATTTGTTACCTTGGTAACACAATTTTTAATCTACTGCATGCACACTCTGGAACTTTCTCTTCCTTGTTACTGCCCTTTGAACCCAAGAAGGCTGGGAAGCTGTTATTTAGCTGATGTAACAGTCCAGGCACAAACCAATTGCTCTAACAGATTGGTACCAGTGTGTATGCTGCAGACAATGTTTCCACCAGGCACTGCCTCACCCTATCAGTACACCTTCATTTCCTTTCCCCCTCACATGCTAATATCACTTCTCTTAGGGCCCTTCGGTGCAGTGGCAGTGCCCCTACCTCAGAGACAAGAGGTCTGGGTTCACATCCCACGTTCTGCAGAGGTGTCAAAACATCTCTGAACAGGTTGATTAGAAAATACCTAACCTTCTCTTGACATACAGCCACAGACTCCTGTGTGTGTGGGTGGGGTGTATGTGTGTGTGTGTGTGGGTGGGGTGTGTGTGTGTATGGATGAGGGTGTGTGTGGGTGGGGTGTGTGTGTGGGGGAGGGTGTGTGTGTGTGTGGTTGGGTTGTGGGTGTATGTGGGTGGGTTGTGGCTGTGTGTGTGGTGGGGTGTGTGTGGGTGTGTGTGGGTTTGGGTGGGGTGTGTGTTTGTGGGGGGGTGTGTGGGTGGGGTGTGTGTGGATGGGGTATGTGTGGTTGTGGGGTGTGTGTGGGTCTGTGTGGGTGGGGTGTGTGTGTGTGGGTGGGATGAGAATGTGGGTATGTGTGTGGGTGGGGTGTGTGTGAGTTTGGGGGTGTCTGTGGGTGTGGGTGCGTAATGGGCGTGTGATGTGTGTGGGTGTGCGATGTGTGTGGGCGCTTGTGTGGGTGTGTGTGTGGGTGGGGTATATGTGGGTGTGGGGTTGTGTATGAATGTGGGGGTATGTGGGTGTGAGTGGGTATGGGTGGGGTGTGTGTGCGGTGTGGGTGGGTGTGTGTATGCGTGTGTGGGCTGTGTGTGGGTATGTGTGTGTGTGGAGGGGGTATGAGTGTAGGGGGTGTGTGTGTGGGGGTGTGTGTGCTGGTGTGGGTGTGTGTGTGTGTGGGAGGCGTGTGTGTGGGTGGGTTGTGCAGTGTGTGGTGTGTGTGGGTGCGGGTGCGTTTGGGTGGGGGGTGTGTGTGTGTGGGGTGTGTAGGAGGTGATGTGTGTGGGTGGGTTGTGCAGTGTGTGGGTGTGTGGTGTGTGTGGGTGCGGGTGCGTTTGGGTGGGGGGTGTGTGGGTGTGGGGGTGTGTGGGTGTGTGTGGGGTGTGTGTGGGTGTGTTTGGGTGGGGTGTGGGTGGGGTGTGGGTGTGTGATGTGTGTGTGATGTGTGTGGGTGCTTGTGTGGGTGTGTGTGGGTGCATGTGGGGTGTGTGTGAGTGTGGGTGTGTGTGGGTGGAGTATATGTAGGTGTGGGGTTGTGTGTGGGTGTGGGGTTGTGTGTGAATGTGGGGGTGTGTGGGTGTGGGTGGGGTGTGTGTGGGTGGGTGTGTGGGTATGTGTGTGTGTGGAGGGGGTGTGAGTGTAGGGGGTGTGTGTGGGGTGTGTGTGTGGGGGGTGTGTGCTTGTGTAGTTGTGTGTTTGGGTGTGGGGGTGTCTGTGGGTGTGGGTGCGTAGTGGGCGTGTGATGTGTGTGGGCGTGGGATGTGTGTGGGCGCTTGTGTGGGTGTCTGTGTGAGTGTGGGTGGGGTATATGTGGGTGTGGGGTTGTGTGTGAATGTGGGGGTATGTGGGTGTGAGTGGGTGTGGGTGGGGTGTGTGCGCGGTGTGGGTGGGTGTGTGTATGCGTATGTGGGGTGTGTGTGTGTATGTGTGTGTGGAGGGGGTATGAGTGTAGGGTGTGTGTGTGGGAGTGTGTGTGCTTGTGTGGGTGTGTGTGGGGGGTGTGTGTGTGGGTGGGGTTGTGTGTGTGTGGGAGGGTGTGTGGGAGGTGGTGTGTGTGGGTGGGTTGTGCAGTGTGTGGTGTGTGTGGGTGGGGTGTGTGTGGGTGTGTGTGGGTGCGGATGCGTTTGGGTGGGGTGTGTGTGGGTGTGTGTGTGTGGGGTGTGGGTGTGGGTGTGTTTGGGTGGGGTGTGGGTGTGTTTGGGTGGGGTGTGGGTGTGTTTGGGTGGGGTGTGGGTGTGGGTGTGTTTGGGTGGGGTGTGGGTGTGGGTGGGGTGTGGGTATGTGATGTGTGTGGGATATGTGTGGGCGCTTGTGTGGGATGTGTGTGGGCGCTTGTGTGGGTGTGTGTGGGTGCGTGTGGGGTGTGTGTGGGTGGAGTATATGTGGGTGTGGGGTTGTGTGTGAGTGTGTGGGTGTGGGTGGGGTGTGTGTGTGCGGTGTGTGTGGGTGGGTGTGTGTATGTGTGGGTGGGGTGTGTGTGGGTACGTGTGTGTGTGGAGGGACTGTGCGCGTGGGGTGTGTGTGGGGGGAGGGTGTGTGTGAGTGTGGGTGTGTGTGGGTGGAGTATATGTGGGTGTGGGGTTGTGTGTGAATGTGGGGGTGTGTGGGTGTGGGTGGGATGTGTGTGTGTGCGGTGTGTGGGTGGATGTGTGTATGTGTGGGTGGGGTGTGTGTGGGTATGTGTGTGTGTGGAGGGGGTGTGTGTGGGGGTGTGTGTGCTTGTGTGGGTGTGTGTGTGGGTGGGGGTTGTGTGTGGGATGTGGTGTGTGTGGGTGTCTGGTGTGTATGGGTGGGGTGTGTGGTGTGGTGTGTGTGGGAGGGGCTGTGTGTGTGGTTGGGGTGTGGGTGTATGTGGGTGGGTTGTGCGCATGTGTGGGTGTGGAGTATGTGTGGGTGGGGTGTGTGTGGGTGGGGGTGCGTTTGGTTGGGGCGTGTGGGGGTGTGTGTGGGTGTGTGTGTGGAGTGTGTGTGGGTGTGGGGTGTGTGGGTGGGGTGAGGGTGTGTGTGGGGGGGGTGTGGGTGGGGTTTGGGTGTGTGTGGGTGTGGTGTGGGTGTGGGGAGTGTGTGTATGGGGTGTATGTGTGGGTGGGGTATGTTTGGGTGTGGTGTGTGTGTGGAGGGGGTGTGAGTGTACGCGGTGTGTGTGGGTGTGTGTGGGTGTGGGGGGTGTGTGTGTGAGTGTGGGTGGGGTATGTGTGTGTGGGTGTGGGTGGGGTATATGTGTATGGGAGTGTGTGTGGTGTGTGTCGTAGGTGGGTATGTGTGTGTGGGTGGTGGTGTGTGGGTGGATGTGGGGTGTGTGTGGGTGTAGGGGTGTCTGTGTGTGTCGGTGTGGGATGTGTGTGGGTGTGTGTGGGTAGGGTATATGTGGGTGTGGGGTTGTGTGTGGATGTGAGGGTGTGTGGGTGTGAGTGGTGTGGATGGGGTGTGTGTGTGCGGTGTGTGTGGGTGGGGTGTGTGTGGGTATGTGTGTGTGTGTAGGGGATGTGTGTGTGCTTGTGTGGGTGTGTGTGTGGGTGTGTGTGGGTGGGGTTGGGTGTGGGGTATGTGTGGGTCTGGGGCGTGTGTGGGGGTCGGTGTGTGTGGGTGAGGTATGTGTGTGGGTGGGGTATATGTGGGTGTGGGGTTGTGTGTGGATGTGAGGGTGTGTGGGTGTGAGTGGTGTGGATGGGGTGTGTGTGTGCGGTGTGTGTGGGTGGGTGTGTGTATGTGTGGGTGGGGTGTGTGTGGGTATGTGTGTGTGTGTAGGGGATGTGTGTGTGCTTGTGTGGGTGTGTGTGTGGGTGTGTGTGGGTGGGGTTGGGTGTGGGGTATGTGTGGGTCTGGGGCGTGTGTGGGGGTCGGTGTGTGTGGGTGAGGTATGTGTGTGGGTGGGGTATATGTGTTGGGGGTGTGAGTGTTTGGGGGTGGAGTATATGTGTGTGGGTGGGGGGTGTGTGGGTGGGGGGTGTGTGGGTGTGTTTGGATGTGGGGTGTGTGTGGGTGGGTTGTGAGTGGGTGTGTGTATGGGTGTGGATGTGTAGGTAGGGTATATGTGTGTGTGGGTGGGGTGTTTGTGGGTGTGTGGGTGGGGTAAAGGTGTGGGTGAGGGTGTGTGTGGGTGGGGTGTGTGTAGATGGGTTGTGGGTGAGGGTGTGTGTGGGTTGGGTGTGTGTGGGGTGTGTGGCTGTGGCGGGTGTGTGTGGTTGTGGGGAATGTGGGGGTGTGTGTGGGTGGGGGTTGCGGTTGTGTGAGGTGTTTGTGGATGTGTGTGGGTGAGGTGTGTCTGGGTGTGTGTGGGTGGGGAGTGTGTGGGTGTGTGTAGGTGGAGTGTTTGTGGGTGGGGTATATGAGTGTGGGTGTGTGTGGGTGGGGTTGTGTAGGTGAGGTGGGTGTAGGGGTGTGTGTCAGTGTGGGTGTGTGTGTGTGGGTGTGAGGGGTGTGTGGGTGAGGTGTGGTTGTGGCGGGTGTGTGTGGGTGTGGGACGTGTGTGGGTGTGTGTAGGTGGGTGTGTGGGTTTGAGATGTGTGTGGGTGTTGGGGTGTGTGCGTGTGGGTGTGTGTGAGTGGGGTGTGTGTGGGTGTGGGGTTGTGTGTGGGTGTGGGTGGGGTGTGTGTGGGTGGGTGTGTGTGGGGTGTGTGTGGGTGTGTGTGTGTGGAGGGTATGTGAGTGTAGAGTGTGTGTGTGGGAGTGTGTGGAGGTGTGGGTGTGGGGTGTGCGTGGGGGTGTGGGTGTGTGTGGGTGTGGGGTGTGTGTGAGTGGGTTGTGAGTGGGTGTATGTGGGTGAGGTGTTTGTGGGTGTGTGTAGGTGGGGTGTGTGTGTGTGGGTGGGGTATCTGTGGGTGTGTGTGGGCAGGGTATGTGTGTGTGGGTGACGGTTTGTGTGGATGGGGTGTGTGTAGGTGGGGTGTGTGTGGGTGGGGGTGTGTTTGAGTGGGGTGTGTGTGGATGTGTTTGGGTGGGGGGTGTGTGGGTGGGGTATCTGTGGGTGTGTGTGGGTGGGGTATGTGTGTGTGGGTGACGGTGTGTATGTGTGGGTGTGTGTGGGTGTGGGGTATGTGTGGGTGTGTTGAGATTGGGTGTGGGTGTGTGTGTGGGTGCGGGGTGTGTGTGTGGGTGGGGTACATGTATGCGTGGGTGGGGTATATGTGTGTGTGGGTGTGTTTGTGTGGGTGTGGGTGTGTTTGTGGGTGTGTGTGTGTATGGGTGGGGTATATGTGTGGGTGGTTGTGGGGTGGTTGTGTGTGGGTGTGTGTAGGTGGTGTGTGTGGGTGGGGTGTGTGTGGGTGAGTGTAGGTGGGTTGTGAGTGGGTGTGGGGTGTGTGTGTGGGTGGGTGTGGGTGTGGGGTGTGTGTGTGGGTGGGTGTAGGTGTGGGGTGTGTGTGGGTGGGGTATCTGTATGTGTGGGTGTGTGTGGGTTGGGTATATGTGTGTGGGGGTGTGTGTTGGTGGGGTATATGTGTGGGTAGTTGTGGGGTGTGTGTGTGTGGGTGGGGTGTTTGTGGGTGGGGTATATGTGGGTGTGGGTTTGTGTGGGTGGTGTTTGTGTGGGTGTGGTGTGGGTGGGTGTGGTGTGTGGGTGGGGTGTGTGTGGGTGGGGTGTGTGTGGGTGCGTGTGGGTGTGTGTGGGTGGGGTATATGTGTGGGTGTTTGTGTGTGGGTGTGTGTAGGTAGGGTGTGTGGGTGGGGTGTGTGTGGGTGGGGTGTGTGTGGGTGCGTGTAGGTGGGTTCGAGAATAGGTCATACGAGGATAGGTTGAGAGTTCTCGGCCTTTTCTCGTTGGAACGGTGAAGGATGAGGGGTGACTTGATAGAGGTTTATAAGATGATCAGAGGAATAGATAGAGTAGACAGTCAGAGACATTTTCCCCGGGTACAACAGAGTGTTACAAGGGGACATAAATTTAAGGTGAAGGGTGGAAGGTATAGGGGGGATGTCAGGGGTAGGTTCTTGACCCAGAGAGTGGTGGGGGCATGGAATGCGCTGCCTGTGGGAGTGGCAGAGTCAGAATCATTGGTGACCTTTAAGCGGCAATTGGATAGGTACATGGATAGGTGCTTAAGCTAGGACAAATGTTCGGCACAACATCGTGGGCCGAAGGGCCTGTTCTGTGCTGTATTCTATGTTCTATGTTCTATGTGTGTGGGGGTGTCTGGGTGGGGTGTGTGTGGGTGTGTCTGGGTGGGATGTGTGTGGTGTGGGTGGGGTGTGTGTGGGTGGGGGTGCGTGTGGGTGGAATGTGGGTGTGGGATGTGTGTGGGGGTGGTGTGGGTTTGGGGGTGGGTGGGGGTGCGTGTGGGTGGGGTGTGGGTGTGTGTGGGTGGGGGTGTGTATGGGTGGGTGTGTGTGGGTTTGGGGAATGTGTGGGTGGGTGTGTGTGGGTGGGTGTGGGTAGGGGTGAGTGTGGGTGGGTGTGTGTGTGTGTGTGGGGTGTGTGTGGGTGTGTGTGGCTGGGTGGGTGTGTGTGGGTGTGTGTGTGGGTGGGTGTGGGTGTGGGTGGGGTGGGGTGGTTGCATGAAGGTATTGGAGCTTCTTACTTGTTGAAATGTTCTGAATCGTGAGGAGTCTGTAACAAATACCAAATTAAATGTTCTTTGATGGCCTCTTGGATTTTGGGGAACGTTCCTGTACCATTACCAGTAAAAACCACCCTGATCTAACTCATAAACCTCTGGAGCACAGAGAGAGGCAATTTGAGCTCTCCTGCTTTTCCTCTCGCTTTGCACTCCTGCACAGCACTACAATGTCTTTTTCCTCCTCCAACATTCACCCAGCTGGTTTTTGTAAGTTCCTTATGAATCTGCTTCCTGTACTTATCCAAACAATGCAAAGGAAATGGTAATAACTCACTGAGATTAGAAAAATCTCCTTCTTGCTTCTCTGGTTATTTTGTCAATTCCATTCAATCTGTTCCAGAATTTAAATTTATTGTATCCCTCACTCAGCATTCAATGGGCATATTCTAATCAAAAGCTCAAGGGGATATGATAGCTCTTCATCTTTATGACTAAGTTCTGAGGTAGGGTTACTTGACCTGAAATTTACCTCTGATCTCAGTCCACCAATGCTGCCAGACCTGTTGAATTTATCCAGCAATTTCTGCTTTTGCTTCGGATTTGGTGCATTGTTTGGAGTTATCTGATTGACACAGATTTCCAAAGTGCTTCATATCTTCCAAGGTACCGTCAGCCTTGTGATGGATTGGGTGTGGAAAACTTCACCAGAAGTTGGAAGAAGATGCCTGGACTAGTGTGGAGGAACATACAAAACAGGAGCAAGAGTTCAGCCCCTTTGTGCCTGCTCTGTCATTCAATAGGATCAGGTTAATCTCACACTCCCCATGCCTGCCAACCCTTGATCATATTCCAGAAAACCAAAGAACTGTGGATGCTGGAAATCAGAATCAAAATCAGAAATCACTGGAGAAACTCAGTAGGTATGGCAGCATCTTTGGAGAGAGAAACAGAGTTAACATTTCAAGTTCAGTGACCTTCCTTCAGAAGTTTTTCCAGCAATTTCTCTTTGTGTTTCAACCTTTCACACCCCATTGCCTTAAAGATATTCAAGCACTCTACTCCAGCACCTTTTGGGAAGGAAAGTTCCAAAACCTCCTGACCCCCGATAAGAGAAGATTTCTCTTTTTCTGTCCCTTCCCCAAGAGGCAGTTTGCAGGCTGAAGTTTCATTCTGGTTAGAAGCCTAACGACTATTAGTTAACTGAACGATCATCTCTATTCCTGACTAACCGAGGTGATATCACTCTAACATTGTAGGATATAAAGCGAATGGATGTATTAGCGAGTTTTGAGAAGATTTGTAGCTCAGGTTGAGGTTCTGGATGTACTTTTGCTCGCTGAGCTGGAAGGTTCATTTCCAGATGTTTCGTTACCCTACTGGGTAACATCTTCAGTGGGCCTCGGATGAAGCAATGCTGAAAATTCCTGCTTTCTATTTATATGTTTGGGTTTCTTTGGGTTGGTGATGTCACTTCCTGTGGTGAAGTCACTTCCTTTTCTCAGGGGGTGGTGGATGGTGTCAAACTCGATGTGTTGAATGGATGTGTCTGGGAGGTTGAATTTATTTGGGGCTGGATTTGGAATTTAGGCCATGGTGCAGAAAGAGTTACATCAAGTCAATGGCCCCTTTAAGGCATAAAATCCAAACCTAACTTCACTGTTCTGTGGAAGTGTCACTGGATCTGAAACGTTAACTCTGGTTTCTCTCCACAGATGCTGCCAGACTTGCTGAGCTTTTCTGGCAATTTCTGATTTTGTTTTTTAACTTTGCTGATTTTAACAAGACAGAAACTAAATATTTATTTATAAAACCACCATACTCTGTTATGCTCCAATGACAATGCTGAGGGGTGACCTTGCAAGGTTTATAAAACCATAAAGGACATGGATAGGGTGAATAACCAGGTATTTTCCCCAGGGTAGGGGAGTCCAGAACTACAGGGTCTAAGATGAGAGCGGAAAAGTTTAAACGAACCTAAGGAGCAACTTTTTGATGCAGAGGGTGGTGCGTGTGTAGAGTGAGCTGTCAGAGGAAGTGGTGGATGCTGGTACAATTACATTATCTGGGTGAGTACATGAATAGGAAGGGGTCAGAGGGATATGCACCAAATACTGGCAAATGGGACTAGATTAGGTTGGGATATCTGGTCGGTGTGGACTGGGGGTCTGTTTCCATGCTGTATGACTCTATGACTCAATGAACACCTTGTGTTTATGTCAGGTCTTAAACTGATTAAATGCCCCAGAGTACTTCACAGAACCACATCTCAATGACATCGGCAGGTGGAGTTCCACCTGGAAACATGTGAAGGCATTCACTTTGGAAGGTTAAATTTGGATGCAGATTACAGAGTTAAAGGCAGGATTCTTGGCAGTGTGGAGGAACAGAGGGATCTTGGGGTCCAGGTCCATAGATCCCTCAAAGTTGCCACCGAGTTGATAGGATTGTTAAGAAGGGGTGTGGTATGTTGGCTTTCATTAGCAGGGGAATTGAGATTAAGAGCCGTGAGGTTATGCTGCAGCTCTATAAAACCCTGGTTAGACCGCACTTGGAATATTGTGTTCAGTTCTGGTTGCCTCATTATGAGAAGGATGTGGAAACTCTAGAGAGGGTGCAGAGGAGATTTATCAGGAAGCTGCCTGGACTGGAGGACCCTCCAAGCTGCAGAGCTGGGCTGAGAGGTGGCAAATAGAGATTAATGCGGACAAGTGTGATTCAATTTGGTCGGAGTAACCGGAATGCAAAGTACTGGGCTAATGGTAAGATTCTTGGTAGTGTAGATGAGCAGAAGGATCGCAGTGTCCAGGTACACAGATCCTTGAAAGTTGTCACCCAGGTTGACAGGGTTGTTAAGAAGGCATACAATGTTTTAGCTTTTATTAACAGAGAGATCGAGTTCCAGAACCATGAGGTTATGCTACAGCTGTACAAAACTCTGGTGCGGCCACACTTGGAGTATTGTGTACAGTTCTGGTCACCGCATTATAAGAAGGATGTGGAAGCTTTGGAAAGGGTGCAGAGGAGATTTACTAGGATGTTGCCTGGTATGGAGGGAAGGTCTTACGAGGAAAGGCTGAGGGATTTGAGGCTGTTCTCGTTAGAGAGAAGAAGGTTGAGAGGTGACTTAATAGAGACATATAAGATCATCAGAGGGTTAGATAGGGTGGACAGGGAGAGCCTTTTTCCAAGTATGGTGACGGCGAGCACGAGGGGGCATAGCTTTAAAATGAGGGGTGATAGATATAGGACAGATGTCAGAGGTAGTTTCTTTCCTCAGAGAGTAGTAAGGGTATGGAATGCTTTGCCTGCAACAGTAGTAGATTTGCCAAGTTTAAGTACATTTAAGTCGTCATTGGACAAGCATATGATGTACATGGAATAGTGTAGGTTAGATGGGCTTCAGATTGGTATGACAGGTCGGCGCAACATTGAGGGCCAAAGGGCCTGTACTGCGCTGTAATGTTCTATGTTCTATATTCTAATTGGTGGACTGCGCTTATCGGGTACTCGTTGTTCCTGAATACATTGTAAAGGTGTTTTCCCTCGGCTTCGCGTAGTTCCTGGGTGCTGCAGTGTGTAGTGGCTCGTTTAAATAATGTGCTGATGCAGCTCCGTTTGTGGGTGTTGGGATGATTGCTCCTGTAGTTGAGTATCTGGTCAGTGTGTGTGGCTGTCCTGTGGCCGCTGGTCTGTAACTCTCCATTGACTTTATATTCCACCATGATGTCCAGGAAGGGGAGTCTGTTATTGTTCTCCTCCTCTGTGGTGAACTGTCTGCCGGTAAGGATGTTGTTTATGTGTTTGTGGGTTTCTTCTAATTCGTTGCATCTCGTGATGACAAAGGTGTCGTCCACATAGCAGACCCAAAGCTTGAGCTGGATTGTGGGAAGGGCTGTTCATTCTAACCTCTGTATAGCTGCTTCTGGGTAAGAGTCCTGATATTGGTGATCCCGTTGATTTGTTTGTAGGTCTTGTTGCACTACAAGACCAACCAATGACACAAACACCTGACAGCACCAACTCCATCAGCAAGGACAGCATCCTCAAACTGGTAGGCCTGCGCTTCACAACCCACTTCACCTTCACCAACAGTTTAGGGAAGGAAACTGCCATCCTTACCTGGTTTGGCCTACATGTGAGTCCAGCAATGTGAGTGACTCTTAACTGCCCTCTAGGGAATTAGGGATGGGCAATAAATGCTGGCCTGGTCAGCGACGCCCTCCGTCCCATGTATGAATAAACAAATGACAATAATAAATCAAATTGTGTATGGTTGTCACAAATGTGCAGGAATCATTCACTATTGAAATGGAAAATTTGTTCAGAGCTGTTATAGCAGGTCACTCAATCCTTTGGCCAGTTCATGGTGTGCAGAACCAGTCATAAGTAAAATAGAGTGTAAGAGGACACTGCTTCTGTGTGTCTTGGGTGGTCTCACCTATACACAGCCAATTAGGAGGTGAAACCAGTCATATAGCACCAGCCACTAGTTCTCTTACACTGGTCCAGCATGTACTCTTCTAGTTTGCTTTCGAGTCAGTCTGTTTAGTCACTCTGATCAAAAGATGAATGAGTGTGAACGAGACCCGCCGTTATGAATGATGTACATTTTGTTGATTGAGTCACTATGGTAAATGAAGATCTTTCCGGCCCCGTTGTTGGCTTAAGGCCTTGCTCCACTGCTAAACACTCCTGCTGCTCATGAACGACCTGCTCAGAGATGCGGGTTTGGGTTCTGTCAGGGTCACCCAGCTCCTGACCTCATTACAGCCTTGCTTCAAACACCGACAAAAGAGCTGAGTACCAGAGGGGAGGGGGAGAGGGACAGCCCTTGACATCAAGGCTGCATTCAACCAAGTGTGACATCAAGGAGCCCTGGCAAAACTGGAATCGTTGGGCATCAGAGGCCAAACTCTCCACTGGTTGGAGTCATCCCTGGGAGATAGGAAGATGGTTGTGGTTGTGGAGGGTCTGTCATCTCAGCTCCAGGACATCTCTGCAGGAGTTCCTCAGGGTAGTGTCCAACACCCAATCACTTTCAGATGTTTCATCAATTACCTTCCCTCCATCATACTGTTCACCGATGATTGCACGATGTTCAGCACCATTCAGATACTGAAGCAGTCCCTGCTCAAATGCAACAAGATCTGGACAATATCCAGGCTGGGGCTGACAAGCGGCAATTAACATTCGCACCACACAAATGCCAGGAAATGACCATCTTCAATAAGAAACAATGTAATCATCACGCCTTGATTACCATCACTGAATCCTCCACTATCAACATCCTGGGGGTTAACCATTGATCAGAAACTCAACTGGACTCAGCACATAGAATCATAGACTCATAGAGACATACAACATGGAAATAGACCCTCCATGCCGAACAGATATCCCAACCTAATTTGGTCCCGTTTGCCAGCATTTGGCCCATATCACTCCAAGCCCTTCCTATTCATATACCCATCCAGATGCCTTTAAAATGTTGTAATTGTACCAGCCTCCAGCACTTCCTCTGGCAGCTCATTCCATACACACACCATCCTCTGAGTGAAATGATTCTCCTTTAGATCCCAATTAAATCTTTCCCCTCTCACCTTAAAACTATGCCATCTAGTTTTAGACAACCCTTCCCTGAGGAAAACACGTTGTCTATTTATCCTATCCATGCCCCTCATGATTTTATAAACCTTTATAAGGTCACCCCTCAGCCTCCAACGCTCCAGGGAAAACAGCCCCAGCCTGTTCAGCCTCTCCCTGTAGCTCAGATCCTCCAAACCTGGCAACATCCTTGTAGATATTTTCTGATCCCTTTCAAATTTCACAACATCCTTCTGATAGGAAGGAAATCAGAATTGCACATAATATTCCAGCAGTGGCCTAACCAATGTCCTGTACAGCCACAACATGACCTCCCAATTCCTGTACTCAATACTCTGACCAATAACCCAAGGTCTCTTTGTTCCCCAGGACCTTACCATTAAGAGTATAAGCCCTGCCCTGATTTGCCTTTCCAAAATGCAGCACCTCACATTTATCTAGATTAAACTCCATCTGTCATCCTCGGCCCATTGGCCCATCTGATCAAGATTCTGTTGTAACGTTCTTCACCATCTACTCACCTCCAATTTTGGTGTCATCTGCAAGCTTACTAAACAAAGTGCTACAAGAACAGGTCAGAGGCTGGGAATCGTACAGCGAGTAACTCCCTTCCTGACTCCCCAAAGATTGTCTACCATCTACAAGGCACAAGTCAGGAGTGTGATGGAATACTCCCCCCTTGCCTGGGTGGGTGTAGCTCCAACAACACTCAAGAAGCTCCACACCATCCAGGATAAAGCAGCCGTTTGATTGGCACTACATCCACAAACATCCACTCCCTCCCCCACCGACGCTCAGTAGCAGCAGGGTGTACCATCTACAAGATGCACTGCAGAAATTCACCAAAAATCATCAGACAGCACCCATGACTCTGCCATCTACAAGGCCAGATACATGGGAACACCACCCCCTACACATTCCCCTCTGGGATATCTTAACTTTAAATTGAATCACCATACCTTCACCACTTCTCAACTAAAATCCCAGAGATCCTTCCCTCAGGGCATTGTGGGTCTGCTACACTCTGTGGACTGCAGCGGTTTGAGAAGGCACTCAGCCCCACCTTCTGAATGAGCAATTAGGGATGGGCAATAAATGCTTTACCTACAACCGAGAACAGTTAACTAAAAGTGTCGCTCCGAGTTTTTGAATCTCCTACAACCACAAATATCATCTTTACATCTACCCTGGGAAGTCCTTTATCACTTTGAAGAGCGTTCTGTAGCTGTGAGTGAAATCTGAAGGCAGTATAATTAGATCTTAAGTGTGAAACGTTGCCACTGAGTGATGCTGGGGTAGCCAGGATTAGTGCTAGTTCTGACTGATGCCTTGACTGTCAGGGAAACACTGAATGCTGTCATTGTGAAGTGGAACCTCCTTTAATAAACTCGAACCTTGAAACATCATCGCAAATTAAATTCTTTGTGGTTACAGAGAGAAGGTGTACTTCCATGTCAGAAATGATTTGAGAATTTTGGGTTTGCATTGAATCAGACCGGTTGAGTCAAATGACGTGTTTCTGCATTGAAAACAATCTACAAAATCTCCAGAGAGTCAATATTAATAAAGAGAAAAGGCACCACAAGACTGAAGCAACTGACAATAAAACAGTGATAAAAAAAAAACACATTCTTAATGAATAACACAAGCAAACCTTGCAATTGTGGGTTAATTTGTTTTGTGCTCGATCATGAGCTCTGGGTGTCACTGGCTGGGCAAGCATTTATTGCCTGTTCCTAATTCCTCTTTGATCTGGGTGGTATAGACTGGAAAGAGGGACAACTGATCATCTTCTCCAAAGGGCATGAGAGAACCCAGTGAGATTCCACAACAAATGACAGAAGTGAAGGCTAACAATTAATTCTACATTTCTTCCAAATTTCACCATGGATTTGAATCAATGTCCACAAAATGGTAATGTGGTGTTCTGGATCATTATCCCAAAGACATTGCCATGATACTAACACCTTCCCAAATGTAACTTTTGCAGATACCTGCTTGGTGATATACACAAACAAACTCTGCTGCCTGTATGCTCACTCAAAACAAATCCCAGTCCCGAGTCATCGCCGAGTCACTGGCTAACATTGGCTCCTGCTCAACACCTTAATGGGAAAATTCCCCTCCTCCAGCCTATACACCCCTCCCTCTCTCTGTCCCCTCCTCCAGCTCCTACACCCCTCCCTCTCTCCGTCCCCTCCTCCAGGTCCTACACCCCTCCCTCTCCGTCCCCTCCTCCAGGTCCTACACCCCTCCCTCTCTCCGTCCCCTCCTCCAGCTCCTACACCCCTCCCTCTCTCCGTCCCCTCCTCCAGCTCCTACACCCCTCCCTCTCTCCGTCCCCTCCTCCAGCTCCTACACCCCTCCCTCTCTCCGTCCCCTCCTCCAGCTCCTACACCCCTCCCTCTCTCCGTCCCCTCCTCCAGCTCCTACACCCCTCCCTCTCCGTCCCCTCCTCCAGCTCCTACACCCCCCCTCTCTCTGTCCCCTCCTCCAGCTCCTACACTCCCCCTCTCTCTGTCCCCTCCTCCAGCTCCTACATCCCTCCCTTTCTCCGTACCCTCCTCCAGCTCCTACACCCCCTCCCTCTCTCTGTCCCCTCCTCCAGACTATACACCCCTCCCTCTCTCCATTCCCTCCTCCAGCTCCTACACCCCCCCTCTCTCTGTCCCCTCCTCCAGCTCCTACATCCCCCCCTCTCTCTGTCCCCTCCTCCAGCTCCTACATCCCCCCCTCTCTCTGTCCCCTCCTCCAGCTCCTACATCCCTCCCTATCTCTGTCATCTCCTCCAGCCCCTACACTCTCTCCCTATCTCTGTCACCTCCTCCAGCCCTATACCACTCCCTATCTCTGTCCCCTCCTCCAGTCCCTACACCCCTCCCTCTCTCTGTCCCCTCCTCCAGCCCCTACACCCCTCCACCCCTCCCTATCTCTGTAACCTCCTCCAGCCCTACACCCCTCCCTATCTCTGTCCCCTCCTCCAGCCCCTACACCCCTCCCTATCTCTGTCCCCTCCTCCAGCCCCTACACCCCTCCCTATCTCTGTCCCCTCTTCCAGCCCCTACACCCCTCCCTATCTCGGTCCCCTCCTCCAGCCCCTACACCCCTCCCTATCTCTGTCACCTCCTCCAGCCCCTACACTCTCTCCCTATCTCTGTAACCTTCTCCAGCCCCTAAACCCCCTCCCTATCTCTGTAACCTCCTCCAGCCCTACACCCCTCCCTATCTCTGTCCCCTCCTCCAGCCCCTACACCCCTCCCTATCTCTGTCCCTTCCTCCAGCCCCTACACCCCTCCCTATCTCTGTAACCTCCTCCAGCCCTATACCACTCCCTATCTCTGTCCCCCCCTCCAGCCCATACACCCCCTCCCTATCTCTGTAACCTCCTCCAGCCCCTTCACCCCCCCCCCATTTCTGTAATCTTCTCCAGCCCCATACCACTCCCTATCTCTGTAACCTCCTCCAGCCCTATACCACTCCCTATCTCTGTCCCCCCCTCCAGCCCCTACACTCCTCCCTATCTCTGTAACCTTCTCCAGCCCCTACACCCCCTCCCTATCTCTGTAACCTCCTCCAGCCCCTACACCCCCCCTATTTCTGTAATCTTCTCCAGCCCCACACCACTCCCTATCTCTGTCACCCCCTCCAGCCCCTACACCCCCTCCCTATCTCTGTAACCTCCTCCAGCCCTTACACCCCCTCCCTATCTCTGTCACCGCCTCTAATCCTAACCTCTTGAGCATGCCGAACTGAAACACTCCACCCAGGTGGATCTTGACACGAAGCTCTGAACTTCTCCCTCAAACCTCTGGCCTTCTCTCTCCCATTCGGCTGTTCCTTAGACACACCCCTTATCAGTTAAGCTTCCCATCACTTTAATATCACCTTAGTTAGAACATAGAACATAGAACAGCAGAGCACGGTACAGGCCCTTCGGATCCCAATGTTGTTCTGACCTTATATCCTACTCTAAGATCAGACTAACCTACAAACCCTTCATTTTACTATCATCCATGTGCCCATCCAAGAGTCGCTTAAATGTCCCTAATGTCTCTGACTCTACTCCCACTGTTGGCAGTGCATTCCACCACTCTCTGTGTAAAGAATCTACCTCTGACATCTCCCCGAAACCTTCCTTCAATCACCTTAAAATTATGCCCCCTCATGATAAACATTTCTGCCCTGGGAAAAAGTCTCTGTCCACCCACTCTATCTATGCCTCAACAGGATTGTCTCTACTACCCTTTTTGAACAAGGGAACCACCTTTGCTATCCTCCAGTCCTCAGCCACTATTCCTGTAGACAATGACGATTTGAAGATCAATGCCAAAGGCTCAGCAATCTCTTCCCTAGCTTCCCAGAGGATCCTAGGATAGATCCCGTCCGGCCCAGGGGATTTGTCTATTTTCACACTCTGCAGTATTTCTAATACCTCTTCCTTGTGAACCTCAATCTCTTCTAGTCTAGATGCAAGTATCTCTGTATCTTCCTCGCTAACATTTTCATTTTCTATAGTGAACACTGTCGAAAAATATTTATTTAGTGCTTCCCCTATCTCCTCTGACTCCACACACAACTTCTCACTACTATCCTTGATTGGCCCTAATCTTACTCTTGTCATTCTTTTATTCCTTAAATACTCATAGAAAGCCTTAGGGTTTACCCTGATCCTATCCGCCAACAACTTCTCATGTCTCCTCCTGGCTCTTCTGAGCTCTCTCTTTAGATCTTTCCTGGCTACCTTGTAACCCTCAAGCGCCCTAACTGAGCCTTCACATCTCATCCTAACATAAGCCTTCTTCTTCCTCTTGACCAGAGATTCCACTTCCTTCGTAAACCACGGTTCCCACGCTCTACAGCTTCCTCCCTGTCTGACAGGTACATACTTATCAAGGACACAAGGAGCTTTTCCTTGAATAAGCTCCACATTTCTAATGTGCCCATCCCCTGCAGTTTCCTTACCCATCCTTTGCTTCCTAAATCTTGCCTCATTGCATCGTAATTTCCCTTCCCCCAGCTGTAACTCTTGCCCAGTGATATACACCTATCCCTTTCCATCACTAAAGTAAACCTGACAGAATTGTGATCGCTGTCTCCAAAGTGCTCACCTACTTCCAAATCTAACACCTGGCCGGGCTCATTACCCAGTACCAAATCTAATGTGGCCCCGCCCCTTGTTGGCCTGTCTACATACTGTGTCAGGAAGCCCTCCTGCACACACTGGACAAAAACTGACCCAGCTATAGTACTCGTACTATAGTGTTCCCAGTCAATCTTTGGAAAGTTGAAGTCCCCCATGACAACTACCCTGTCTCTCTCACTCCTATTGAGAATCATCTTTGCTATCCTTACCTCTACATCTCTGGAACTATTCGGAGGCCGATAGAAAATTCCCAGCATGGTGACTTCTCCTTTCCTGTTTCTAACCTCAGCCCATACTACCTCAGTTAACGAGTCCCCAAACGTCCTTTCTACAACTGTAATACTGTCCCTGATGAATAATGCCACACCTCCCCCTCTCTTACCATCTTCTCTGTTCTTACTGAAACATCTGAATCCCGGAACCTGCAACAGCCATTCCTGTCCCTGCTCTATCCATGTCTCCGTAATGGCCACAACATCGAAGTCCCAGATACCAACCCACGCTGCCAGTTCACCCACTTTATTTCAAATGCTCCTTGCTTTGAAGTACACACACTTCAAACCAGATTCTCGCTTGCCAGTGTCAGGTACCTGATTTGGGAACTCCCTACTCTCATCCTCTTCTGTACCTGTCCTACAATTTTGGTTCCCATCCCCCTGTTGTATTAATTTAACATAGAACATAGAACATAGAAAAATACAGCGCAGTACAGGCCCTTTGGCCCTCGATGTTGTGCCGATCCAAGCCCACCTAACCTACACTAGCCCACTATCCTCCATATGCCTATCAATGCCCGTTTAAATGCCCATAAAGAGGGAGAGTCCACCACTGCTACTGGCAGGGCATTCCATGAACTCACAACTCGCTGAGTAAAGAATCTACCCCTAACATCTGTCCTATAACTACCACCCCTTAATTTAAAGCTATGCCCCCTCGTAATAGCTGACTCCATACGTGGAAAAAGGTTCTCATGGTCAACCCTATCTAAACCCCTAATCATCTTGTACACCTCTATCAAGTCACCCCTAAACCTTCTTTTCTCCAATGAGAACAGCCCCAAGTGCCTCAGCCTTTCCTCATACGATCTTCCTACCATACCAGGCAACATCCTGGTAAACCTCCTCTGCACCCGTTCCAGTGCCTCCACATCCTTCCTATAGTATGGCGACCAAAACTGCACACAATACTCCAGATGCGGCCGCACCAGAGTCTTATACAACTGCAACGTGACTTCAGGACTCCGGAACTCAATTCCTCTACCAATAAAAGCCAGTACGCCATATGCCTTCTTCACAGCACTATTTACCTGGGTGGCAACTTTCAGAGATCTGTGTACATGGACACCAAGATCCCTCTGCTCATCCACACTACCAAGTATCTGACCATTAGCCCAGTACCCCATCTTTTTGTTACTCTTACCAAAGTGAATCACTTCACACTTACCCACATTGAACTCCATTTGCCACCCTTCTGCCCAGCTCTGCAGCTTATCTATATCCCACTGTAACCTGACACATCCTTCCTCACTGTCAACAACTCCACCGACTTTCGTATCATCCGCAAACTTGCTCACCCAACCTTCTAGCCCCTCCTCCAGGTCATTTATAAAAATGACAAACAGCAATGGTCCCAAAACTGATCCTTGCGGATCACCACTAGTAACTGCACTCCAAGATGAACCTTTACGATCAACTACTACCCTCTGTCTTCTTCCAGCCAGCCAATTCCTAATCCAAACCTCCAACTCACCCTCAATGCCATACCTCCGTATTTTTTGCAGTAACTTACCATGGGGAACCTGATTAAATGCCTTACTAAAATCCATATACACCACATCTACCGCTTTACCCTCATCCACCTCCTTAGTCACCTTCTCAAAGAATTCAATAAGGTTTGTGAGGCACGACCTGCCCTTCACAAAACCATGCTGACTATCCTTGATCACATTATTCCTATCCAGATGTTCATAAATCCTATCCCTTACAATTCTCTCTAAGACTTTGCCCACAACAGAAGTGAGACTCACCGGCCTATAGTTACTAGGGTTATCCCTAATCCCCTTCTTGAACAAGGGAACCACATTTGCTATCCTCCAGTCTTCTGGCACTATTCCTGTAGACAACGAGGACGTAAAAATCAAGGCCAATGGCTCTGCAATCTCCTCCCTTGCTTCCCAGAGAATCCTAGGATAAATGCCATCAGGCCCAGGGGACTTACCTATTTTCACCCTTTCCAGAATTTCCAACACCTCTTCCCTACATACCTCAAAGCCGTCCATTCTAATTAATTGTGACTCAGTATTCACATCGGCAACAATGTCCTGTTTCTAAGTGAATACTGACGAAAAGTATTCATTCAGTGTCTCCCCAATCTCTTCAGCCTCCACAGGCAACTTCCCACTACTATCCTTGACTGGACCTATTCCTACCCTAGTCATTCTTTTATTTCTGACATACCTATAGAAAGCCTTTGGGTTTTCCCTAATCCTACCAACTAAGGACTTTTCATGTCCCCTCCTTGCGGCTCTTAGCTCTCTCTTCAGGTCCTTCCGGGCTACCTTATAACTCTCAATTGCCCCTATTGAACCTTCACTCCTCATCTTTACAAAGGCCGCCCTCTTCCATTTAACAAGGGATTCCAATTCCTTATTAAACCACGGCTCCCTCACACGACCCTTTCCTCCCTGTCTGACAGGTACATATTTATCAAGGACACTCAATAGTTGCTCCTTGAACAAGCTCCACACATCAATTGCGCCCTTGCCTTGAAGCCTACTTTTCCAAGCCACGCATCCTAAGTCATGCCTCACCGCATCATAATTTCCCTGCCCCCAGCTCTTGCCCTGCAGTGCACACTTATCCCTCTCCATCACTTGAGTAAGTCACTGAATTGTGGTCACTGTCCCCAAGGTGCTCACCTACCTCCAATTCTAACACCTGGCCTGGTTCGTTACCCAGAACCAAATCCAGTATGGCCTCACCTCTTGTTGGCCTGTCTACATATTGTGTCAGGAAACCCTCCTGCACACATTGGACAAACACCGACCCATCTAACGAACTTGAGCTATAGCTTTTCCAGTCAATATCAGGAAAGTTAAAGTCCCCCATAACAACCACCCTATTACTTTCACTCTTCTCCTGAATCATCCTCGCAATCCTTTCTTCTACGTCTCTCGGACTATTTGAAGGCCTGTAGATAACTCCTAACAGGGTGACCTCACCTTTCCTATTCCTAACCTCAGCCCAAACTACCTCAGATGGCGAGTCTTCATCCATTGTCCTTTCCACCGCTGTAATACTATCTTTGACAAGCAATGCCACACCTCCCCCTCTTTTACCCCCACCTCTGACCCTACTAAAACATTTAAACCCTGGAACCTGCAACAGCCAATCCTGTCCCTGTTCTACCCATGTCTCCGTAATAGCCACAACATCGAAATCCCAGGTACCAACCCACGCTGCAAGTTCACCTACCTTATTTTGTATACTTCTTGCATTGAAGTACACACACTTCAAGCCACTTTCCTGTTTACAGGCACCCTCCTTTGAGATCGATGCCATGTTCCTAACCTCCCTACACTCCAGGTCCTGCACCCTAAAGCTACAGTCTAGGTTCCCATGCCCCTGCAGAGTTAGTTTAAACCCCCCCCCAAGAGCACTAGCAAACCTTCCCCCAAGGATACTGGTGCCCCTCAGGTTCAGGTGAAGACCATCCTGTTTATAGAGGTCCCACCTTCCCCAGAAAGAACCCCAGTTATCCAGAAACCGGAATCCCTCCCTCCTGCACCATCCCTGTAGCCACGCATTTAACAGTTCTCTCTCCCTATTCCTTGACTCTCTATCACGTGGCATGGGAAACAAACCAGAGACAACAACTCTGTTTGTTCTAACTCTGAGCTTCCAACCTAGCTCCCTGAAAGCCTGCCTAACATCCTCAGCCCTCCTCCTACCTATGTCATTGGTGCCAATGTGGACCACAACTTCGGGCTGCTCCCCTTCCCCCTTAAGGACCCGGAAAACACGATCAGAGACATCCCGTACCCTTGCACCTTGGAGGCAACATACCAAACGTGAGTCTCTCTCGCCCCCACAAAACCGCCTATCTGTGCTCCGAACTATCGAGTCCCCAGTAACTATTGCTCTGCTCTTCTCCACCCTTCCCTTCTGAGCAATGGGGACAGGCTCCGTGCCAGAGGCCTGAACCCCATTGCTTACCCCTGGTAAGTCCCCCCCCCCACAAGTATCCAAAACGGTATACTTGTTATTGAGGGGAACGGCCGCAGGGGGTCCCTGCACTGGCTGCTTCCTCCCAGTCCCCCTCACTGTCACCCATCTGTCTGCAATCTTTGGAGTTACTACTTCCCTAAAGCTCCGATCTATGCCTCTGCCTCCCGGATGATCATCCAACTCCAGCTCCAGTTCCCTAACACGGTCTTGGAGGAGCTGGAGATGGGTGCACTTCCTGCAAGTGTAATCAGCAGGGACGGCCATAGCATCCCTCACCTCAAACGTTGCAAGAGGAACATTGCACTGCCTTCACTGCCATCCCTCGAAAAATAACCTTTTAAAAAAAAACAAACTAGGTCTAAAGAACAGAACAAGCAAAATGCAGCACTTACCTGCTTACCACAACGGTTCTTATTATTAGGTTAGAGGAGGAGGGCGGGTGGGAGACATTACCTCTGTCGTGCCTCGGGTTCCTCTCCTGCGCACTTTTATAGGAAAAAAAGCCTACCCAGGTAAGCTTGCGCTACACCAGCTTCCGGGTCCGCTCCGCGCTTTTTAAAAAATAAACTTTCAAATTTAAACCATTAAACAAATATCACCGAGCCTTCAAGCAGCCACTACCAAACAGCCCTTACCTGCTCTGCTGAGAGAGTCCACCTTAAATCCACCATAATAGCTTTAGCCAATTTCCCCCCCCCCCCCCCAGGATATTGGTACCCCTCTGGTTTAGATGAAGACCATCCTGATTGTAGAGGGCCCACCTACCCCAGAAAGAGCTCCAATTATCCAAAAACCTGAAACCCTCCCTCCTGCACCATCCCTGTAGCCACGTGTTCAACTCCTTTCTCTCCCTATTCCTCACCTCACTAGCACGTGGCACGGGCAGCAAACCAGAGAAAACAACTCTGTTTGTCCTAGCTCTAAGCTTCCATCCTAGCTCCCTGAATTTCTGCCTCAAGTCCCCATCTCTCTTCCTACCTCTGTCGTTTGGTGTCAATGTGGACCATGACTCTCCCTCCCCCTGAAGGATCCTAAAAACACGATCAGAGACATCACGGACCCTGGCACCTGGGAGGCAACACACCAACCGAGAGTCTCTCCTACACAACAGACCAAAACAAGAAGACACAACACCCCCAGAGACTCTAGCCACCCTGCCATACATTAAAGACATCTCGGAGATAACGACCAGCCTACTCCAGCCCATAGGCAGCATGGTAGCCCACAAACCTCCCAACACACTGAAACAGCTCCTGATGAACCTAAAGGACCCTGTACCAACAACCAGCAAAACGAACATTATCTACAAAATACCCAGCAAGTGCTGCAACAAACATTACATCAGACAGACGGGCAGGAAACTTGCCACCAGGATACATGAACACCAAACGACATGACCAACTATCACTAGTATCTATACACACAGACAAAGAGAGACACCAGTTCGACAGGGACAACACATCCATCCTGGGACAGGCTAAACAGAGACACACGGGAATTCCTGGAGGCCTGGCATTCAAACCAGAACTCCATCAATAAACACATCAATTTGGACCCCATTTATCAACCTCTCAAAAAAAAACTGGAAATGATATCACCCACCACAACAGACCAAGACCCAGAAACAGAAAGTGGGACAGAACATCAGTGCTTCACCAGAGGCTCACTGATGATGTTACCCAGCATGGTGACGAAACGGCTGAGAACAAACCTACCAGCTCAGTGAGCTAACTTACAACCTGAGTCTTATTGGACTTGAGACTCTGTTTCTCCCCACAGATGCTGTCAGACTTGCTGAGTTTCTCCAGCACCTGACCTTTCATATATCCCTTTGGCTGTTCACAAAAAGCAAGTTACTGATTGTAGCTAAACAACCTGCAATTTAGTGGTTCATTCCTTAGGACAATACCTTGACCAGTCAGAGTCGTCCTGCTTGGTTTAAGGTTGAACAATGCCTGTCTGTTAACTGTCAATCAACATGAATTGGTGCGGTCTCATGGCAACACATCTATCAATCAAAGTCAATTTGCTCGCAAATCAGCACTCCTTTCTCATGCAGTGTAAATCTCGTGTCTCCCCTTGAGCTTGCGTACTTGTGAAACATTCTGATGTATGCAAAGTGAAAACCTTTGCTCACACTTGTCTTTATTCAACAAAATGTGAGTTTTCGGTAAATGCTGTTCATTCTGTCAATTATACCATTCTGTAACTTTGTTGATTCTCAAGAGGTTGACTGACAGACAGTCATTAACCAGGTTGAGTTTACCCTGTGTTTTTCTGGACAGAACATTCCTGGACAATTTTTCACATTGTTGGATCAATGTTGTTGTTCCAGGTATATTATTACAGCTTGGCTTGGGATGGGGCTAGGTCTGGGTGACTCAGACTACAATGCCGTTAATATCGCAGTCTGGATGTTGTCAGGGCCCATAGCCTTCAGCTGTACTCTGATATCGTGGATGGTATCATCCACTTGATATTTCTGGCTGAAAATAGTTGTGAGTGAAAGAAGTCTAGTGTTTTCCCCTGTCTGATCTCTCATTGTACGTTGCTCTCTTGTTGAAGAGAGGCAACTGGTGGTGAGTTTAACTTGAAAGGCCAGCACACCCTCAAGCAAAGGTCAAGTCTGAGAAGATGGAGCCTTCATGGTGACCTCAGCCCAATGCAGGAATTGAACCCCCAATATCAGCATCACACTGCGTTGCAAACCAACCATCTGAGCAAACAGGTCTCCTATACATATGTGCAGCTGCATAAATGCAATACTGATCATTTCCCACTGAGTATACAGTGTTATTGTGGCTTGTTTAATGGAACGCAAGTATTGGATCCTCCTTATGCATGTCCCCCAGCATCACACACAGTTGTTTCTCACTGGTATAGAAGCACAACATAAACCTGTACGGACTGAAGACTGCTGGGAATAATTCCTACTCTTATCTCATTTTCTTATTTTTTAAGTTGTTAATGGGTTGTGGGCATTGCTGGATCAGTAATTATTGCCCACTCTCGGGTTGCCCATGGAACCGACAGGCTCACCAGAGCTATTTAAGAGTTAACCACATTGCTGTGGGTTTGGAGTCACACGTTGGCCAGATCAGGTGAGGGGATGGTAGAAAGGCTGCCAACATCATCAAAGGTCCCTGAGTGAATCAGATGGGTTTTTACAACAAACACCTATATTAGACTAGCTTTTAATTTTTCTCATTGAATTCAAATTTCGTCAATCAAACTTTGTCCATTAAAGTGCACATCCTCAGAACGTTATCCTGAGTGTCTGGCTTGCTTCACCATTAAACCACATTCTCCTTGCAGTAGGGACAGCGATATTCTTGAGAGGCCAATCAATGATTAGAGAAAAGGTCTCGCTTACTTTGTAAACAATCTCGTACAGTGAAAATTACGATGATCTGGAACAAGACAGCAATTTTTCTTTTCCTTGAGAAATTAAAGCAAGGCCAGAGTTTTCGCAGGGTCACTGCCTCTGCCTGGCCTGAGCATCTCGGAGTGCAGGCGATGAAGAGGATCTCAGGCACTTTAGAAGAGCATTCTGGGGCAACTCACGCTCTGTTTCAAAATGTCAACGCACATTCAAGAAGCATTTTGCTAAGTCAGAACTGGTTAGGATAAAGAATCAATGAGGCATCATGCACCGCCTGGGAAAGGATATTTGACAATTTGTTCATCTCCTTGTAGAAGATGGTAAATAATTATGACAAGGGAAGAGGTCCTGGACACAATAAAGTGGTCCTTGACTCAGTCAGCTCCTGCGCAGGCAGAAAGCCAGCGACTCCTGTTTCAGAAAACAAACAATTAAACAAGAACGCCTCTTCTTCCTCAGGCAGCTCAGGAAATTCTGTGTGTCCATAAGGACCCTCAGGACCATTTACAGATGCACCATCGAGAGCATACTGTCTGGGTGCATCATGGCCTGGTACAGCAACTGCTCTGCCCAGGACTGTAAGAAACTACAGAAGGTTGTGTGCACAGCCCAGACCATCCCGGAAGCCAACCTCCCATCCATGGACTCCATTTACACTTTTTGTTGCCATGGAAAGGCTGCCAACATCATCAAAGACCCCTCCCACCCTGGTAATGATCTCTGACAGCCTCTTCCATCAGGCAGGAGATACAGAAGCTTGAGCACACGCTACAACAGGTTCAGGAACAGCTTCTTACCCGCTGCTATTAAACTGATGGATAGACTCTCCAACTTTAAATAAGGTTGATCCTGCTCCATGCCCCTCCTGTGCAGCTGTACACCTTGCACAGTTTGAACACCCTGTGGTCTGTATGTCCTTGTTTGCTCCGATCTGCCTCTACTGCCCACAAAACAAAGCTTTTCACTGTACTCAGGTACACACGACTACAATAAACCAAAACATCAGATGCTAACAATCTGAACTCGAAACACAAATTGTTGGAGAAACTCAGCAGGTCTGGCAGTATCTATGGAGAGAAACTGTTCTGATGAAAGGTCACTGGACACAAAATATTGGCTCTGTTTCTCTCTGCACAGATGCTGCCAGACCTGCTGAGGTTAGAACATCGAACGTTGAACAATACAGCACTGGAATGGGCCCTGCGGCCCATGATGCTGTGTCAAACATGACGCCACCATAAACTAATCCCTTCTACCTGCCCTCGGCCCATTTCCCTCCATTCCTTACATATCCATGTGCTTATCTAAAAGTCCCTTAAATGTCTATATTGTATTTGCCTCCATACTTTCTCCAGCCATTTCTGTTTTTGTTTTCTACTGTACCTACCATTAGACAGCAGGAATGTCCACACCAATAGGAAAGGCTTTAGAAGCTGCCCATCCATAGAACCTTAGAAAGTAAGAGGCCATTCAGCCCTTCAAACCTGCTCCACCGTTCAATATGATCATTGCAGATCATCTAACCCAAACAGACACCTGGCGATTATCGCAAGGACTGAATGACATCACAAGTTCTAAAAAAAGACAGTGCAAGATAGCAGGCAATGACATATCCCTCCCAGATTGTTTCAACGTCTTCTATGCTCTCTTTGAGCAGAATTTTGGTGGAGAGGTAACATCTATTCTGATGAACCTATCCCAACTGTTACTGTATCAGAGGTCAGATCAGTTTTCCTTCAGATGAATCCAAGGAACACGATGGGACCAGACGGAGTACCAGGCCGTGCACTCAGAGCATGTGCAGATCAACTGGCAGAGGTCTTCTCAGACATCTTCAACCTCTCCCTGCAGCAGGCCACTGTCCCTGCCTGTTTCAAGAGGGCCAACATCATCCCTGTGCCTAAGAAGACTCATGCAGCATGTCTCAATGACTACCGTGGCCCTAACTTCAGTGGTCACGAAGTGCTTTGAAAGGCTGGCCATGGCATTAATCAACTCCAGGTCTCCATTACCCTTGACCCACTCTAATTTGCCTATTGGACCAACAGGATCCACGTCAGATGCCATATCACTTGCCCTTCACTCCTCCCTAGAACATCTTGACACCAAGAACAGCTACGTAAGATTCCTACTCATTGATTACAGTTCAGCCTTCAACACTATTATCCCCTGGAGACTGATTACTGAACTCAGTGATCTCGGACTAAGCCCCACTCTCTGCAACTGGATCCTCAGTTTCCTGACCCACAGGCCACAATCAGTAAAATACTGGGGACAATATTTCATCCTCACTAACGCACAACACTGGAAGCGTGGAGGGGGTGCATACTCTTCCCCTACTGTACTCACTGTATACCCATGACTGCATCGTCAAATACTACACTAATGCCATTTACAAGTTTGCAGATGACATCACCATAGTCGGTCGAATCTCAGATGGTGACGAAACAGAGGGGAGGTGGAAGACCTGAAAAAATGGTGCACTGAGAACAACCTAGCTCTCAATGCCGGCAAAACCAAGGACCTCATTGTTGACTTTCGGCAGGATGTTACTCATGCCCCTCTACACATTAACAGCACAGAGGTGGAATGAGTGGAGAGTGTAAAGCTCCTGGGAGTGGTCATCCACAACAAGCTTTCTTGGACTCTTCATGTGGACGCACTGGTTACAAAGGCCCAACAACGTCTCTTCTTCCTCAGGCAGCTGAGGAAATTTGGCATGACGGTGAATACCCATGCCAACTTTTATAGGTGCGCCATCGAGAGCATTCTGTCTGGATGTATCACTACCTGGGTATGGCAGTTATACCATTCAAGATCGGAGACGGTTCCAGAGAGCGGTGAACTTGGCCCGGACAATCACAAAGGCCAACCTCCCATCTATAGAATCCATCTACCAGGCCCACTGTCAAGGAAAGGTCACCAGCATTCTCAAAGATCCATCCCACCGTGGCAATGTTTTGCTACAACTTCTACCTTCGGGGAGAAGGTACAGAAGCATGAACACACACACACCAGCTTCTACCCCAGTGTTGTTAGAATACTGAATGGACTCACAAATCCTTAACATTCTCCTGTCCCTGTGTTTTTGTTTTTGCCACTGTTTACCTATTATTTACTATCTATGTTACTTAACTCTGGGATCTGCCTGTATTGCTTGCAAAATAAAGGTTTTCACTGTGCCTCAGTACACAGGACAATAAATTCAATTCAATCACTCAGCACTCCATTCCGACTTTCTCCCATACCCATATCCTTTGGTCGATTTGGACCTAAGGAATATATCTATCCTTCTTAAAAATATTCAACGTTGTGGCCTTAACTACTTTCTGTGGCAGACAATTCCCAAGTAGGATGAATTACATTGTCTGAGAGCAGAGTGCTGTTTGAGTGGTAAGCAGACTCTGATTCATTCAAGTAATGCTATCAAGGATGCACCAGTCAATGAGGACTGACAGTTAACTGCCAATCTTTTGTATAAATGTTTAACCAGGCAGTTGACTGTTCAGTCCTTGAGAAATGAACTGGAGAATGGCTGTCACTTATTTTGCTGAGTTAAAGCATGTGCACTGCACATACATGTTCTTCCTGTCTGCAAACAACAAGGTCAAAGCAATGACTGCAGATGCTGGAAACCAGATTCTGGGGAGAACAAGTCCCTGTATATTAATCCCTGTAGCTTCCAGGCCAGGCAAGTCCACCCAGGCCAGGCCTGACTAACCCTGGACTGGTTCATTAATGTTCTTTCACTATCCTTACCTGGTCTGGTCTACAAGTAACTCCAGGCCGACAACAATGAGGTTGACTCTCGAATGTCCCCTGGACAATTAAGGATAGACAAGACAGCAACGAATGAATTGTTAAACTCTTAGAGTAGGAAGGGGGAGGACGCAGTTGCCCAGGTAGGTGTCAGTGATACAGGTAGATCAGGTAAGTGGTTCTGCACAGAGAGTATGAGGAGAAAGGCACTAGCTTACAGAATGGAAGCTCAAAAGATACAACATCTGGATTATTATCTGAGATTATGGGTGGCACAGTGGCACAGTGGTTAGCACTGCTGCCTCACAGCGCCAGAGACCTGGGTTCAATTCCCGCCTCAGGCGACTGTCTGTGTGGAGTTTGCACATTCTCCCCGCGTCTGCGTGGGTTTCCTCCGGGTGCTCTGGTTTCCTCCCACAATCCAAAGATGTGCAGGTCAGGTGAATTGGCCATTCTAAATTGCCCGTATTGTTAGGTAAGGGGTAAATGTAGGGGTATGGGTGGGTTGCGCTTCGGCGGGGCGGTGTGCATTTGTTGGGCCGAAGGGCCTGTTCCCACACTGTAAGTAATCTAATCTAATCTAATTATGCAAATTGGGGTGGGGTATATAACTTTAGAGAAATCACTACATGGTTCTGAGACTGGTATTGGGCCAGTGGGCCCGGGTATGTGGGTCACTGACACCTGTCTGAAAGAATCTACTATTGGAGTGGTCTACACATGAATCGTAGTGAGGGCGATATATTTAGGAAAGTAGAGAGGGTTTTAATAGAGTGAGGCAAGGCATAATCAGAGAAGGAAGGATGTGGTATGTCAGAGATGTAGTGAGAAAGGATGCGAGCAATATAGGAACTGAAGATTAGATTAGATTCCCTACAGTATGGAAACAGGCCCTTCAGCCCAACCGTCCGAAGAGTAACCCACCCAGACCCATTCCCCGACCCTACATTTATCCCTGACTAATGCACTATGGGCAATCTAGCATGGCCAATCTACCTGATCTGCACATCTTTGGAGTGTTGGGGGAAACCCACGCAGACACAGGGAGAATGTGCAAACCCCACACAGTCAGTCACCCCTGCACGGAATTGAACCGGGGCCCCTGGTGCTGTGAGGCAGCAGTGCTAACCACTGAACCTTTGTGCCATTGAGGAGCAGGATGGAAAGAAAGGGCAGGGGGAAAATACCTAAAGAATATACCAACCGTTCAGACTGGATGTCACAAAGGTAGCAAAGCGACAATATGAAGAGCCCTGTATCTGAGTGTGTGCAGCATTCACAAAAAAGCAAACCAATTGATGGGACACAGTTACATAAAAGGATATGATCTGGTGGCTATTCCAGAGGCCTAGCTGCAGGATGGCTAGGATTAGGGCCGAATGTTAATGGATATGTGACACTGAAGAAGAATAGGAAGCTGGGTAAAGGTGGAGCGTGGCACTGCCAGTCAAAGAGTGCACACAGGCAGCAGTTCGAGATGATCATGGCTCAGGAGATCGGGATGTGGAATATGTTTGCAGATAAGGAATAGTCAGGGAAAGAAGTCTCTGGTGAGAGTGGCCAGCAGGGTCCTGTGCAGAAACCACAATGTGGTGCAAGATATACAGGAGAAAATACTGAGAGCTTCTGATAAAGGGACAGCAGCAGGAATGGGTGACTTTAATCTCCATATAATCGGGAAAAATCAGATTGGCAAGAGTATTCTAGAGGAGGAATCCTTGTGTCTGAATCACAAAAGATTCATATTCGGGTACAGATCATAACCAAGGAGGTTAGTGAGTTGCTCTCATTTATTATACCAGGAGCGTGAAATACATTGCCTGCAACAGTAGTAGACTCAAATGGCCATTGGATAAGCATATGAAGGAATAGTGTTGGTTAGGTCGGACTCAGATTGGTTTCACAGGTCAGCACAACATTGAGGGCCGTACTGTGCTGGAATGTTCTATGTTCTATATTCTAAAAGTAAGGATATTGTGCTTCTTTGAGATCCCATCTTGATTACTGTGTGCAGTTTGGTTTTCAATTTTGAAGGAAGGATGTGAATATGTTGAATGTTGTTCAGAGAGAGTTTACTGGATTAATACTGGGAGTGAGTCAGTTATCTCATGAGGAAAGGTGAAATAGACTGGACTTGTCTCCACTGGACTTTAGAACGATGTGCACAAGGTCCGAAGTCACACAACGCCAGGTTATAGTCCAACAGGTTTATTTGAAATTACAAGCTTTCAGAGCGCTGCTCCTTCATCAGGTGAAGTGAGAGAGAAGCACAGAGACACAGAGTTAATAGGCAGAGAGATCAGTGGGCAGAGAGATCAGTGGGCAGGGAGATCAGTGGGCAGGGAGATCAGTGGGCAGCGAGATCAGTGGGCAGAGAGATCAGTGGGCAGAGAGATCAGTGGGCAGAGAGATCAATGGGCAGGGAGATCAAGGCAGAGAGATCAGTGGGCAGGGAGATCAGTGGGCAGGGAGATCAGTGGGCAGGGAGGTCAGTGGGCAGGGAGATCAAGGCAGAGAGATCAGTGGGCAGGGAGATCAGTGGGCAGAGAGATCAGTGGGCAGGGAGATCAGTGGGCAGAGAGATCAGTGGGCAGGGAGATCAAGGCAGAGAGATCAAGGCAGAGAGATCAGTGGGCAGGGAGATCAGTGGGCAGAGAGATCAGTGGGCAGGGAGATCAGTGGGCAGAGAGATCAGTGGGCAGGGAGATCAGTGGGCAGGGAGATCAGTGGGCAGAGAGATCAGTGGACAGGGAGATCAGTGGGCAGGGAGATCAGTGGGCAGAGAGATCAGTGGGCAGAGAGATCAGTGGGCAGGGAGATCAGTGGGCAGAGAGATCAGTGGGCAGGGAGATCAGTGGGCAGAGAGATCAGTGGGCAGGGAGATCAGTGGGCAGAGAGATCAGTGGGCAGGGAGATCAGTGGGCAGGGAGATCAGTGGGCAGAGAGATCAGTGGACAGGGAGATCAGTGGGCAGGGAGATCAGTGGGCAGAGAGATCAGTGGGCAGAGAGATCAGTGGGCAGGGAGATCAGTGGGCAGGAAGATCAAGGCAGAGAGATCAGTGGGCAGAGAGATTAGTGGGCAGGGAGATCAGTGGGCAGGAAGATCAAGGCAGAGAGATCAGTGGGCAGTGAGATAAGTGGGCAGAGAGATCAGTGAGCAGAGAGATCAAGGCAGAGAGATCAAGGCAGAGAGATCAGTGGGCAGGGAGATCAAGGCAGAGTGATCAGTGGGCAGGGAGATCAGTTGGTAAAAACAATGACTGCAGATGCTGGAAACCAGATTCTGGATTAGTGGTGCTGGAAGAGCACAGCAGTTCAGGCAACATCCAAGTAGCTTCGAAATCGATGTTTCAGGCAAAAGCCCTTCATCAGGAATAAAGGCAGTGAGCCTGAAGCGTGGGGAGATAAGCTAGAGGAGGGTGGGGGTGGGGAGAAAGTAGCATAGAGTACAATGGGTGAGTGGGGGAGGGGATGAAGGTGATAGGTCAGGGAGGAGAGAGTGGAATGGATAGGTGGAAAAGGAGATAGGCAGGTAGGACAAGTCCGGACAAGTCATGGGGACAGTTACTGAGCTGGAAGTTTGGAACTAGGGTGAGGTGGGGGAAGGGGAAATGAGGAAACTGTTGAAGTCCACATTGATGCCCTGGGGTTGAAGTGTTCCGAGGCGGAAGATGAGGCGTTCTTCCTCCAGGCGTCTGGTGGTGAGGGAGTGGCAGTGAAGGAAGCCCAGGACCTCCATGTCCTCGGCAGAGTGGGAGGGGGAGTTGAAATGTTGGGCCAGGCGGCGGCGTGGTTGATTGGTGCGGGTGTCCTGGAGATGTTCCCTAAAGCGCTCTGCTAGGAGTCGCCCAGTCTCCCCAATGTAGAGGAGACCACATCGGGAGCAACGGATACAATAAATGATATTAGTGGATGTGCAGGTAAAACTTTGATGGATGTGGAAGGCTCCTTTGGGGCCTTGGATAGAGGTGAGGGAGGAGGTGTGGGCGCAGGTTTTACAGTTCCTGCGGTGGCAAGGGAAAGTGCCAGGATGGGAGGGTGGGTTGTAGGGGGGCATGGACCTGACCAGGTAGTCACGGAGGGAACAGTCTTTGCGGAAGGCGGAATGGGGTGGGGCGGGAAATATATCCCTGGTGGTGGGGTCTGTTTGGACGTGGCAGAAATGTTTGCGGATGATTTGGTTTATGCGAAGGTTGGTAGGGTGGAAGGTGAGCACCAGGGGAGTTCTGTCCTTGTTACGGTTGGAGGGGTGGGGTCTGAGGGCGGAGGTGCGGGATGTGGACGAGATGCGTTGGAGGTCATCTTTAACCATGTGGGAAGGGAAATTGCGGTCTCCAAAGAAGGAGGCCATCTGGTGTGTTCTGTGGTGGAACTGGTCCTCCTGGGAGCAGATCCAGCGGAGGCGGAGGAATTGGGAATACGGAATGGCATTTTTGCAAGAGATAGGGTGGGAAGAGGTGTAATCCAGGTAGCTGTGGGAGTCGGTGGGTTTGTAAAAAATGTCAGTGTCAAGTCGGTCGTCACTAATGGAGATGGAGAGGTCCAGGAAGGGGAGGGAGGTGACAGAGATGGTCCAGGTAAATCTAAGGTCAGGGTGGAATGTGTTGGTGAAGTTGATGAATTGCTCAACCTCCTCGCGGGAGCACGAGGTGGCGCCAATGCAGTCACTCAGTTGGCAGAGAGATCGGTGGGCAGAGGTCAGTGGGCAGAGAGATCAGTGGTAAAAACAATGACTGCAGATGCTGAAAACCAAATACTGGATTAGTGGTGCTGGAAGAGCACAGCAGTTCAGGCAGCATCCAACGAGCAGCGAAATCGACGTTTCGGGCAAAAGCTTTCATGATGAAGGGCTTTTGCCCGAAACGTCGATTTCGCTGCTCGTTGGATGCTGCCTGGATGCTGTGCTCTTCCAGCACCACTAATCCAGAGAGATCAGTGGGCAGAGAGATCAGTGGGCAGGGAGATCAGTGGGCAGGGAGATCAGTGGGCAGGGAGATCAATGGGCAGGGAGATCAATGGGCAGGGAGATCAGTGGGCAGAGAGATCAATGGGCAGGGAGAGATCAGTTGGCAGAGAGATCAGTGGACAGCGAGATCAAGGCAGAGAGATCCATGGGCAGAGAGACATCAGTTGGCAGTGAGATCAGTGGGCAGGGAGATCAGTGGGCAGGGAGATCAGTGGGAAGTGAGATCAGTGGGCAGGTAGATCAGTGGGCAGGGAGATCAGTGGGCAGGAAGATCAGTGGGAAGTGAGATCAGTGGGAAGTGAGATCAGTGGGCAGGTAGATCAGTGGGCAGGGAGATCAGTGGGCAGGGAGATCAGTGGGAAGTGAGATCAGTGGGAAGTGAGATCAGTGGGCAGAGAGAGATCAGTGGGCAGAGAGAGATCAGTGGGCAGTGAGATCAGTTGGCAGTGAGATCAGTGGGCAGGGAGATCAAGGCAGGGAGATCAGTGGGCAGGGAGATCAGTGGGCAGGGAGATCAGTGGGCAGAGAGAATAGTGGGCAGGGAGATCAGTGGGCAGAGAGAATAGTGGGCAGGGAGATCAGTGGGCAGGGAGATCAGTGGGCAGGGAGATCAAGGCAGGGAGATCAGTGGGCAGAGAGAATAGTGGGCAGGGAGATCAGTGGGCAGGAAGATCAAGGCAGAGAGATCTGTGGGCAGAGTGATCAGTGTGCAGGGAAATCAGTGGGCAGGGAGAATAGTGGGCAGGGAGATCAAGGCAGAGAGATCAGTGGGCAGGGAGATCAGTGGGCAGAGAGATCAGTGGGCAGAGAGATCAGTGTGCAGGGAAATCAGTGGGCAGGGAGATCAGTGGGCAGGGAGATCAGTGGGCAGAGAGATCAGTGGGCAGGGAGATCAGTGGGCAGGGAGATCAGTGGGCAGGGAGATCAGTGGGCAGAGAGATCAGTGGGCAGGGAGATCAGTGGGCAGAGAGAATAGTGGGCAGGGAGATCAGTGGGCAGGAAGATCAATGAAGAGAGATCACTGGGCAGGTAGATCAATGGGCAGGTAGATCAGTGGGCAGGGAGGTCAATGAAGAGAGATCAGTGGGCAGGGAGATCAAGGCAGGGAGATCAGTGGGCAGGGAGATCAAGGCAGGGAGATCAGTGGGCAGGGAGATCAGTGGGCAGGGAGATCTTTGGGCAGAGAGATCAGTGGGCAGGGAGATCAGTGGGCAGGGAGATCAAGGCAGAGAGATCACTGGGCAGGGAGATCAGTGGGCAGAGAGAGATCAGTGGGCAGAGAGAGATCAGTGGGCAGAGAGATAAGTGGGCAGAGAGATCAGTGGGCAGTGAGATCAGTGGGCAGGGAGATCAGTGGGCAGGGAGATCAGTGGGCAGAGAGATCAGTGGGCAGGGAGATCAGTGGGCAGGGAGATCAGTGGGCAGAGAGATCAATGGGCCGAAAGAGAGATCTGAAGAATGAGAGGCGAGTTGATTGAAGTGTATAAGATCCTGAATGACCCTTGTGGTGAGGTCAGCCAGGTGCACCTCCTAGAATCTGAGCTCCCTGACTGAGGATGTTAACCTGCTCTAATGAGGGAGCCCTGGCTGACAGACAGAAACAGAAAGGTCAAGGGTTCTGTTTCCTCTAAGAGCTGCTTCTGAGGGAGCTGGATCAGCGTTAAGGCCTCTCCATGTATCAATAAATGGTGACTCAGTGATGGGGAACATGCCTGTGTAGAGGCATTCCAGTTCCGAATAGGTAGATGTCTAAAGGATGTTTCCTGTTGTGGCTGGGCCCAGAACGAGAGGGCATTTCTTAATAATTAAGGGTCACCCCTTTAGGACATCCTTTAAGATGAGGAGAACCTGTTACTGACTAAGGATTGTCTGACTTTGGAGCTCTGTTTCTCAGACGGTAATGGAGGCAGGGTCAATGAATATTTTTAAGGCAGAGGTGGTAAGTTTATTGTTAAGTCAAGAAATTAAGGCTTATCAGGGAATGCTGATCTCAAAACAGATCCGAACTACCATGGTGCAAGCTGGAGGGGCCGAATGGTCTCCTGTTGCTTCCGTTTTGTATGTTGTAGCTGCTTCATGGACTCACCGTCTGGACCTGTGAAAGAATTGGACAGTTCCACTGGTGTTTCTCAGTCAAAACCCTGATCCTTTAACTCACTGGGGTTTGTGTGAGCTTGCTGTGTGTAAATTGGTTGTTTAGAGCAGTGACAACATTTTTAAAAAAGACATTCCTTTGACACAACCTGAGCGGTGCTACGGAAATGCAAGTTCTATCTGAAGTGAAAGCAAAATCTTGCCGATGCCAGAAATCTGAAATAAACGCAGAGAAACGCTGGAGAAACCCAGCAGGTCTGGCAACAGAGAGAGAGAGAGACAGAGACAGAGTTAATGTTTCAAGTTGGGTATAATTCTACTTTAGAATTCTGAACTTTGCAATGCGGGAGCTGCCTGGTCAGCAGGAGACATTTTCCTCTCCTGGCAGAAAGGGTTATGAAGAAGGGTAATGCCTAAAATACCGACTCTCCTGCTCCTCAGATGCTGCCTGACCTTCTGTGCTTTTCCAGCGCCACACTTTATTGGCTCTCTCCTTTTCCAGCATCTTCCCTTGTCTCCTGACCCTCATCGCCATGACCTCTCCATTGCTCGCCTCTGGCCAAGGCCCTTGGGCCTTGGGGGAGTGTTGTCATGGTTACCGGTGCTACCTTCCCAATGGCACTGCCACTTCGTAAAGCTGTTGAATGGGGTGGGGGGAGGGGGGGGGGGGGCGGAAATCAGAACAAATTTGGACCACTCCCCGTAAGACCATCAGAATAGGAACAGGAGTAGGCCATTCAGCCCCTTCATCTTTCAGTAGGATCATGGCTAATCTGACACTCCTCATATCTATTTTCCTGCCTTTTCTTGGCTGATCAAGAATCTATCTGTCTCAGTGTTAATTATCCACAAGGACTGTGCCCCCACAAGGCATTCCAATGACTCACAACCCTCTGAGGGATGAAATTCCTCCTCGTGTCAGCCATAAATTGATGCCCCTTTATTCTGAGACTATGCCTCAGGCCCTAGACTCTCCCATGAGGTGAGACGCCCCTCTCAGCATTTATCCTTAAGAATCCTACATGCTCAGTGAGGTCCCCCCTCCTTCTTCTCAACTGTAGTGAGCAAAGTGCCAACCTGTTTAATCTTTTCTCATAAGGCAATCCCTCCAAAGCAGGGATCATTCTAATGAACCTTCTCTGAACTGCCTCCACTAAAAGGCCATGACTTTTGGGGGATAATTGACATTTTCAAGATTAAGATGGATGCTGTCTTGTTGTGTACTATTACCCATGGATTGTCCTTTCAGCTAAAGTTGATTAAATGGGAATCTGGACAATTCCAGCATGATGTCATTGAACAGCCGAGCGAGCTGGAAGGCCTGGATGTCCTTCTTATGTGCCAATGTTCCAATGTTTGTTATGAGTGAGCTCACTTGTAAAGCCTTGACGTTATTCTTTCTCCCACAGATCCCTGTGATGACGGGTGCCTTCATGGACTCCCCTATCGATGAGTGCAACACCGACTTCTCACTCTTCAACTCATCGACCAACATGAACGAGACCCTGTCAGCCCCAAATCAGCCCGAGGAACCAGCTCGCTCCTCCAATGACGCCATCTGGTTATGGATTGCGATAATAGCCACCATTGGGAACATTGTGGTGGTTGGTGTTGTGTATGCGTTCACCTTTTAGGTGGTTCGGGGCCTGACAACTCAACGTGACTGTCCTCCCAACAGTCTGTCCCCGCAATGGAGGATTTTATACGTCATCCAACTCAGTCACTTATGGGTCTGCATGTTCTAATGGTACCCTGTAGCCTTGTGTCACATGTGTACTCAGTTTTGGTCACTGGACAATCAATGGCTCCAAACCTATTGGCATCTTCAACTTGGTAATTGCAGGGAGCTGATATTCCCTATTCAATGAGCCACAAACTGCTATCTTTTAATGATGAGATCCTTGTATAAGTTAACAACAACGATATTTACAGTCACAGTCTCTTTCGAGGGAATTTGCAGTGCAATTTTCAATTGCCCAGAGCCCACACCCCAATTATTCAGCACATTCCAATAGGTTAATGCAGTTTGGTGACAATGTTGGGTTTTTGCTTTAAGAATTAAATACAAACTGTGTCAGGGTTATTTTTGAAATATAATACTTTTATAAATACAGGTTAACTTGACTTAAGGGAAATATAATGGGTTAGAAGTCACTTCCTGGGCAGGTAGTGGCAATGGGCTTTTATTGAGATCTTCTTAAGCTGTTGTTGCAGGAGATTCATCCTCGCTGTTTGTGCGAGTTGAGACTCAAGAGGGTCAGGTTGGCGAGGGAGGGAGGGAGGTTTCAAGGATTTGGGTGTCTGGTTTTTAGGGACACACTAGCCCTGAGTCACGTTGATTATCTCTGTAAAACACAGGGATGTTTCGTGCTGGGAAGTATCGATGTGCCATTCTTTCCAAATCCTCTTCCTGTTGTGTGACTGAACTCTGCTTCAACAGATGCTGGTACAGTGAACTACTAAAATTTTTCAATTTCTGTGAGTCATGTCCAAAACATGGGGTTTTGTGAAAAAAAACTCCAAAGAAATGACATAGCCAGCAGGAATGAATCACTAGGTTTCTCACTAGGGTAAGTGAGAAACTTCAAATACTGTCATTTGTAAAAACTATTCTTCATTGCTGTAAGTACAAGTGCTTTAATGGCAGTTTATTTATGTATTTAACTGACAAAACTGCCCAGGGAACACAATGGGTTAAAAATGGGTTAGATAGGGAATCAGCAGCCTTTTTAAAATTTGTCTGGTGAAATTAGTAAGAAACAAGTAACAGTGTAAATATAATCTTGCAAAATATTTCTTATTCGCTTTCTGTCTTGCAAGGAGGGTTTGAGTAGGTTGGGGACGATACTCATTGGAGTTATGAAAAATGTGAGGCGACCTTATTGAAACATAGGTGATTCTTAGGGAGCTGACAGAGTAGATGCAGAGGGGTTATTTCCCCTTGTAGGATAGATTAGCATCAGAGTGCATCGCCTCAGGGAATTGATCACCTGTTTAAATCAAAGACGAGGAGGTCATTCTTTTCAGAGGGGAATAAATCTGTGGAAATTTTTTTTTAACCACAGATGGCTGTCAAGGCTGGCTCATTCAAGGCTGAGATGGACAGGTTTTATATCAGAAAGAGAACAGAGGGTGATGGGGAAAAGGCAGAGATGTGGAGTTGAGAATGATCAGATCAGCCATGATCTCATTAAACAGCAGAGCAGATCTTGATGGGCTGAATGGTCTATTTCTACTCTTACAACATATAATCTTACATTTACAGTATAGAACAGGCCATTCTGTTCAAATACCCCATACTAGCCCCTTGTTACCCTCTGGTCTCACATCCTCAGCATTTCCTTCTATTCCTTTATCCAGCTTCCTCCTAATCCAACATCGATTTTATCTCAGTCACCACTTATGGTAGTGAGTTACTCACCACTCTCTGAGTAATATTGCTCTCTCCTGAATGCTCTGCTGCCTTTAGTAGTGACTGTGTAACATTGCAATCTTGACATTCCCCCATATTGAAGACTTACACAATCTTGAAGACTTCTTTATTGGAGAAGCCAACTGCACTTCTCCTGTTTGGTGTAACCCCTCAGTTTGATTCTGTTCTGCTCTAGTTTCTTGTATTGCTCCAATGCCTCCATATCCTGCTTAGAGAGACCAGGGCACTGTCCAGTTCTCTAAGTGTGGCTAACAATGCAACTTCAACACAAATCTGCAAGGTCACTGGACATGTTTCTATGTCCTATGTTCTAACATGAAAAGAAAGTTAACTCTTTCTTTCTCTCTAGAGATGCTGCCAGACCTGCTGAGTTTCTCCAGCACCTTCTGTTTTGGTGGCAGCATCTGTTATATAACTTCTCACGTCTTCACTTCTATCCTGCTGTTAATGAACCTAATAAGTAGTTTTGCTTTTTTTTTGAAAGATGACCTTGGTAACCTCCTCTGCTATTTTTAGCGACTTGTGTGTCTAATGTAAATGACTAAACAGCTTGGTATTCTCAAATCCTTCAACCTCAGGGCCCATTTGCAAACTTATTTTCTGACAGAAACACTTTTCCCTTAAACGTGTCAACAATAAACTCTCAAACAGCCAAACCCATGAGGGAACCACCTTGAAATTTGGGTTAGGTAGCGCTTAGTGAGTCTTCAATGGAAATGGGTCACTTTTAATGTCTACTGAGATGGGCTGTTTAAAATACAGAGCTGAAAATGTGTTGCTGGAAAAGCGCAGCAGGTCAGGCAGCATCCAAGGAGCAGGAGAATCGACGTTTCGGGCATAAGCCCTTCTTCAGGAATGAGGAAAGTGTGTCCAGCAGGCTAAGATAAAAGGTAGGGAGGAGGGACTTGGGGGAGGGGCGTTGGGAATGCGATAGGTGGAAGGAGGTCAAGGTGAGGGTGATAGGCCGGAGTGGGGTGGGGGCAGAGAGGTCAGGAAGAAGATTGCAGTTTAAGAAGGCAGTGCTGAGTTCGAGGGATTTGACTGAGACAAGGTGGGGGGAGGGGAAATGAGGAAACTGGAGAAATCTGAGTTCATCCCGTGTGGTTGGAGGGTTCCTAGGCAGAAGATGAGGCGCTCTTCCTCCAGGCGTTGTATAGTTCAAGAAGGCAGCTCACCTCCACCGTCTCAAGGGGCATCTAGGGATGGGAAATAAATGCTGGGCCCAGTCAGTGATGCCCAATCCCACAAGTGAAATATAAAAAAAATCATTAAACGTCCACCCCAATGTGCTGATGTGAAAGTGTGAAAGGAGCAAAGAAAATCTTCCTTCCATTTGTTCAGTGAAAGTCTGAGTATTTATCCTGCTTTTTACTGCTTTGTAAACTGTCTCACCTTCAGCTCCTGTCCAACTGACCGATTGTCCCCTTTCTCAGTAGTTTCATTGTACTCATAGGTTCCAAGGAGGGATGAGTTAATGGCTTTTCCAGCACTTCATTTGGAGTGAGCTCAGATCTAACCATAGTCATTGACTCACAGGATCATACAACACGGAAACAGACCTTCGCTCCAACCAGTCAATGCCGACCATGTTCCCAAACAAAACTCTTCCCACCTGCCTGCTCCTGGCCCATATCCCTCCAAACCTTTCCTACTCATGTACCTAGCCAAACGTCTTTTAAATGTTATAACTGTACCCGCACCCACTGCTTCCTGTGGCTGTTCATTCCACACATGAACCACTCGGTGTAAAGAAATGACCCCATGTGTCTTTTTAAAATCTTTCTTCTCTCACCTAAAAATATGCCTCCCTAGTTTTGAAATCTCCCATCCCAGGGAAAGAAAGGTACCATTCGCCTTGTCTATGCCCCTCATTAGTTTATGAACTTCTATAAGGTCACTTCTCAACCTCCTATGTTCCAGTGAAAATGTTCTAGCCTATGGGTGGCATTGTGGCTCAGTGGTTAGCCCTGCTGCCTCACAGCGCCAGGGACCCAGGTTCGATTCCAGCCTCGGGTGATTGTCTGTGTGGAGTTTGCACATTCTCCCTGTGTCTGCGTGGGTTTCCTCCCACAGTCCAAGGATGTGCAGGTTAGGTGAATTGGTTGAGCTAGACTGCCTGTAGTGTTGGGTGCAATACTCAGGGGTAAATATAGGGAATGGGTCTGGGTGGGTTAGTCTTCAGAGGGTCAGTTGGCACGAAGGGCCTGTTTCCATACTGTAGGGAATCTAATCTAATCTATGTAGCCTCTCCTGATAACTCAACCCCTCCATCCCTGACAGCATCCTAAGTGAAGGACTGTGTCATTTTGTTGGAGCTGAACAGTTTAGATACGTGCTACAGACCGTGACAGGTTTCCAGGCAAACTACATTGTTTCCTGGTTTCTGCCACTGGTTAGTAACTTCAACACAAGGGGAATTTTATGCCAGCTGGGATTTACTCACAGAGGTTTCTCAGTATTTTAGAGATTATCTACCATTCCCAGCCTACAAGCCCAGAGATGTTTTCCTGCACATTTCCACATGCGAATTTTGAGATGCTATTTCGGATTCACATTCCTGAATCATTGATGCAAATAGTTAGCAACAGTGGGGCAGTGACCATAGGGTTTGGAATGTGAACTGGTTAACAGAGCGTGGGGGCGGGGGGGGAGAAAAAACAGATATTTTCTGTGGTGTTTGCTGTTTGTGATGTATTATCATGACTTAGACTTCAATATAGGAGGCATCATTTGGGAAATGTGTAGCTGAGACAAAAGTAGACCAAATAGCTGACAATGAGGTCGACTAGGTGACGGTGAGGACTGCAGATGCTGGAGAGTCTAGATTAGAGTGGGGCTGGAAAAGCACAGCAGGTCAGGCAGCATCCGAGGAGCAGGAAAATCGACGTTTCGGGCAAAAGCCCGATTGACTGCTGACTGTTGGATCATATTTTACTGACTTGGCTGAAAAACCTGTTTCCTTTTATTGAATTCAAACTTCACTATTCCCCACATAAGATCTAAACCCAGTTGACCAGAACATCACTGTAAACAACAAATGCTGGAGATCACAGCGGGTCAGACAGCATCCATGGAGAGAGAGAGAGAGAGAGAGAGAGAGCCTAATGTTTCATCTCCAGGTGACTCTTCATCAGAGCAGTACCTGAGCCTCCATTAGCAGCTCCATAATAATACCATGAGACCGTCACCTGCTTGAGGTGACCTTAAACAAATCCTTTCCTGAGAATTCTCTTCCCTGCTCTCCCAAACTGTGTGGATAATATTCCACAATCTGCTGTTGTAGTTAAAAGAAAAACTTGAACTTGTATTGCGCCTGAGAATATACCAAAACACTTTCCACTCGATGAAGCTACTGAAATTGAATTGAGTTGAATTTATTGTCACGTGTACTGAGGCACAGTGAAAAGCTTTGTCTTGTGAGCAATACACGCAGATCACAGAGTTAAGTAGCACAGATAGTAAATAATAGGTTAACAGTGGCAAAAACAAAAACACAGGGACAGGCGAATGTTAAGGGTTTGTGAGTCCATTCAGTATCTAACAACAGTCAGGTAGAAACCAGCTGGTGCGTGTGTTCAGGCAACATGATAATCAGTTTCTCATGGTGTTGCTGGATGGTTATACATGGACCCAGGACATTGGGAAGAACTTGCCTGCGAATACTCTGTGAAATAATGGGGATATTTTACATCTCTCTGAAGAGGTTGACAGGCTCCTGTTACCATTCTGTTTGAGAGGCAGGGACTGGAGCAGTGCTGCACTCTGTCAGTACCACGCTGGGAGGGTCAGATAGATTGTAGACTCAAGGGTCAGGAATGGGACATGAATCCGAGACCTTTTGGGTCAGAGGATTCGGTTGCTACCCAGTGTATTGCAACTGTTGTTGATCCTGAGCTCTCATAGACTCGCAGAGTCATAGAGTCACAGTCATAGATTCACAGGCATAGAGCAGTACAACACGGAAACAGACCCTTAATCTAGTCCCATTTGCCAGCATTTGACCCATATCCCTTTAAACCCTTCCTATTTATATACTCACCCAGATGCCTTTTAAATGCTGTAATTGTACCAGCCACCACTACTTCCTTTGGCAGCGCATTCCAGACATACACCATTCTCTGTGTGAAAAAGTTGCCCCTTAGGTCTCTTTTATATCTTTCCCCTCTCACCCTAAACCTATGCCCTCTAGTTCTGGACTCCCTCACCCCAGGGAAAAGACCTTGTCTATTTCTCCTATCCATGTCCCTCATGATTTTATAAACCTTGATAAGGTCACCCCTCAGCCTCCAATGTTCCAGGGAAAACAGCCCAAGCCTATTCAGCCTCTCCCCATAGCTCAAACCCTCCAACCCCCTCAACATCCTTGTCAATCTTTTCACTCCAGTTCTGTCGAAAGGTCATTGGACCTGACTCATTAACTCTGTTTCTCTCTCCGCAGATGCTGCCAGACCTGCTGAGTTTCTCCATCATTCTCTGTGCTTGTTTCTGAGCTTTCGCTCTCTGGATTAGCATCACAGTGATGTTACCTACTGGGATCCTACATGCATCTGACACCTCAGCTGTTTCCCCTCCATCCTCCTTTCACCAGCACCTCATGTGTGACAGTGAGAATGATCTCTGCTGTCAGGGGAGAGAGTTGAACTGGAGATTGTTAACAAATAACCTGCACAGACAGGTAAGAAATCTTCCTGGTGATGTGCACCCAATCACCCTCACTTCCAGTTCTTTGCTGAGTGATGTTTTTCACATGCTTCTCCAGCGCTAATGTGGGGCCCATCTTCCTTCATGTGCTCCCTTGGGACAGGACTTTAATTATTCAAACTTGGCCCACACCGTTCATAGAAACTGGGAGCAGGCCCTTCAAACCGACTCCTTCAATCAATATGATCGCGGTTGATCATCCAACTCAGTCCCCTATTCCCACTTTCTCCCTTTAGCCCCAAACTCCTCTCTGAGGATATTCAACGTTTGGCCTCAACCTCTTCCTGCGGCAGAGCATCCCACAGGCTCGCCACTCTCTGGACAAAGACATTTCTCCTCAGCTCAGTGAGCGGCACGGTGGCACAGTGGTTAGCACTGCTGCCTCACAGCGCCAGAGACCCAGGTTCGATTCCCGCCTCAGGCGACTGACTTTGTGGCGTTTGCACATTCTCCCCGTGTCTGCGTGGGTTTCCTCCGGGTGCTCCGGTTTCCTCCCACAGTCCAAAGATGTACAGGTCCCGGTGAATTGGCCATATTAAATTGTCCATAGTGTTAGGTGAAGGGGTAAATGTAGGGGAATGGGTCTGGGTGGGTTGCGCTTCAGCAGGTTGGTGTGGACTTGTTGGGCCGAAGGGCCAGTTTCCACACTGTAAGTAATCTAAAAAAAAAATGATCCACCTTGTATTCTTCCACTGCGACCTCTGGTTCCGCTGTCTGGGAACATCCTTAGAACACTGAGGTGAACCGTTCACCCATTTAGCACCCTGTCAATGCCTACAGTCCACCCCCTTGCAGGGGGATAATGATTTCTTTAACTTAATAGCTCTCGTGCAGACCTCCCGTGAACTGGGAGTTTGTAGAATAGAATCCCTACAGTGTGGAAACAGACCATTCGACACATTGAGTCCACTGCAACCCTCTGAAGAGCATCCCACCCAGATCCAACCCACTGCCTTATCCCTGTAACCCTGCATTTCCCACACTGGGGCCAAACTGGAGCACCCAGAGGAAACCCACGCAGACACAGGGAGAATGTGCAAACCCCACACAGACAGTCACCCCGAGGCTGGAATTGAACCCAAGCCCCTGGCTCTATGAGGCAACAGGGCTAACCACTGAGCCACTATATTGGGGAGACAGGCCGCCTACTTGCGGAACGTTTCAGAGAACACCTCTGGGACACCCAGACCAACCAACCCAACCACCCCGTGGCTCAACACTTCAACCCCCCCTCCCACTCCACCAAGGACATGCAGATCCTTGGACTCCTCCATCGCCAGACCATGGCAACACGACGGTTGGAGGAAGAGCACCTCATCTTCCGCCTAGGAACAAGGGATGAACTCAGATTTCTCCAGTTTCCTCATTTCACCTCCCCCCACCTTGTCTCAATCAAATCCCTCGAACTCAGCACCACCTTCCTAACCTGCAATCTTCTTCCTGACCTCTCCGCCCCCCACCCCCACTCCGGCCAATCACCCTCACCTTGACCTCCTTCCACCTAGCGCATTTCCAACGCCCCCCCCCCAAGTCCCTCCTCCCTACCTTTTATCTTAGCCTGCTTGGCACACTCTCCTCATTCCTGAAGAAGGGCTCATGCCCGAAACGTCGATTCTCCTGCTCCTTGGATGCTGCCTGACCTGCTGTGCTTTTCCAGCAACACCTTTTCAGCTCTGATCTCCAGCATCTGCAGCCCTCACTTTCTCCTAACCACTGAGCCACCCCAAGTTTCCAATAGAGTTCCTCATGGAGAGTTTATCTTCATAACCCCTGTTGATTTGACCTCCTCCAGTCCTGACAGTTCAATTCCTGCACTCCTCGCTCAGAAAATACGCAGCTGTAATTGCCAGCTTTGGTCAGCAGATGGCAATCCGAAGCAGGCTCTGAGAACTCCCTCTTCCCTCTCGGTCTCCCAGCCGCCACAGAAGCAACAACTACCTGCATTTAGTGAGCACCTCCAGTGCAATACAACATCTCAAAGCTTTTCACAGGAACATTATCAGCCAAAATGCATCTTGTTAAGACAATATTAATTGACTGAAGCCTTGGTCAAAGGGATGGTTTTTGAGAACTGTCTTGAAGCAGAGGGGAGAGAAGTTTAGGAGGGAGGCCTAGTCCATCAGTAGGGTGGAAGAGCAATTAAAATCAGGATTCACCGAGATCTCAGAGGGGTCTGGGGCTGGAGGGGATGACAGAGATAGTAGTGGTGGGAGAGTCAGAGATTTGAAAGCAAAAATGGATGCTTTAAGTTGAAGGGATAATCTGTCAGAAAGGAAGGTAGATCAAACACACAGTGAGGGAGAAAAGAGGGTGGTGTGTGGAGAGGGAAACACAAACCTGAGGGAAACACAAGAAAAAGGAAGTAGGTTTGAGGGTGTAGGAAAAGCAGGGAAAGGAACGGCAGCTGTTAGAGTACTGGGTCTCTGGAAGGTTGATACAGGCACAGTGGCTTGGCCCAATCTCTCTGCCAGGAGGCCTACGTTCAAGTCGTCCCTGCTACAAGAAGTGTGCAGTAACATGTCTGAAAAGGTTGTTAGAAAATATCATTTTCAAACAAATTCAAAGGAGTATAAAACCTACATGTGACTCAGATTAAGTGTGTTCTGAGGAACACCTCTTTGGAGCCAGGTGTTTTCAATCTCGTTGTTCTCTCTCTTGGCAATTTGTATTCAGATTGCGATGGTTTTTAATCTATTAACATCATGAGCAATGGAGGAGCCCACTCAGGCATGTGTGAACCTGAATCCAGGTTTCTCCAGACAAACACACACACTCACACACACTCTCTCTCACACACTCACAGACATGACACGCACACACATTCACGCACACACACACTGACAGACACACACACTCTCACACACAGACACACGCACTCACACAGACACACACACAATCTCACACACAGACACACAGTCACACACTCTCTCACACAGATATACGCGCACACGCACTCTCTCGCATACATTCACACTCTCACAGCGCACTCTCTCTCACACACACTAACTCATCACACACACACTCATACTCACACACACACACACACACGAACACACACTCACACAGTCTCACACACATGCCATGTGCACACACACTCATGCACACACACACAGACAGACACACAGGGACACATATGTACATATACACACACACTGCACACACAGACATAGACACACATATACATACATACAGACACACATATACACTATATTGAAGCTAATCTGCAGGAACTACCTGTTGAATTCAAGTGACTCTGAACGTGTTATTTCCTTTACTTTGTGTAACTTCAGGCCAGAAGAAACAGAATTAAGCCATTCAGCCCATCCAGCACAATTCAATAAGATCATGGTTGATCAGATCCTGGCCTCAATCTCACTTTTCTCTCTGTCCCTCACCTCCCCAACACCCTCTCACCATCCTCCATCACCACCATCTCCCTTGACAATGGTTCCGAAATCTGCCTGTCTTGATCCTGAATACACACAATAACTCAAGTCACTACAGCCCTGATACAAGTGCCAATAACAAGGGGGGGATTGATTTTAAATTGAAACGCAGGAGGTTTTGAGCGGATTTGAGGAGAAACCTTTTTCACCTAGAGGGTGTTGGGGGTCAGGAATACCGTGCTTGGGAGGGGGAGCTGAGGTGGGAAACCCTACACCTTTAAAAAAGTACCTGGACGAGCATTTGAAATGTCGTAACATTCAAGGCTATGGGCCGAGTGCGGGAATGTGGGATGGGAGTGGGTAATAGTTTTATTTGGTGGGACAGACTGGATGGGCTGAAGAGTCTCTTTTATACTGTATGATTCTATGAGTCTTTCTGAAAAAATATATAGATAATCACTTGCAGAGAAAGGGATGATAGCAGGACCCAGTGACCTAACGGTATAGCGAGACTCTAGTGGCTTCTTCCTGTGCTATAATCAGTCAATGATGTCATCTGGAGTTGACTAAAATTTCATGATTCTCTGAGAGAAGAAGTTCAATGCTTTACCCTGAAACAGTGCCTCCTTGTTCTCGATTCCCCATGTGTGCAGTCATTCTCTCAGCATCCCCTTTAGAACATGGGCTGGTTCAGGAAGATCACCTCTCATTCACACAGACTCCAGCCTATCCTCTTCGGACAACTCCTTCATCCCAGGAGCCATCTCTGAATTGCCTCCATTGCAATTAGATCCCTGTTTAAATGAGAAGATCAGAACTATGTGTACTTCAACAACTGTGCCCTCAGCAGTGCCCAGGACACTACCCACCATCTTCCACAATGGTCACTGAGACCTTCGTTGTATCTGCCTTGCACTTGCTGGCCCTTACAGACTCGCTTCAGGGAATCTGTGTAATTCTCCATGACTCTGTGTTATTCTGTAACTCACTCTGCATTTGTTGTTCCCCTATTGTTCTCACTGGTGTTGTTGCTCTGAATGAACACTGAGGGTTTCTCATTGTCTCTGGAGTCAATGGGTATCCCTCCACAACCAGCGCTACAGAATGTGTACACTCTTCCTTATCACATTAACATTTGTGGGATCTTGCTGTACACCCATTGATAGCAGCATTTCCTGCATTGAACTGCGTTTCAATAAAATGAAACCCCATTGGCTAGAAGGCGTACTGACCCACGCTGAGGTTCATAGCATCATTACAGACTCATACACACACACACACACAGACGCACGTACCCCTCTCCACACAAATACATGCACACTCACAGACACACACACATTCACATAGCTCTCTCTCACACACACATGGGCCAGCTGTCCCACGTGGTCACATCAGCTCACTGTGCATCGATCCAGTCCCACTCTGCCACACAATCCTCTGCAAGCTCAGTTCCTTTTATGTTTCTTTTTGAAACCATTGTGCAGCTCCATGTCCAGCACTTTCAGGGGACGTGTCATCACCAGCCAGAGCACAAACATGTTCCTCGCTGGAAGCTGTGTCCCCTGAGTCCTTGCACCATCTAGAAATGGGAGCAGCTTCTCTTTCTTCATGGGATCCAATCCTGGCATCATCTTGTACAGCCCGACTGAAAACTCCCCCATCTTCTTTGTCCCTGAGGAAAACAGCCCCAGCCCAACTTCAAGGTCTGATCTTGACCTTGAGGTCAGCTCATTATCTTGATTTGGAAATATATCACCATTCCTTCAGTGTCACTGGGTCAAAATCCTGGAATTCCCTCCCTAAGGGCATTGTGAGTCAGCCCACAGCACATAGACTGTAGCGGTTCAAGAAGGTAGCTCACCCTCACCTTCTCAAGAGGTAATTAGGGACAAGTAATAAACGCTGGGCCCAGCCAATAGTGTCCATGTCCCCTGAGTGAATAAAAAAGATCTTTTGTTGGAGGTAACTTCTTGTTTATTATAAGGCCTCAATCTCTTTCTGTTTCTTGAGGGTATCACAGACTCAAAGGTAGACATGGAGTGTTTTGGCCTATGTCTAATGACAGGGCAGCTCTTAGACTGGTAAGACACTGGTGACTTTATCTTTACGGCCCAATGATGTGGTTAATGAGAGGTGGTCTCACTGAAACACCACTCCCCTGAGGATTTGATCGTGTAGACACTTGAAGGATGTATCCCGAGGCTGAGGAATCCAGAACTGTGACCATTGTGGTTTCAGGGGTTTGAATGGGATCCTGTTTGGCATAGAGGATGTCATCAGTCAGAGAGCTGTGAATGTTTGGCATTCCCTTTCGCACACAGCTCCTATTGAAGATCTGTAACCCTGAAGCAGGGAACTGCCCAATTCTAGAACGTTCTTTTTGCATTTGCAGTGTGCTGAATTGTACAGGAGTGGGTGGAAAGGGGAGGAACTCAAGAGAATTCACAGTTCGTTTAATCGGAGAGGGGGAGTTTAGGGATTAGGTGGAGGGAAGCAACATTATTCTGAGAGAAAGACATTCTCTTGAGCACCTGAATTACTCGACTGATTGTCTGAAGAGTTTAGGGTCAAGAGGTCATTTAGTGATTTCACCGAATGATTGCCTGTTTAGTATTAGATACCGATGATCTCCCCATGTTTTCAATGTATTTGTACAACGTGGTTATTTGATAATTCTCGCTGTTGAAATGAAAAGTTTCATTCTTGTACTTGTTTAAATGCTGTAGTTTTTTTTACAATAAAGTTTTCAAAACTCCGTGAAAATGAGAGGCATCCAGCTGATATCGGCTGCTTGTTGTTTTAATGGATCGTTCTGTTCAATCACAGGAGTTGGTTGAATCTGACTGGGATCTAAAAGATTTCAAAAACCCGTCTCCGGATCTGGACTGACTTCTAGAATTTCACCACCACTTCAGGATCAGATTCGAAAATCCCTCTCTCAGTCAGCACTGAACTCTCAAATTCCCCCACTTGATCCAGGAAAGAATTCTGGAATCCCTTCTGTGATCTCGGCCTGAACACTCAAACCCCCTTTTGGATTGAGGATGGAATTCTAGAATCTCAATTTTCACCCAGGACTGAATGTAAAGTCTAGACTTTGGTCCAGATTGGACTGTGGAACCTCCTCTTTGATTCAGGAACAAACTCTGGAAATCCATCCTCTAGGATTCACCGTCATGTTAACAGGGGTCAGGCCACTCCTGGTGGGGGGTCGACTCTGGGCATTAGGCATCTTTGACCAGCCGACAGCCCCCTTTCCCAGGGGTTTGTGACTCAAAGTTACAGCCCAGGGCCCTGTGTTTTACCAGACTGAAAGCTGCAGGGCTATCTGGGAGCAGCTGGAATGGAACTCACACACAGAGAGCTCACACCTGATCCTCTCAGCACTGACCAGCCACTGGACTAGGCAGAACCTTCACCAATCTACTCAACCCCACACTCTCTGACAACACTGCCCCTGTTTGTATAGTGTACCCACTGGGCTCTCGCATTACATCAGTATTGTCCCTACCTCTGAGACAGGAGGTCTGGTTTCAAGTCCCACCTGCTCCACTTGGGGTGTCACAACATCCCTGAGCAAGCCGATAAGGGCAATATTCCTCCCAATGAGCCAGTCTAAGCCGTATAGAGTTAATGGTTGTGTCATTTGGGTGGGTGGGGGGGTGATGGTGTAATCTCTCTTTATAAAACTCTATCCCGATGGGGAGCACAGTCATTGTGTATATTTAAGGCTGAGATAGAGATCCTTGATCAGTTGGGGAATTGAAGGGTTACAGGGAAAAGGCAGGAAAGTGGACATGAGGGATGTTAAGGGCAGCCATGATCCTACTGAATGATGAGCAGGCTTGAGGGCCGAATGGCCTACTCTCGTTCCTATTTCTTATGATCTTTAATCTTGAGGTCATTCATTGAGAACGAGTTTGATAAGTCATAATTTCAACAAGAGAAATAAAAATAGTTTGCACAGACTCAAAAATTTCTAAAATTATCAAAACCCTTGCTCAACATTTGACAAGTGATAGCACTATGAGGTGATTGGCTGCTAACTTAAACAATTAATTTGTTTTGATTTAATAAACGTCCTTTAAAATGCATGATTCAGAATGCAAGAATGTTCATCAACAGGAAATGTCCACTTGACGCATTCACTTTGACTGATGTCATCACTTCCACCTCCTCAGCTAAACTCTCAGTCCCAAGACTCTCCAAAAACCACATCCAAAAGCCCCTTCACCAAGCGTCTGCAATGAAATATTAATGTTTCTGTTCATTCCGCAGCGCTGTTGGAAAATTCCAATTCAGTTTCTGACCATCATCGCCTGCTGTGTTGTGTCTTATAGTCACAGTGTTCTGATATTCTGAGCTCTGAGCACCGTAGACTGGGATTATGCTACGTGGACCTGCAGATTGCAAGACACAACTGAGTGTGTCGGACTGGCTTGGGAATGTGAATGTTCCTCTGGCAAACTCCTGTGTATCTGCAAAACAGTCCATTAGGAAGTCCGCCAGTTCTGAGGGCTCTGGGCTCACTCAAACCTAATGTTACCCAGGACATGTTAGAGGATTACAAATGTACTCAAAACACTGGATTGCTATTAAACTGACCACAGACCCATCAACAAATGCACCTTCCCCTGACCCCCATCCCAGATCCCTGACCACCATTCTCCCCAGATTAGACCCCTTCCTCAGACAGAGACCAATCTGATTCTTTAACCCACACGCACCCGCCCAAATCATTCTAGCCCCTGCAGAGAGCTATCGAAGGTTACACAAATGGGCTAAACTATGGCAAATGGAATATAATGTGGGGAAAGTATAAGGTTATGCACTTTGGCAGGAAGAATAGAGGAGCTGAATATTGTTTAAATGGCGAAAGACTGCAGAAAGTTACAGCGCAGAGGGATCTGGATGTCCTGATTCATGAATCGCAAGAAGCAAGCGTCCAAGTTTATCAGGTAATCAGAAAGGCAAATGGAATATTGGCCTTTGTTTCAAAAGGAATAGAACAAAGTTAGGGATGTCTTGCTAAAACTATACAAGTCACTATTAGAAAACAGTTGGAATATGTGAATGACTTTGGCCCCTTTATTCAAAGAAAGATTTACTGGTTTTAGAGATTCACTCAGTTAATCGGAGTAATGGAGGGACTATCTTGTGAGGAGAGGTTGCGTAGGTTGAGCCTGTACTCCTTGGAGTTTAGAAAGATGAGAGGTGACCTTGTCAAAACAGATAAGGTTCTTAGGGACTTGACAGGGCAGATAAAGGAGGGTTGTGGGAAGATTAGCACCATACAGCAGAATCTCAGAGTAAAGGATCATACATTCAACACAGAAATGAGGAGGAATTTCTTTTGACGGGAATGCATTTGTTGAATTCTTTATCACAGACAACTGTCGAGGCTGGGTCATTCAGTATATTCAAGTTTGAGAGAGACAGATTTTTTTTGTAAATTATGTTTATTAGCAAATTTTTTTTAACTTTGCAAGCATATAAAATTATTGAAAAATACAATCAATAACAAATATCAGTATAATAAAAAGAAAACCAACACAAATTACAATACAACTACTGTCTAACTATTGACCTACCCTCTAATACAAAACAAGTCCTAACACTGTGCAAAGCAACACCAAAAAAAGAAAGAAAAGCAAAAAAAAACCAAAAAAAAACAGAATACAGAACAGCTATGCTCGGCGCAAAGCTCCCAAACAGAGGAACGGGAGCATTGTATATATACTCGTATTAACTCAGGAGACCCCCTCCAGGGCCCAGGGCTTGACAAATCTAACCATCCTGGTTAAACAAATGCCCTAGTTAAGATATCTGATAAATCTATATCCAAATAACTCAAGTAGGGCTGTCATGTCTTATAAAAACAGTCTGTTGTGTAGTGCACCATGTTTGTAAAAAGGTCCAAGGGAATGTGCTCCATAATTAATTTCTGCCATCCCAGCAAGCCCAGCAGGTTCTCAGACACCCAGTTCATCAGAATATTCTTCCGTGCACAGTATGCAAGAATATTAAATAGTTTCTTCCCATTGCCATCTAAAGATGGTAAATTCGGTAGATCTAAGAGGAGAGATATTGGGTCTACTTTGACTTCAGTCCTCAATACCCTCCCTATCTCTCCAGCCACAGCGCTCCAATAAACATGGAGCCTGGGGCATGTCCAGAAGCAATGGGTAAGAGGACCTACACTTATTTTACATTTGGGGCACACTGAAGATGCCCCTTTTTAAAATTTCACCAGATGGTCTGGTGCAAGATGAGCCCTGTGCAGAACTTTTAACTGTGAAGCACATGTCCTGTTACAGATTGAGATCTTTTGAATATTCTCACATATGTTCTACCATGTTTCAGAAGAGATCTCCACTTCCAGCTCTTGCTCCCAGACCTCACATAACAGGTTAATATCCTGCCAGGCCCTGCCACCCAGCAGGTGATAGAGGGCACTAACGGCTTGTGGAGTGTAGCAGCAGCCTCTCTGTATTGGCCTTATAGGGCTTAGTGAGAAGTGTTGTCGTCTCCTTGATGAAATCCCTAACCTGAAAAAAATGGAAAAGGTCTCTGCTTGGTAACCTGTATTTGCAGCTCAGTTGCTCTAAAGACATCATAACCTCCCCCTCAAACAAGTCTCCCAAACTAGAAACTCCTCTCGCTGCTCATAGTTTGAACCCTGAGTCCATCATCCCTGGTCGGAACCCTGGCATGCCAACTATAGGTGTAAATGGCGAAGTCATAGATCACTCTGATGCATCGCCCTCCAAGCCTTGACTGTACTAATGACAATGGGGTTCCAGCAGCGGTCCATAACTGTCCTCATCTTATCCACGAACAATAGGTTAATAAGAGGGCACTTTGCCTGAGAGGCCTCGATATCCAGCCATATTGAGTTCGGATCATTATCTACCCAATTGCAGATAAAGGACAGCAGGGAACTCAATTGATAACTTCTGATGTCTGGGAGATCAACTCCTCCCCTTCCTTGAGGCAACTGCAATTTAGTAAATTTGAAGAGGGGCCAGACAAAGGAACCAAACCATCCCATAAGCTTCCGCAGCGTTGACCTGGGAAACATTATAGGGAGCATACGCATAGGATAAAGCAAATGAGGAAGAACATTCATCTTGATGAGAGTTATTCGGCCCAGCCATGAAATTGGAAGAGCCTCCCATCTCTGGAGATCTCGCCTAATATTGTCGAGCAAGTGAGCAAAGTTAGTCCAAAATAACAGATCAAACTTGGGGGTAATAAAAATGCCTACGTACCAGGGCCCTGCTCGTGACCACTTAAAAGGGAACTTAGGGCCACCTTCAACTTCTGGCACATCCTTAAGGTTCCCCAAAGGCATAACCTCCGATTTTGCAAAGTTAATTTTATATCCTGAAATAGCCCCAAATGAATTGATACATTGTGTCAAATGGGGCACGGAGGTGATCGGGTTTGATAAAAACAGAAGGACATCATCCGCATACAGTAAAATCTTATGTGCCCTCGATCCCACTTCCGGTGTGGTTACGTGGACGTTCTGACAAATGGCCTCTGCCAGCAGCTCTATCACCAACATAAACAACAGCGGTGAGAGGGGGCAGCCTTGCCGACTACCAATTGTAAAATTCCCAGACTTCACCCCGTTGGTGATGATACAAAACCTCTACCCACCTAGCAAAGACTCCACCCAACCCGAACTGCTCTAAGACATAAAGAAAATGTGGCTATTCCACCCGGTCAAATGCTTTCTCTGCATCTAAGGAAATCACCAACCCCTGAATTGATTGTTGCTGACAAACTTGGACCATATTCAGCAACCTTCTAATATTATTAGAGGACCTACAGCCCCTTATAAAGCCTGTCTGGTCCTCTTTAATAATATGGGGCAATACCCTTTCCAATCTCAGCGCCAGGATCTTGGACAGAATCTTGAAATCTGAATTTAATAGAGAGATAGGCCTGTATGAGGCAAAATCCTCAGGAACCTTCCCCTTCTTCAGAATTAAGGAAATATTAGCTTCTCTCAAAGATGGTGGTAGGCATTCTTGCATATAGGAATGATTGTACATCTCCAACATTGGCCCTGACAGAATCCCTGTAAACTCCTTATAAAACTCACCCGGGAGACCATCAGGGCCAGACGCTTTCCCACTCTGAAGTTGTCTAGCTGCCTCCTGTATTTCCTGAACTGTCAAGAGGGCATTAAGGAGAGAGGCCTGTTCCAAGGTTGCCCTGGGAGGTCCAGGTTCTTCAAAAAGGTCTCCATTTTAGCCCTCCTGTCTTTGCAACCTTCAGACCAATACAATTCAGAGTAAAAGCTCCAAAAAGCCTCATTAATCTTTTTAGCATCGTATGTAAGGACCCCAGCGCTGTCTCTGATTGCAGTAATGGATTGGGGAACACGCCTTTTCCTAGTCAGGTATGCTAAATACTTCCCTGACCTGTCCCCATATTCAAACAGCCTCTGTCTAGCAAAAGCAAGTCCTTTCTTTGTGTTTTGTGTCAGTATTGAATTCAAGGCAGCCCAGAGAGCCATGATCAACTGTAGCTTAGTCACCGAAGGCCGTGCAAAATGTGCTGCCTCAGCGGCTTTCAACCGCGTCTCAAGTAGATGCTGCTGTTCCTCCTTCTGTCGTTTCCAGCTAGCCGAATAGGAAATAGCTAATCCCCTAGCAAAGGCCTTAGCAGTCTCCCATAGCATAGATGGACTACTAGCCATGCCTGAGTGGATAGTCAAGAATTCCTGAAACTCCTTCAAAACATATTCCACAAATTTGGAATCCTTAAGGAGAAAAGGGTCCAAACGCCAGTGCCACAAATGTAGCCCCTCACTCTTGGCCTTAACCTTCAAATATACTACCACATGACCAGCGATAGCTATATTCCCAATTTTACACCCATAATCGAATCCAGAAGGGTTGAGGGAGCTAGAAAGAGGTCAATCCTCGTGTGACATTTATGTGGGTTTGAAAAAAAGGTGAAGACATCTCCAAATATCCACCAGCCCCAACTCTTCGCATAAGTCAACCACCTGCTTGGCCTGTGAGGAAATAGTTAGGGGCCCATAAGGCATCCTGTCCACTGACGGATCCAAATGACAATTAAAATCCCCCCCCCCCACAACAATGTGCCATGTTCCAAAAGCACTCAACTTAGAGAAAGCACTAATCAAAAATTTGAGGGGATGCGCCAGAGGACAGTAGATGTTTAAAATGCTATATTCCTCCCCATGTATCAGGGCTTTAAGTATCACAAACTGCCCTGATCTTTCACCTGCTCTAATAATGTGAACGGAAGATTTTTCTGGATGAGTACCACCACTCCCCTACTTTTAGTAGTAAAGGATGAAAAGAATACCCTGTCATAACCCCCCTGTTGTAATTTCAGGTGTTCCCAATCATCAAGATGGATTTCCTGCTACAAAGCGATATCAACCCTTTCCCTTTTAAGGCTAGAAAGCACTTTTTTCCTTTTAACAGGCGAATGACTTCCCTTAATGTTCCAGGTACACCATTTAATAAGACACTTAGCCATATCCTCTTTCAGAAACCCTTGAACCCATGGGAGGGAGAACCCTGCTTACAAAGCACTGTGCATAAGTAAGTAAAATCTCATAGAATCGAAAAACTATATATACAAAAACTACTCTATCATAACTATAAACTACTATTACTACCAAAAAGCTACAAAGAAAACCGACTATAGAACCTTGAATGGAAGACTCTTTCCTCTGCCCATAGGGGGCACTCACCCCACCCATCCCCTCCTTCACAGCTCCTTCAAACCCAGACTGTGCCCTAGCCTTAGGCCAGAAAAAAAACCAAGGAGACGATCCTTAAATCAACAGAAAAAAAGACAAAGTCCGGATGAGCACTCCACTCATCCCTGGCTTCATGTCACCCCTACTTGTGACTAAAAGAGAAACAGAACAAACAAAAAAAAGGGAGAGAGACAACAAAGAACATCCACAAAATTTCCCATCAGAAAATCCAGTTATTAAAAAAATGGAACAACTTATTCCAAAGTCTTTTTCCCCCTTTCCAAAAAGGAAATTATTAGGGAGAAAGAAAGGGATAAAAAAAAGGAAGGGAAAACATGGGAAAAGATAGAAAAGAGCACAAACATTAACCATATTCTTCGGGCCAATCCGTCTATTTTAAAGTGTCCACAAAGTTTTTAGCTTTATCCGCCGAGTCAAATGTATAAACTGAGTCCTCGTGGCTGGAACGAAGTACTGTGGGGTATCCCATGGAGTATTGGATACCCAGGTTCCTCAGCCTCTTTTTAACTTCATCGAAGGACTTCCTCGTTCGGATTACAGCTGCTGAAAAATCCTGGAAAAACATGATTTTTGATCCCTTGTACAGCAGTGCCTGCGGATCTTTTCCCAGGGATCTGGAAGCTTCTATGACCTTTTGCTTGTCCTTATATGATTGGAAATGCACTAGGACCGGGCGGGGATGCTGCACCGGGCCTGACCTGTGCACTGTAACCTTTCAATCTGCAGCCTGCTGGACTCCATGTCAAGGCCCAAAAACTTTGGCAGTCAGTTTTCAAAGAAGCTGATTGTCTGCTCACCTTCAGGGAGCCTGACAAATCGGAGAGTTATCCTCCAATCTCGATTTTCGAGCTCAATGATATGGTCTCGCAAGGACCGCACCTCTCGCTCCAGCATTTGGATCTGACTGGAGGAGGACTCCATCGCAGCTTCCGAGACCTTAGTTTGACCCTCCACCCCCTCCAGCCTCTCCCCGAGGCCCTGGATCTCCTGCTCGTGCTTCTGCAGCCTCGATGTGATAGGTTGGACCTGGGCACGAATCTCCCCACGGATTTCCTCAATCACAGCCGCAACATTCAAGGTAAGTCTCTCCATCACCGCAGCCAATTCCTGTGAGTCTGTCAGGAGGGGGGGGGGGGGGGAGGGGGTTCAGGAGAGGCTGCTGTTGCTGCAGTCTCTGATGGGGTAGGTGCTGCTGGGGAGTGTCCTCCCTGCTGCTGTTTGCTGGCTCCTTTTCCCTTTGGCATCCTTCCCGCTCCCAAATATTAACATATTAATGTGTTCTGTAAGGTTTTATACTAATAATTCCACCACATAAGTTGGCTAGGGATGCCAAAAAACACCAGTATGCCTTGGCTGTTAGGCAGAGCTGTCCACAGCAGTTCGACAGAATCGCTGTCACCTTGCCGAGTCCAGAGACAGATTTTTAATCAGTAAAGGAATCAAGGGTCATGGGGAAATTTGCAGGGTGAGCAGTTCCCATGATTTGCTGCCATTATCCTTCTAGATGGAAGTTGTCGATAGTTTGGAGTGCTTTTACCCGAAATGTTGATTTCCCTGCTCCTCGGATGCTCCCTGACCTGCTGTGCTTTTCCAGCACCACTCTAATCTAAACTCTGGGTTCCAGCATCTGCAGTCCTGGAAGCTTGGAAGGTGCTGTCTGAGGATCTTTGGTGAATTTCTGCGGTGCCACTTGTAGATGGTAGACCCTGAGCATTGCTGGTGGAGGGAGTGGGTGTTTGTGGATGTGGTGCCAGTCAAGCGGCTGCTTTGTCCTGGACGGTGTCAAGCTTCTTGAGTGTTGTTGGAGCTGCCCCCATCCAGGGCAAGTGGGGAGGATTCCATCACACTCCTGACTTGTGCCTTGTAGATGGTGGACAGGCTTTGGGGAGTCAGGAGGAGAGTTACTCACCACAGTATTCCCAGCCTCTGACCTGCTCTAGTAACCTCTGTGTTTATGTGACAAGTCCAGATTGGTTTCTCATAGAGTAATAGAGTCATACAGCATAGAAACAGGCCCTTCGGCCCACCATGTTTATGCTAACCGACTACACTAATCCATTTAGCAGCATTTGATCCATAGCCAATTGCCCTTGCATTGTAGAGTGCTTACCCAGATGCTTCTTAGACTCATACAGATGTACAGCATGGGAAACAGACCCTTCAGTCCAACTCATCCATCTTGAGCAGATATCCCAACCCAATCTAGTCCCATTTGCCAGCACCTTCCCTCTAAATCCTTCCTATTCACATACCCATCCAGATACCCTTTAAATGTTGTAATTGTACTACCTTCTACCACTTCCTCTGGCAGCTCATTCCATACACGCACTGCCATCTGCGTGAAAAAGTTGCCCCTTAGGTCCCTTTTATATCTTTCCCCTCTTACCTTAAACCTATGCCCTCTAGTTCTGGACTCCCCCACGCCAGGGAAGAGACTTTGTCTTTTTACCCTATCCATGCCCCTCATGATTTTATAAGCCTCTATAAGGTCACCCCTCAACCTCCAAAGCCCCAAGGAAAACAGCCCCTGGCAACATCCTTGTAAACCTTTTCTGAACCCTTTCAAGTTTCACAACATCTTTCCGATAGGAAGGAGACCAGAATTGCACGCAATATTCCAACAGTGGCCTAACTAATGTCCTGTACAGCCGCAACATGACCTCCCAACTCCTGTACTCAATACTCTGACCAATAAAGGAAAATTTACCAAACACCTTCTTCACTATCTTATCTACCAGCAACTCCACTTTCAAGGAGCTATGAACCTGCACTCCAAGGTCTCTTTGTTCAGCAACACTCCTGAGGACCTTACCATTAAGTGAATAAGTCCTGCTAAGGTTTGCCTTTCCAAAATGCTGCACCTCATATTTATCTGAATTAAACTCCATCTGCCACTCCTTAGCCCATTAACCATCTGATTAAGACTCCGTTGTACTGTGAGGTAATCTTCTTCGCTGTCCACTACACCTCCAAATTTGGTGTCATCAGCAAACTTACTAACTGTACCTCCTATGTTCACATCCAAATCATTTATGTAAATGACAAAAAGCAGTGAACCCAGCACCGATCCTTGTGGCACTCCACAGATCACAGGCCTCCAGTCTGAAAAACAACCCTCCACCACCACCCTCTGTCTTCTACCTTTGAGCCAGTTCTGTATCCAAATGGCTCCTTCTCCCTGTATTCCATGAGATCTCACCTTGCTAATCAGTCTCCCATAAGGAGCCTTGTCAAATGCCTTACTGAAATCCATGTAGATTACGTTCACTGCTCTGTCGTTATCAATCCTCTTCATTACTTCTTCAAAAAAAGCTTCCCATTTTCCAGCCGTCCCTTTACCTGCGAACATCTGTACCCAATCAGCTTTTGAAAGTTTTTGCCTAATATCATCAAAATTGGCCTTTCTCCAATTTAGAACTTCAACTTTTAGATCTGGTCTATCCTTTTCCATCCCTATCTTAAAACGAATAGAATTATGGTCGCTGGCCCCAAAGTGCTCCTCCACTGACACCTCAATCACCTGGCCTGCCTTATTTCCCAAGAGTAGGTCAAGTGTTGCACCTTCTCTCGTAGGTACATCCACATACTGAATCAGAAAATTGTCTTGTACGCACTTAACAAACTCGTCTCCATCTGAATCCTTAACAATATGGCAGCCCTAGTATATGTTTGGAAAGTTAAAATCCCTTATCATAACCACCCTGTTATTTTTACAGGTAACTGAAATCTCCTTACAAATTTGTTTCTCAATTTCCCTCTGACTATAATACGATCCCAATAAGGTGATCATCCCTTTCTTATTTCTCAGTTCCACCCAAATAACTTCCCTGGATGTATTTCCAGGAATATCCTCCCTCAGCACAGCTGTAATGCCATCCCTTATCAAAAACGCCAATCCCCCTCCTCTCTTGCCTCCCTTTCTATCCTTCCTGTAGCATTTGTATCCTGGAACATTAAGCAGCCAGTCCTGCCCATCCCTGAGCCATGTTTCCGTAACTGCTATGATATCCCAGTCCCATGTTCCTAACCATGCCCTGAGTTCATCTGCCTTCCCTGTTAGGCCCCTTGCATTGAAATAAATGCAGTTTAATTTATCAGTCCTACCTTGTTCTCTGCTTTATCCCTGCCTGCCCTGACTGTTTGACTCACTTTTGTTCTCAAATGTACCAGTCTCAGATTGATCTTTCTTCACTATCTCCCTGGGTCCCGCCACACACACACACACACACGTATATTAGTCCCCTTCCAATTCAGGTGCAATCCGTCCTTCTTGTTCAGGTCACTTCTACCCCAGAAGAGACTCCAATGATCCAAAAATATGAACCCTTTTCCCATACACCAGCTCCTCAGCCATGCATTCATCTGCTCTATCCTCCTATTCCTACCCTGGTAGCACCGGGTGTAATCCAGATATTATTACCCTCGAGGACCTCCTTCCTAACTCTCTGTAATCTCTCTTCAGAATCTCATCCTTTTCCCTTCCTATGTTGTTGGTACCAATGTGTACAATAACCTCCTGCTGGCCCTTCTCCCCCGTGAGAACATTCTGTACCCTCTCTGTGACATCCTTGATCCTGGTACCAGGGGGGCAGCACCCCATTCTGCTGGCTGCAGAAAAGTCTGTCTGTGCCTCTGACTAGAGAGTCCCCGAACACAATCGGTCTCTTGAAATCTGACGTACCCCTCATTGCATTAGAGCCAGTCTTGATGCCAGAAACCTGGCTGTTTGTGCGACATTCCCCTCAGAGTCCATCACTCCCTACATTTCCCAAACCAGCATACTTGTTTGAGATGGGGATAGCCACAGAAGACTCCTCCAGCATCTCCTACCCCTCCTCGTCTTCAATGTTGTGAAAGTCCCTGCTTCCATCACCCTCTCAGGCAGCACCTTCCATATTTCTACCAACCTCTGGAGGAGAAAAGAATTCCTCAGATATCCCGTCAATGATAGTGGGGGATTCAGTGATGGTAACGCATTGAATGTCAAGATGGAACAATTAGATAGTTTCTTATTGAAGATGGTCATAGTCCATCATTTGTGTGGCACAAATGTAGTGCAATTTGTCACCCAAACCTGGGTATTGCTCAGGTCTTGCTGCATTTGGGCATGGATTGGTGGGCATGGTGTACAGGATGTTCTAGCGAGGTGGATAAAGAACTGATTGAGCGACAGGAGACAGAGAGCAGCAGTTGAAGGGAGTTTCTCGAACTGGAGAAAGGTGACCAATGGTGTTCCACAGGGGTCAGTGCTAGGGCCTGTGTTGTTTGTGATGTACATAAATGATCTAGAAGAGGGCACTGTTGGTATGATCAGCAAGTTTGCAGATGACACAAAGATTGGTGGAGTAGCAGAAAGCATAAGGGACTGTCAGAGAATACAGGAGAATGTAGATAGACTGGAGAGTTGGGCGGAGAAGTGGCAGATGGAGCTCAATCCAGGCAAATGTGAGGTGATGCATTTTGGGAAGTCTAATTCTAGAGCGAATTATACAGTAAACGGAAGAGCCTTGGGAAAAGTTGATGAGCAGAGAGATCTGGGAGGTCCATTGTACCCTGAAGGTTGCTGCACAGGTGGATAGAGTGGTCACAAAGGCATATAGTATACTTGGTTCTGGATTAGTGGTGCTGGAAGAGCACAGCAGTTCAGGCAGCATCCAAGGAGATTCAAAATCGACGTTTCGGGCAAAAGCCCTTCATCAGGTTTCCAGCATCTGCAGTCATTGTTTTTACCATTGTTTTGCCTTCATCGAACGGGGTATTGTGTATAAGAGCTGGCAAGTCATGTTAACGACGTTGGTTCGGTCACATTTAGAATACTGTGTACAGTTCTGGTCGCCATATTACCAAAAGGATGTGGACGCTTTGGAGAGGGTTAAAAATGTGTTGCTGAAAAAGCGCAGCAGGTCAGGCAGCATCCAAGGAACAGAAGAATTGACGTTTCGGGCACGAACCCTTCTTCAGGAATGAGGAAAGTGTGCCCAGCAGGCTAAGATAAAAGGTAGGGAGGAGGGACTTGGGGGAGGGGTGTTAGAAATGCGATAGGTGGAAGGAGGTCAAGGTGAGGGTGATAGGCCGGAGTGGGGGGTGGGGGCGGAGAGGTTGGGAAGAAGATTGCAGGTTAGGAAGGTGGTGCTGAGTTCGAGGGATTTGACTGAGACAAGGTGGGGGGAGGGGAAATGAGGAAACTGGAGAAATCTGAGTTCATCCCTTGTGGTTGGAGGGTTCCTAGGCGGAAGATGAGGTGTTCTTCCTCCAACCGTCGTGTTGCTATGGTCTGGCGATGGAAGAGTCTAAGGACCTGCATGTTCTTGGTGGAGTGGGAGGGGGAGTTGAAGTGTTGAACCACGGGGTGGTTGGGTTGGTTGGTCCGGGTGTCCCAGAGTGTTCTCTGAAACGTTCCGCAAGTAGGCGGCCTGTCTCCCCAATATAGACGGGGCCACATTGAGTGCAGTGGATGCAATAGATGATGTGTGTGGAGGTGCAGGTGAATTTGTGGTGGATATGGAAGGATCCCTTGGGGCCTTGGGGGGAAGTGAGGGGGGTGGTGTGGGCGCAAGTTTTGCATTTCTTGCGGTTGCAGGGGAAGGTGCCGGGAGTGGAGGTTGGGTTGGTGGGGGTGTGAACCTGACGGGAGAGTCACGGAGGGAGTGGTCTTTTCGGAACGCTGGTAGGGGAGGGAAGGGAAATATATCCCTGGTGGTGGGGTCGGTTTGGAGGTGGCGGAAATGATGACGGATGATACGCTGTATATGGAGGTTGGTGGGGTGGTAGGTGAGGACCTGTCCTAGTGGCGATTGGAGGGGTGGGGCTCAAGGGCGGAGGAGCGGGAAGTGGAGGAGATGTGGTGGAGGGCATCGTCGATCATGTCTGGGGGGAAATTGCAGTCCTTGAAGAAGGAGGCCATCTGGGTTGTACGGTATTGGAATTGGTCCTCCTGGGAGCAGATGCGGCGGAGCCGAAGGAATTGGGAATATGGGATGGCGTTTTTACAGGGGGGCTGGGTGGAAGGAGGTGTAGTCTAGGTAGCTGTAGGAGTCGGTCGGTTTATAGTAAATGTCCGTGTTGATTCAGTTGCCCGAGATAGAAATGGAAAGGTCTAGGAAGGGGAGGGAGGAGTCTGAAACGGTCCAGGTGAATTTGAGGTCGGGGTGGAAGGTGTTGGTAAAGTGGATGAAATGTTCAACCTCCTTATGGAAGCACGAGGCAGCGCCGATACAGTCATCGATGTAGCAGAGGAAAACGTGGGGTGTGGTGCCAGTGTAGCTGCGGAAAATGGACTGTTCCACATATCCTACGAAGAGGCAGGCATAGCTGGGGCCCATGCGGGTGCCCATGGCTACTCCTTTGGTTTGGAGGAAGTGGGAGGATTGGAAAGAGAAGTTGTTAAGAGTGAGGACCAGTTCAGTCAGTCGAAGGAGGGTGTCGGTGGAAGGGTACGGCGGGAAAGGAAGAAGCGGAGGGCTTTGAGGCCTTCATGATGGGGGATGGAGGTGTATAGGGACTGGATGTCCATGGTGAAGATAAGGCGTTTGGGACCGAGGAAGCAAAAATCATGGAGGAGGTGGAGGGCAATGGTGATTTCCCGAACGTAGGTGGGGAGTTCTTGGACTAAGGGGGACAGGACAGTGTTGAGGTATGCAGAGATGAGTTTGGTGGGGCAGGAGCAGGCTGAGACAATGGGTCGGCCGGGGCAGTCAGGTTTGTGGATTTTGGGCAGGAGGTAGAAACGGGCGGGGTGTGGTTGTGGGACTATGAGGTTGGAGGCGGTGGATGGGAGATCCCCTGAGGTTTCTCTGCTTTGGAGAGGGTGCAGAGAAGGTTTATGAGGATATTGCCTGGTATGGAAGGTGCTAGCTATGAAGAGAGGTTGAGTAGGTTAGGTTTGTTTTCATTAGAAAAAAGGAGATTGAGGGGGGACCTGATTGAGGTTTACAAAATCATGAAGGGTATAGACAGGGTGGATAGAGATAATCTCTTTGCCAGGGTGAAGAATTTAATAACGAGAGGTCACGTTTTCGAAGTGAGAGGTGGGAAGTTTAAGGGGGATACACGTGGCGAGTATTTCACGCAGAGGGTGGTGGGCGTTTGGAACACGTTGCCAACAGAGGTGGTAGAGGCAGGTACAGTAGATTCATTTAAGATGCGTCTGGAGAGATGTATGAGTAGGTGGGGAGCAGAGGGATACAGGTCCCTTGGAATTGAGCGATACGTTTAGACAGTACATTTGGATCGGCTGAGGCTTGCAGGGCTGAAGGGCCTGTTCCTGGGATGTAAATTTTCTTTGTTCTTTGTTCTTAACTCAAACTGGGAATCCAGGAACAGGTTATCCCTGAGGTGCTGTTTGATAACACCCTTAATCGCTTCTTCCTCCTCACAAGAATAGCCTTATGCTCTTGTCTTTTTGTGCAGAATATCCAGATATCACTAAGACCATAACACATAGAAGCAGAAATTAGGCCATTCAGCCCATCGAGTCTGCTCCACCATTCAATCATGGCTGATAAGTTTCTCAAGGAGAAAGTGAGGACTGCAGATGCCGGAGATCAGAGCTGAAAATGTGTTGCTGGAAAAGCGCAGCAGGTCGGGCAGCATCCAAGGAGCAGGAGAATCGACGTTTCGGGCATGAGCCCTTCTTCAGGAATGAGGGGAGTGTGCCAAGCAGGCTAAGATAAAAGGTAGGGAGGAGGGACTTGGGGAGGGGCGTTGGAAATGCGATAGGTGGAAGGAGGTTAAAGGTGATAGGCTGGAGTAGGGGTGGGGGCGGAGAGGTCAGGAAGAAGATTGCAGGTTAGGAAGGTGGTGCTGAGTTCGAGGGTTGAGACTGAGACAAGGCGGGGGGAGGGGAAATGAGGAAACTGGAGAAATCTGAGTTCATCCCGTGTGGTTGGAGGGTTCCTAGGCGGAAGATGAGGTGCTCTTCCTCCAACCATCGTGTTGCCATGGCCTGGCGATGGAGGAGTCCAAGGATCTGCATGTCCTTGGTGGAGTGGGAGGGGGAGTTGAAGTGTTGAGCCACGGGGTGGTTGGGTTGGTTGGTCCGGGTGTCCCAGAGGTGTTCTCTGAAACGTTCCGCAAGTAGGCGGCTAGTCTCCCCAATATAGAGGAGGCCACATCGGGTGCAGTGGATGCAGTAAATGATGTGTGTGGAGGTGCAGGTGAATTTGTGGCGGATATAGAAGAATCCCTTGGGGCCTTGGAGGGAAGTAAGGGGGGAGGTGTGGGCGCAAGTTTTGCATTTCTTGCGGTTGCAAGGGAAGGTGCCGGGAGTGGAGATTGGGTTGGTGGGGGGTGTGGATCTGACGAGAGAGTCACGGAGGGAGTGGTATTTTCGGAACGCTGATAGGGGAGGGGAGGGAAATATATCCCTGGTGGTGGGGTCTGTTTGGATGTGGCGAAAATGACGACGGATGATACGATGAATCTGTGGATGAGTGTACAAAATCCCATGCAAGGACTGCACAAAACACTACATAGGACAAACAGGAAGACAGCTAACGATCCGTATCCATGAACACCAACTAGCCACGAAACGACACGACCAGCTATCCTTAGTAGCCACACACACAGATGACAAGCAACATGAGTTTGACTGGGACAACACTACTATTATAGGACAAGCCAAACAGAGAACAGCCAGGGAATTCCTAGAGGCATGGCACTCATCCACAGATTCTATCAACAAACACATCGACCTGGACCCAATATACCGACCATTGCAACGGACAGCTGGAACTGACAACCGGAAGCGGCAGATTCAAACAACTACAAATGCCGGAGGAAAGATCACAGAAGCGCTTCACAGGAGGCTCCCAAGCACTGAGGATGTCACCGAGATGTCCTAAAATTCATTTTAGCTAGCGGTAATTAATTTAGGAAAATGGCTGGCTCATAATTCTCCAGAATAGCCTAGGAGTCTTTTTTCATTCATTTGCAGGATGTGGGCCAATGTTTACTGCCCATCCTTAATTACCCAGAGGGCAGCAATGAGACAATGAGGTCTGGACTCACAAGTAGGCCAGAGTAGGTAGGGACAGCAGATTTCCTTCCCTGAAGGACATTAGTGAACCCGATGGGTCTATATCACAATTGGCGATGGTTCCACGGTTCCCATAAGTCTGGCCTTTTAATTCTGGCATTTTCTTTTTGGTTGAATTCAACTTCCAGCATCTGCCATGTTGGGAATCAAACCCATTTCCCTGGAACATGAACCTGGGGTTCTCGATTACCAGGCTTGATAAAAACCAAAGTTGACATTTGACAATTATTGGGGATGGTGTGGAATAATGAAGGTCAAAATCAAAAAAATCAAGTGATATGGAGATAGCAGAGGAGAGTGGCTTTGAAGTAGATGACTGACAGAGTAGGCCCGATGGCTGAATAGCATGCTCTTGTCCCTGTGTTCCTTGTCATCCAGTGTGGTAATGAAAAATCTCCTGGCTTTCCAATTGGTTTGAAAAGGTGGTGAGGTGTGGGGGGGTGGGGGGAGTAGACACACTGAGTGACCAATGACAGGTGAGTGATGGTAGGATGCTAATATCAGAGCTGCTGTGTGTGAGGTGAATAAAGAAAGATCCCAGAGTAGGGAGCAGTGTCAATCACATCAACGCCACACCAACCACAGTGTGTCGAATGCTGCAGAGTCTCAGAAACATCAGTGAGACAAAGTGGCTCAAAAGCTAATCATCTTACTTCTGTAAGTTCCCATAAAACTGCCCATCAAGCATTTTGTTTAATTGGGCCCAATCCCAGGAACAGATTTCAGACCCTCACTCCCAGGGGTGAGGAAAGAGAGTTTGTAAGCAAACCAGCAATAGCGTGGCATATTTGAGAGCTTATATCATGGCTGCGGTATGATTATTTACACTTTCAAATATTCTCTTAAAACTGACCTTTGAAAAAAAACACTCCCACTGCACGGAGGAGAATGGCATCATAAAATATAAATGAGATTTCGCAGAGAGGACAGTTTATGGCGCAGTGGAAAATAAATATTATTTCTCTGCAATGAGCCATCTGCCTGCCCAAGGGCAGTAATTTCCTCACCGCTACATCACTGTAGGCCACAAGTCGCAGGTTGTTACTGGAGATAGAACTGATGACATGGAGACACAAACGTAGAACTGTAACTGCAGTACAGGCCCTTCAGCCCTCAATGTTGTGCTGACCAAATCCACTCATAATGTCAATGCATGATGAGGACGGTAGGAAAGCAACCCAGGACCATCCCCAAGTAGATTGAGCAACAATGAGGTGTCAACCTAATGAAGCTCCAAGCTTTACCTCCATCTTCAACTGGAGGAGTGAGACTGAGGGCAACAGATGATGAGGGGACCTGGAGTGTAATCAGATAATAGGTTTAAGGCGCGAGGGCAAAGATTTAAAAGGGAGCTGAGGGCTAACTTTTTCACCCAGAGGGAGGTGTGTGTATGGACTGAGCTGTCAGAGGAAGTGGTGGAGGCTGGTACAATTGCAACATTTAAAAGGCATCTGGAATAAGTACCTAAATAGGAAGGGTTTAGTGAGATATGGGCCAAATGCTGGCAAATGGGACTAGATCAGATTGGGAATGGTTGGTGTGGGTGAGTTGCACCAAAGAGTGTGTTTCCCTGCTGTACATCTCTATGACTCCATGACTCTAAGAGCTGAGTGCGTGACCCATCTCAGCCTCTTCCAGTGGTGCCGAGCATCACAGATACCAGGCTCCAGCCAATTGAGGGTGGCACGGTGGCACAGTGGTTAGCACTGCTGCCTCACAGCGCCAGAGACCTGGGTTCAATTCCTGTCTCAGGCGACTGACTGTGTGGAGTTTGCACATTCTCCCTGTGTCTGCGTGGGGTTCCTCCGGGTGCTCCGGTTTCCTCCCACAGTCCAAAGATGTGCAGGTCAGGTGAATTGGCCATGCTAAATTGCCCGTAGTGTTCGGTTAGGGGTATGGGTGGGTTGCGCTTCGGCGGGGCGGTGTGGACTTGTTGGGCCGAAGGGCCTGTTTCCACACTGTAAGTAATCTAATCTAATCTAATCTAATTCGATTCGCTCCACGTGATAGCAAGGAACAGTTAGAGGCATTGGATACTGCAAAACTTATGGGCCCCAACAATATATACTGAAGACTTGTGCTCCAGAACTTGCCTCTCCCCTAGCCAAGCTCTTCTAGTTACAACACTGGCATCTACCCGACAATGTGGGAAATTGCCCAGATATGTCCCATACACAAAGAGCAGGAGGAAATCCAACCCGGCCAATTATACCCCCATCAGTCTACTCCATCATCAGTAAAGTGATGGGCAGTGTCACCGACAGTGCTATCAAGCAGCACCTGCTCAGCAATAACCTGCTCAGTGACACCCAGTTTGGGTTCTACCAGGGCCACTCAGCTCCTGACCACAGCCTTGGCTCAAACATAGACAAAAGAGCGGAATTCCAGAGGGGAGGGGAGAGGGACAGCCCTTGACATCAAGGCAGCATTCGACTGAGTGTGGCATCAAGGAGCCTTAGCAAAACTGAGAATCGGGGACGGGGGGAGGGGGGGGGGGTGTGTGGGGGGGGGGGATGCGGGCAAACTCCCACTGGTCGGAGTCATACCTGACACGTAGGAAAATGGTTGTGGTTGTTGGAGATCAATTATCTCATCTCCAGGACATCTCTGCAGGAGTTCCTCAGGGGAGTGTCTTGAGCCCAACCACCTTCAGCTGCTTCATCAATGACCTTCCCTCCATCATAAGGTCAGAAGTGGGGAGGTTCTCTGATGATAGCACAGTGTTCAGCACCATTCGCAACTCCTCAGATACTGAAGCAGTCCGTGTCCAAATGCAACAGGATCTGGACAATATCCAGGCTTGGGCTGACAAGTGGCAAATACATTTCCCAAGTGCCAAGCAATGACCATCTCCAATAAGCGACAATCTAAGCATCTCCATTATCGTTGCTGAATTCTCCACTATAACCATCCTGGCAGTTAACATTGACCAGAAATTGAACTGGATTATCCACATAAACACAGTGGCTACGTGATCAGGTCAGAGGTTACGGATACTGCGGTGGGTAACTCACCTCCTGACTCCCTAAAGCCTATCCACCATCTACAAGGCACAAGTCAGGAGTGTGATGGAATCCTCCCCACTTGCCCTGGATGGGGGCAGCTCCAACAACACTCAAGGAGCTTGACACCATCCAGGACAAAGCAGCCACTTGATTGGCATCACATCCACAAACACCCACTCCCTCCCCCACCGACGCTCAGTAGCAGCAGTGTGTACCATCTACAAGATGTACTGCAGAAATTCACCAAAGATCCTCAGACAGTACCTTCCAAACCCACAACCACTTCCATCTAGAAGGACAAGGGCAGTAGATACATGGGAACACCACCCCCTGCAAGTTCCTCTCCAAGCCACTCACCATCCTGACTTGGAAATATATCGTCATTCCTTCACTTCCTGGGTCAGAATCCTGGAATTCCCTCCCTAAGGGGCATTGTGGGTCAACCCACAGCACACGGACTGCAGCGGTTCAAGAAGGCAGCTCATCCCCACCTTCTCAAGGGGCAACTGGGGACGGGGAATAAATACTGGACCCAGCCAGTGACACCCACATTGAATGAAAAATGTAAAATATTACGACTGTTACATTCCTTAAGAAAGGGCAAAGTATCAGTTGATCACCTAAGTGGTTTTGTAAACTGTACTATCCATGCCTCTGAATCCGAATGTTAGACCATTGTTTCTTTATAGTAAGGGCGACCTATACCAACTAGCCCACTTTAAATCTGCAACATAAAACATCGACAGAAAACAGTATAGCACACAAACAGGCCCTTTGGCCCATCATGTCTGTGCTGACCATGGTATCATTCTAAACTGATCCTATTTTCCAGCACGTGGTCCATATCCTTGTACTCCCTGCCTGTTCATGGGTCAGTCTAAATGCCTCTTCAATGTTTTGTGTTTTATCTGCTTTTACCACCTCCCCTGGCAGCATGTTCCAGGCACCTACTGTGGAAGAAGTTCTGGCCTTGCACATCTCCTTTAAACATTTCCCCTCTCAGCTTAAACCTATGCCCTCTAGTAAAAAAACCAAAAGAACTGCGGTTGCTGTATATCAGAGACAAAAACAGAAATCGCTGGAAAAGCTCAGCAGGTCTGGCAGCATCTGTGGAGAGAAATCAGAGTTAATGTTTCGGGTCCAGTGACCCTTCCTCAGATTTCTGTGTTTGTCCATGCCCTCTAGTATTTGATATTTTCGCTCTGGGAAAAAGACTCTGACAGCCCACCCTATCTATGCCTCTCATAATTTTGTACACTTCGATCAGGTTGCCCCTCAGCCTCTGATGTTCTCTTGAAAACAATCCAAGTATTTCCAACCAGTCCTTCTAGCAAATCCTGGTAAACCTCTTCTGTGGCCTCTGCAAAGCTTCCACATCCTTTCTATAGTGTTGGGACCAGAACTGCACACAGTACTCCCATATGTGGCCTCACTAAAGTCTTATACAGCTGCAACATCACCTTGCCAACCTTTACGTTCAGTGTCCTGTCCGATGAAGGTAAGCATGCCATTTGCCTTCTTTACCACCTTATCCACTCATGTTGCCACTTTCAGGGAGCTATGGACTTGTACCCCAAGATCCCTCTGTATATCAATGTTCCTAAGAGTCCTGCCACTTACTGTGTACTTCCCTCTTGCATTTCACCTCCCACAATGCATCATGTCACACTTGTCCAGATTAAACTCCATCTGTAATTTCTCTGCCCGACTTTCCAACTGCTTTACATCCTGCTGTATCCTTTGATGACCTTCCTCACTATCCACAATGAAGTAACTCCAGAGTTAATTTTTTTCTCTTTTTTTCCTTTTTCATAATCCCCACACTATCGCCTAACTGTGGTTAGTGCTTATTTTCCCCAGCACCCCAGTGTGTGTGCAGGTGCGAGACACAGTGAAAGACACAAGGTGGACACTCCTGTTTCTATCTGTTAGCCAGGGCACCCTGATTGGGCTAGATTAACAGCCCCAGTTAGGGAACTTGTATTCTCTGAGGTCTACCTGCTTGACTTCATTATAATCCGTTCCCATGGTTCATATGATGAACTGTATCACCTGAAGTAAACTGTCTCTCTTGCGTAGCAGAGAGTGGCATTGGTGTTCCCGACATCTTTTCACCCTTCCACCCAGGTCCAGGAAGATCAGACTTAACCTGGTGCAGAGTCTTCTCCCCATTAGCGACTCTGCTGGATTTATCCCAGTGATTACACGAAGAGTGGTCGTATAATCAAAAACCAGCCAGGATAGTTTGGTATCTGGCGAAACTGTCGGTTCTTTCATTCAGCCTGCCATCAAAGTTTGGGCTGCTCTTTCTGTCAGACCATTGGGATAATGGATGGTATGGAGCTTTCCTTATATGTTGAATGTCATTTGATTTTTATTCACAAAATTACACAATGAAACACAAAAAACAGAATAAATAACCCCTATAGAACTCAGTCTATCCAAACCAAATGTAATGATGCTATTCTGAATACACACAACCGTCCCAATAAGCAAACTCCCTTTAAAAACCAGTATAAATAGAACACATGCTTAAAGGGGAGAAAGGGCAGAAAAGAGAGAGAGTTTCCACACAACTCCCTGTTGAACTTCGCAGTTTAAAACTGAACTAAAAACTGCTCAGCTCAGGTCAGCTAGAGAGCTGACCGGTCCCCTCACTTTATACAGGTCACTTCTAAAGCATGACCACTTTGGCCTGAAGTCTGATCTGTTTGCATACAAACAGAAGGCCTCTCAAAATCCTTTTCATCTCTGTACCAAACCAGACTGATCGGAGCCCGGCCCAGTTTATTGCCCCTCTGAAAAAAATCAAGGACAGAGTCTCCTTGAGCCAAGGAACAGCTTTTAGATAAAAAGGGACGAGCTTTGTGACACCTCTTCCCTTAAAAAGTGAATCATCAATACCAAAAGATGGCTTCACTTTTAACCCTTCGAAATGCAGTTAGTAGTCTAAACATACTGATACACTGCACTAACTATAACCAGGCAAACATGCACAACCACATGCAAATTCAGGCCACGGTACACCTACCACCGAACGCCTTCGTATCTCATTCGAGTTTCGATAATGCATCGGCAATCACATTTTCGTGACCTGCCACAGGCACAATTGTCAAATTGACTGGCTGCAACAACAAGCTCCATCTAAACATTCTGGCATTTTTTGTCCTTAAATTTTTCCACAAATGTCAATGGGTTGTGATCAGTGTATACGATTGTCTCAGATGCATTGCTGGTAATGTAAACACTGAAATGTTGTAATGCCAACACCAAGCTTAAAGCCTCTTGCTCCACTGTAGAATATTTCTGTTGATGAACATTCAACTTCCTGGAAAAATACCTGATGGGTCTTTCTATTCCCTCATCAGCCTTCTGCAGGAGCACCGCACCGACAGCCACATCACTGGCATGGATGTAGGTTTGCTCGCTGAGCTGGGAGGTTCATTTCCAGATGTTTCGTCACCCTACTAGTTGACATCTTCAGTGGGCCTCAGGCAAAGTAGTATACATGATTCCTGCTTTCTATTTATATGAGTGGGTTTCTTTAGGTTGGCGATGTCATTTCCTGTGGTGATGTTATTTCCTGTGATGAAGTCATTTCCTGTTCTTTTTCTCAGGGGGTGGCAGATGGGGTCGAACTCGATGTGTTTGTTGAGTTGCTAAGACTTGTGGGCGCATTACCCTAAAAATGGCCCAAAAATGGAAAACGAATGCCATCTGACAGAGTGCCACCCACGACAGCTGTACTTCCTGCACGAATGCCTAAGGAAACAGGTACTACCTAAATGTCTTCAAGGCAAATCTCCCCTTAACACCCCACTAGCCACAAGAATAACAGAGCAAAATGGCTGCAGAATGCTTAGAGAAATTATTAATGCTGCCCATAACCGACTCTGTAAATACAACTGTGAAATTTTACATCTAAAATCTTTACTCACTCATGCAACAGACCATGAATGGACAGACACAGTACAACAAGCCAGAGATATTAGATAGCGACAAACATAGAAAATGGAAAAAAAAAACTAGACCTGCAGTAAAAACTAGACAAACTTGCACAAAGTAATAACACTGACAACACAGAAGCATGGATATAAACCTTATCTGACTGACCCTTAACAGACACTGAAAAAGCCGTCTTAGCAAGAGGATTAAATTACAACTGCCAGGTTGCGGACAAGAAAGATTTCTTAGCTGCATTAGAAACAGCACTAAACGACAACCAACTCATAGAAGAAACCCAACAAACTATCAGACAGGTAGTCGCACCAACATTAAGCAGAAAAAAGGGAAGGAAACACACTCAATATACAAGAAAGGAAAGCACTGGAAAGGCTAAAAAAAGATAAAAACATTGTTATCCTCCCTGCAGACAAAGGACGCTTGACAGTCATTCTAAATTGAACAAATTACATTGAAAAAGTAAACGCACTACTTGCGGATACCAACACTTACCAACAAGTGGCGATACACCCGACCCCACAACTAGAAAACAGAATCACAGCCCTACTCAAAAAAACTTCAGAAATCTGGAGAAATAAATAAGACCAACTTCCAAAAAATGAAACCAGACAGATCCAAAACACCACGCTTCTACAGATGACCCAAAATTCACAAACCAGGAGCTCCCCTCAAACCCATAGTCTCGCTATCTGGAATACCAACTTACAAACTGGCCAGGGAGCTACACCAAAGACTAAAACACTTTAGAAGGCTCACACCACTCCATCTGCTCCACCCAAGATTTCCTGAAGGCCATCAAAGATAGAAGAGGATGAAATAATGGTCTCCCTGTTTACATCAATCAACATCAACCTGGCCAAGGAAACACTGACTACACTATTATAAGACCAAAGACACACAGTAAACACCACTAACTTCGTCAACAAAGACAGTATCATCAAGCTAGTGGAGCTATGCCTTACCACCCACTTCACCTTCAACAACAAAAACCTGCAGACAAACCATCGGAATACCCATGGGATCTCCAATATTAGGGTTCTTAGCAGAGACAGTAATGCAGAGACTCCAACAAACAGCTCTGCCAACCATCCAATCCAAACTTTGGGTCCACTACGTGGATAACATTTTTGTCATCACTAAACAAAACAAATTAGAGGAAACCTTCAAGACCATCAATACCCTTACCATTATAAAATTTACTGAAGAGGAGGAAAACAACAACAAACTGCCATTCCTCGATTTCACAGCAGAGCGAACAGCCAATGGGGAACTTCAAACCAGCGTCTACAGGAAAACACACAGACAAAATATTCAACTACAGAAGCAATCACTCCAACATCCACAACCGAAGCTGCATCAGAACATTATTCCAACGTGCCACCACACACCGCAGCACAGAGGAACTATGCAGAGCAGAGGAAAAATCACCTATATAGTATATTCAAAAAGAACGGGTACCCAATGAACAGTCCGCAGATTTCTCTGCAACAAACCCAAACAAACAGACAAAACACATCCAGAAACCCTAGTCACTCCCCCCTACATCAAAGACATCTCTGAAATGACTGCCAGCCTACTCAGACCCCTTAGCATCATGGTACCCACAAACCCACCAACACACTAAAACAGCAGCTAATGAACTTGAAAGACCCTATATAGACAATGAGCAAAACTAATGTCATTTACAAAATACCGTGCAAGGACTGTAACAAACACTACATTGGACAAACAGGCAGAAAACTAGCCACCAGGATACATGAACATCAACTAGCCACAAAACGACATGACCCTCTCTCTCTCTCACCTCCTTACATACAGATAAGGAAAGACACCACTTTGACTGGGACAACACATCCATCTTAGGACAAGCATATAAATAGAAACCATGAATCATGGACACTGCTTCACCTGAGGCCCACTAAACATGTTACCTAGTAGGGTGGCAAAACCTCCCCGCTCAGCGAGCAAACCTACATCCAGAACCTTAACCTAAACTGCAAATCTTCTCAAAGATCACTGGCATCGATAGCCACCTTAAAAGGCTTTGTGTAATCTGCTATGGCTAATACTGGGGCAGTGGTTAACACAGTGTTCAGTGTCAAATGCCTTTTGACAGTCCGCTGTCCACTGAAACTTGTTGCCCTTTTTTTAACAATTTGGTGAGTGGAGCAGCCACACTGTTAAAGTTTGGTATAAGTTTTCAGTAAAATCCACTCAACACCAGGAACCGGAGTACTGCTTTGTTTTGTCGACCGTGTGGAAAATTTCCCAATTACTTTTGTTCTTGCATCTCATGGGGCCATTTGTCTATGTCCAATAACACGGTCCAGAAAGGGGACTTGGGTGTTGACAATTTCACTTTTGGCTCGGTTTAACCACTAAGCCTGCCTTCCGAAGATGATCGAGCAAGTCCGATAAATGCTGTAAATGTTCCTTCCATGAGTGACTAAACATCACCAGGTCATCAATATACACCACACAATTGGGTAATCTGGCAATGACCTTATTAGTCAGTCTCTGAAGTGTGGCTGGAGCATTTTTCATACTAAATGGCATGGCTTTGAGCTGATATAGTCCATTTGTCATTATGAAAGCCGGAATTGCTTTTGCTCTCTCTGACAAAGATACATGCAAGTAGTCTATGAGCAAGTCCAACTTAGAAATGTAAGTTGCTTGTCCCACTTTTTCAACACAGTCCTCCAATCATGGAATTGGATATGCATCAGTCTTTGTAATGGCGCTGACTTTGCGATAGATGGGTACCATTTGCCTTTGGCACCATGACTATGGGTGATCTCCAATCACTGTAACTCACTTTCATTATGCCACTTTGGAGCATGCACTCTATCTCCTACTGAACCTGTGCCAACTTTAGAGGGTTATGCCTATAAGGATGTTGCTTAATTGGAACAGCATCCCCTCTATCTACATCATGCACAGTTAGGTTAGTACTTCCCAGTTTATTTCTGAATATCTCCCCATGTGATAATAACTCTTTCAGGTCATTTCAATTTTTTGTGGAAGCTAACTCAATAATTTATCCCAATTTTTGACAACTTCCCCATTGTCCAGTTTGATATGAGGAATGTCCAATTCAGAATCCTCTGAATGTGGTTCTTCCTTCGGTGCTGTAATCATTATCACCTTCTCCTCTTGCTTTCCTTTCCTCTCAAAATACCCTTTGAGCATATTCACATGACACACTCTGTGAGATTTCTTCCTGTCTGGAGTCCTTATCAAGTAGTTCACCTCACTCAATTTCCTCTCAATTTGATAAAATCCACTAAACCTTGCTTTTAAAGTCTCACCTGTTACTGGGAGTAACACCAGTACATTATCCCCAATTTCAAAATCATGAATTTGCAATTTCTTACCCACTTCCTGTTTCACTGTATATGCTGTGATACTTTTAAATACTGTCTAGCCAACTCTCCAGCTCTATTTAATCATTCTCTAAAATGTGACACATTGTCCAAATGGGTGGTCTCTGAACTCTGACTTATTAATTTTTCCTGAATCAGTTTTAATGGACGCCTTACTACATGTCCAAAAATTAATTTAAATGGACTGAATTTGGTCGATTCATTTGGTGTATCTCTGATTGCAAAATGTACAAATGGAACTCCCTTATCCCAATCATCTGGTAATCCTGACCATAAGCCCTCAACATGCTCTTTAGTGTTTGATGCCATCTCCCTGCAATTCTGGATGGTACGCAGTAGATTTGAATTGTTTTATTCCCAACTTATCCATAACCTTCTTGAATAGTTTGGATGTGAAGTTTGATCCTTGATCTGACTGGATCTCTATTGGTAGTCCATATCTAGTAAAAAATTTAAGTAATTCTTCTACAACCCTTTTAGCTGTGATGTTGCGAAAAGGGATTGCCTTGGAAATCTAGTCAACCCATCCATTATTGTTAATAAATTCTTATTCCCACTTTTTGTTTGAGGTAAGGGACCTTTGAAATCAATCAAGACTCTTGTGAAAGGTTCCTCAAATGCTGGAATAGGTATTAAAGGTACAGGTTTTATACTGCCTGTGGTTTTCCGATTGGCTGACATGTATGACACACCAGGCAAAATTCAACTACATCTTTGTGCAGTCCAGGCCAGTAAAAAGGTCTTTGTATTTTAGCTTGTGCTTTCCTCACCCCTAAATGACCTCCAAGTGGTAGCTCATGCACCAGTCGCACCACCTCCTTTCTGTACCCTACTGGCAAAACAATTTGATGAATCTCTGCCCATTTCTCATCTGCTTCAATATGTGATGGTCTCCATTTCCTCATTAAGGTATCATTTGTTAAGTAATAACACACACAGATGCATTCACTTTTTTTTCTTTGTAAATGCCTTTTGATATAACTGTTTTAACTCCTCATCTTTCTGCTGTAATTCAATCAGCTTAGCAGAATTAAAGATGTTTGCATGTTTACCTATTTGCTCCTTCTCTGTTCCTTAACTGATTGAAAATCATCTCGGATAACACTATATCAGTTCCTTACCTGTGCCTTTTGATCTCTCTTGCTTCAGTTTGTTCCTCTGTGATCTTGTGATCATACAATCAGGGAAAATTCCTGAATAAAGATCCTTGATTTCTTCAGTTGCCTGTATCTCTACTGGCTTTTCGATTAGAGTGGGCAGCACATCTACCGGTGAATCAGCTATATCATATACAAGGACACACTGTATTCTGTCTGCCCTGGAGCTGAGAGTGTGTCCAGTACTCCTACCACAAATTCCCCACTCTTCTCTGGATTCTTCAGCCTCACTTTATGTAACTGAGCACTTTTTGTCTCACCATGAATTCCTGTTACCAACACTTTTTCTGGCAATAGTCCCTCAGGAGTACATATCTCCTCATCCTCCAGCAGTACAGACTGAGAGGATCCTGTGTCCCTTTAATACTGTAACCTCTTTACCTGTTACTCCTGGCCTATGTGAATAAACTTTACCCTGGCACGTATATTTTTTAAGCAGATCTGGCACTTCCTCCTTAATCGATCTCTGATCATCTTGTACACTCTGGGGCAGTTGTCTAACCTCCCTTGTGCTTTTTGTTACTAGTCCAACAAAACTCCCAGGCTTGTTCAGTTTCCCTACATCTGGCTTTCTCCTAGCCCACCAACACTGTGATTTTGTGTCGCCCACTTTACTATAATGAAACACTGGAGCTTTTTAATTTCTTTGTCCCCCTCAGGGGTTTCTTTTTTTACCCTGTGGTAAGTTCTCCTTGTGATCTACACTGTGATCTACCTTTCCCTTTCCACGTGAGGATTTCTCTTTGCCCCAGTTTCTATCCCTCATGGACTGAAATTGATTCTGGAAGCCAAACTGTGTTTTATGGACTTGCTCATAACCATCAGCCACTTCAGCTGCTAACCTTACTGTTTTAACTCTCTGCTCTTCCACATGAGTTTGCCCTACTTCAGGCAGTGAATTTTTGAATTCCTCCAAAATAGTTACCTGTCTAAGGGCATCATAGGTGTGTTCGATTTTTAAAGCTCTTATCCATCAATCAAAATTACTCTGTTGGATCCTGTCAAACTCAATGTAGGTTTGGCCTGGGTCCCTCCTTAGATTCCTGAAACGTTGTCTATGGGCTTTGGTACAAGCTCATATGCAGTTAAAATGGCTTTTTCACCTCCTCATACTCCCCAGATACCTCCTCTGATAGGGATGTGAATACTTCACAAACCCTACTTACAAGTTTCATTTGGAGCAACAAAACCCACATTGCCACTGGCCACTGCATTTGTTTAATGACCTTTCAAATGTTTAACCACCTTTCCACATCCTTCTCACCAGATTTAGGCAATGCTTGAATATACTTAAACAGCTCCTCACTCGGCTTCTGACGACCAGGGGATTGTTCAACCTCACTCTCTTCCTTACTAAGCCCACCCTCAGCCTTTATCTCCAGCCTTTTAAGCTGACTTCCCTTTTTAAGTGTCACGTTTTGAAGTTCAAAAGCCCTCACTTTTTCTTTCTCTGCTCTCTTTTCCCCTCTCTGCTGTTTCTCGTTGTAATTCAAACCATCTCATTTCTACTGCCCTTTCCTTACTTAAACTGTTTCACTTGCAATTGAATTCTTGCCATCTCGAGAGATTCTGATGGTTTCTCCAGCAAGTTTAAATGCTGAGAATTACTGCTGTAATTATCCGTCCTTTCCTCACAGAAGCAGGTCGGTCCAATTCCAGCTTCTCTGCTAATTCCTGCCGTTTGATCTTATTCACTTTTTGCAAAACCTTCCAAAGTCACTGCATCCACTTCCAGAAAACTTTTGATGACTGAAAGAGCCATTCTTATCCCAAACTTTGTCTACCCAACCAAACCAATACCCAGAATAACGACACTAACACCTCCCACGCACTGTTTAAAATTCTGCAAAGAGCCCCCAATCTGTTATGGACTAAGCCAGACCACTCAAAACGTTCTTAAGCAGGCAGCTCAGACTATAACTTTGCAATTTGTTTCAGTAAGTATACAGTGAAAATTACCCAGAGGAAGTTAGCCAGGTTGACTAGTAGGTTGTAAAACAGACAGAAATTTATTTACAAAATTACACAATGAAACGCAAAGAACAGAATAAATAACCCCTACAGAACTCAGTCTATCCAAACAAGACTTAAATATACACGAAAGTCCCAATAAGCAAACTCCCTTTAAAAACCAGTATAAATGGAACACATGCTTACTGGTTGAAGTTGGAGAGTGGAAAAGAGAGAGAGTTTCCACACAGCTCCCTGTTGAACTCCATACCAGTTCAAGAGTGAACTAAAACTGCTCAGCTAGAGAGCTGACCACTCCCCTTTCATTGTACAGGTCACTTCTAAAACATGACCACTTTGGCCTGAAGTCTCATCTGTTTATACATAAACAAAAGGCCTCTCAAAATCCTTTTCATCTCTGTACCAAACCAGACTGATTGGAGCCCGGCCTGGTTTATTGCCCCTCTGAAAAAAACCAGTGACAGAGTCTCCTTGAGCCAAGAAACACCTTTTAGGAAATGAGGGCTAGCTTTATGACAACAGAATCATAGAGTCATGGGGTTGTGCAACACAGAAACAGACTCTTTGTCCAACTCATCCATGCCGACCAGATATCCTAACCTAATCTGGTCCCATTTGCCAGTATTTGTCCCATATTCCTCCAAATCCATCACATTCATATACCCATCCAGATGCCTTTTAAATGCTGTAATTGTACCAGCCTCCACCACTTCCTCTGGCAGCTCATTCCATATACATCACCCTCTGCAAGAAAAAGTTGCCCCTTAGGTCCCTTTTAAACCTTTCACCTCTCACCCTAAACCTATGCCCTCTAGTTTTGGACTCCCACACCCCGGGGAAAAGACCTTATTTGGTTACTTTACCCATGCGCCTCATGATTTTATAAACCTCTGTAAGGCCACCCCTCAGTCTCCGACACGCCAGTTGTGGCTTGGCTACCCTTTCCAAGGCTGACCCTTTTGTAAAAGTTGATGCCAAGGTGCCAGGATGGAGGCCAGGTTACAGACGAACTTTCCAAAATAATTCACCAGCCCCTGGGAAGGCCTCAGCTAGTGGGAGCTGGGGCATCTTTGTTTGCCCTCACTCTATCTTCCAGTAGTGTAACCAGGCTGTGCTCACTCTGTCGCCCAAGAAGGTCACCCAGGGTGCCCGGAACACACATCTTTTTCCCTCCTAAGGTGTATGCCTACCTTCGGGAAACATTTGAACACCATGTCCAAGCTCTTCCCTGTCATTAGCACATTCACTCAAGAAATGGCAACCTGGGTAGACCTTGTAAAATGTTCTCTCTCGTCCACTGAAAAATGACACAGGCTGATGATACCACAGATGGAAGTCTTATCTTTTGTCCAAACCCTTAGGGTATTAACTGTAGCATACTCCTGGGAATCCTCATCTAACTGTAGTTACAAACGCCCATGGCTTATGTCCAGTTCCCTGAAGGACAGCCCCCTGCCAGCTCTGGCTGTAAATCCTCAATGAGAGGGATTGGGTATTTATCAAACTGCGAAAAGTGGTTTAACATTTGTTTAAAATCCCCATAAAGGTACACCCACCTGTAGGGCTTCACAATCAGTGAGACCGGTACAGCCTATTCCATCAACTAGACAGGTTTGATGGTTCTTTAACTTCCCAACCTCCTGACTTCTGCCTCTACTTTTGTTCATAAGACAAATGGCCTTACAGAATCAGGGAATTACTTCCTGGTCAACATTCAAGGTCAACATGTCAGGTCAACATGGTGGCCTTGACTCCTTTGATAGTCCCTGGACCTTCCTGAAAAATATCTGGATATTTAATTAGGACTTCACTCGGGCAGCCATTTTCTAATGGAAAAACAATGAACCAATCAAGGTGGACCTTTCTCAATCAGCATTGCCCCATCAAGCTTGGGCCCAATAGCTTTACTACAAACAGTGGTAAATGAACCACTGCTTCTCATAAGGGACTGGAACCTGAAGTGAACCCCTTAATCTGTAAGATTGCCCCAATATAGGTTCTCAGTCCGGCAGAGGTCTTACACAAATCCAAGTGTTAGAGTGCAGAGTGAATTTTGTTAAAGACAGCTCCTGCGACCATTGAAACGGCCACAAGTATCGACCTCCATTCGAACCAGGTGGCCATTTAACCAGATGTTTATTTTGACTGGTTTTGATTTGGGTGTTATAAGCAACTGAATTGTTCCAAACCAGATGTAGGTGGACTTTCCAGTGTGCAGTCTCCTGAGTCCTATGAGTCCCTTACTCTTAAGTTTAGTCGGATTCTTTTGCTGTCTTGAGTCCACATTCCAGCAGCAACTATCATGGCGTGCTAGTCTGGATCCTGAAGAAAATATTAACTGCTTGGCTGAGGCTTGGCTTTGTTTTGGGGTTTTGCCATGGGCTGACCTAGAGTCCCTGTGCTCAGTATATGTCCTGAGTGAGTCAATGCAATTGCCTCACTCAAGTGGTGTTCCCCCAGCTCAGTCTGACCGGCAAGAGTGTGCACTTAACATTGGAAGCTCACATGCTCCACTTGCACAGTTTCCAATGATAAAGCCAGCTGTGGTGTCTGTTTGAAGTCCAGTAGGGCTTCAGCTACTGGGTGCTTTTGTATGGTTACATCATTAATCCCACCAAACAGTCTCTCAGCATCACATTATGGGTTAAGCCAATGTTACATGCCTCTATTTTAACCTCATCAAAAATCCTGGTATGGATTCTCTTGGTTCTCGAGTTGCTGAGTAAAACTGATAGCATCTCAGAATTAGAGGATGTTTGGGGTCGTAATATTCCTTAAATAAATCCGTCACCTCTTGAAAGGTTTCACTATTTGGTACCTCAGGGAAAGTCAGGCTCCTAATAACTGAAAAAGCTACAGGTCCACAAGCTGTCTGGAGAACTACTCTTTTCATCTATCCTCATGTCATTAGTCCAAAAGAGATAACACATTCTTTCCACATACTGGGCCATCTTCAGTGGTAGGATCAAGTGAGTCAAACTTCCAAAATAACGTCATGATGCCAGAAACGCTTGCTCCCAACTCATAGATGACTGTTGAGAGTGAATGTCTTTATACAGCTCTCCCAATTTTCATCTGCAAACTTACTAATCAGGACACTGACATTTTCATCCAAGTAATTTTTATATCATACAAACTGCAGCTCCTCATAGATCACCACTGATCACAGTCAGAAAAACACCCCTCCACAACTACCCTCTCTCCTATGACAAAGCCAATTATGTCTGCAACTTCTCAACTCATTGTGGATCCCATGTGACTTAATTTTCTGGACTAACTATAAAGGACCTTGTCAAATGCTTTAGTAAAGTCAATGTAGACAATAAGTATGGTGCTGGAAAAGCACAGCTGGCCAGCCAGCATCCAAGGAGCAGGAGAGTCAACATTTCGAGCTGATGAAGAGCTTATATAAGGCTCCCTGGCCTATAAATTCTTGGATTATCCCTAATGCCCTTCTTGATTAATGTTGGCCATTCATCCATCTCTGGAACGTCAACTGTGGCTAAAGTTATCACAAAGATCTTTGACAAAGCCCCCACCCATCTCCTTCCCCAGTATGCTGGGATGGATTCCATTAGGCCCTGGGGACTTAATGCTTTTCGAGACACCCAACACCCCCTCCTTCTTAATATGTTGTCAGTTCAAACCCAAGTTTCGAGCCTTGAGCACATTCCCCCAGTATTGTACTGGGAGGCATGCCCGATCAGAGGACACGGTTTTTTAAAGAATTTTTAAGTCTAAACCTAACCTGCCATTGACGTATTTAAAGAATGATATGATTTGACAGTTATCCCCTGACCAACATCCTGGAAATCAGATTATATCGGCATTATCACACTGTGGGAGTTTGCTGTCTACTGTATGTGGTGCTTTTTCTAATGTTCCAACAGTGACTATATTTCAGAAGTGCTTTGGGACATTTCTGTATGGATTAGTGGTGCTGGAAGAGCACAGCAGTTCAGGCAGCATCCAAGTAGCTTCGAAATCGACGTTTCGGGCAAAAGCCCTTCATCGGGTTTTTGCTCGAAACGTCGATTTCTAAGCTACTTGGATGCTGCCTGAACTGCTGTGCTCTTCCAGCACCACTAATCCAGAATCTGGTTTCCAGCATCTGCAGTCATTGTTTTTACCTCATCTCTGCATGGGTCTAAAGATTAATACCTGATTGTGTGCAGCAAACATTACAATCTATGACAACATCATGAGGGCATGATCAGAGTAAAGAAGGAGATTATTGAGAACAGACCTGCACCTTCTTCACTGTCTCTGTGATACCTTACATTATATTCACCCAGTCAGTAAACAACTACATTACTGCAATAAACTTCCTTCTGTTATTCAACAAGAATCTTCTATTTAAACCCAAAAAGTGACAATCTTCATCCATGCTGGACCATGTCAGGCAGAAAGGAACCCCTTCACGTAACAATTGTGAGATTGGGGAGGATGCTATATCAATGCAAGTTCTTTAATCTTTCATCCACTGATCTTCAACCAATTTAAACTTTGAAAGTTTCTGACTCCATCCTGACACTTGACATATGACCGGGATGAATAAGCCTTTATAAACAGACATTCCCAGATAAATAAAGCAAGCCTACAAAATCACAGAAAGAAACCATTAGCCCAATGTGTCCATGCCAGCGCATGAACCTATTACCCACTTAATCTCACTCCCACTGACCCCATTCCCTGTATCGTTACTATTTTGAGTAATTATCCAAGTCTGTTTGGAAAAATGTCATTTACTCTACCTTTTCAACTGTACTTTGTAAATTGTGCATGTTTTAAGAATCTGTATTCGACAGACAGGAGATTACAAGTGTACTATCAGATAGTGTGACTCGAAGATCAAGCTAAAGGATTGTATCCTTAAACCTTCACACTTGTGTGATCGCTAAGCCAAACTTGCTCTTTCAAATCTGACTAATGTACGTTCTGGTAAAACTGTGAGGACATTGGAAAACAGGATGATTCCTGTGAGTACAAGACTCATGTAGAAATAACAAGGGGTCAGTTGAAATGAGCAGGATGACTTTATGATGAGTCTCGGTCCACTTTTGCAGCAGTGTAAGGTCAGGTGAGATTTAGAAAAGTGAACTCTTTCCATGTACTGCATCAGTTTTCCAGCACTTAGACCCCAAATAAAGAAATGTCTGTTTCAAAGCTAACTGAGTTGAGCAAGATAGAGATTTATGGGAGTGTGTCATGTCTATACAAAGCAGGAAGGAGCCAATGTAACTTAGGAATGGTTTAGCAATTTAGACAGAGTCCAATGTGTGATGTTCACAAACTGTTTAGAAAGAGAGAATTTATTTAGCCAGCTATTTGTATTAATCAAGCCAACTGGATTATCCTCTCCTTGACGGGAAAGTGGTCTGAAAGATAAATCTCACACAATTCCTTTTCCTAGATCTCCAGCCCAGGCCTCCCAAGTTTAATTCCAAGATCTCATTTGGCTCCTTGGCCAAGATAACCCGGCTCCATCCGTATAAGACAAAACAGACTTTCCCTGGCTCAGACTCAACTGAGTGGGAGAGGGGCAGTTGGAGGCACTCAGCGGGTCATATGGCACAGTTGCAATGCCAGAACTTTAGCATTCTAGAGGATGCCAGCTCTAGAATCAGACAGTGGGTAAGGCCGGGGAGAAGGTGGTGGGTTTGGAGTAGGACGAGGGTTTGGCTACAGGTGAGGCAGTGTTGGGAATCAGGTGGAATAGACCAATAGAACTGGTGACAACATTGGAATAATTGATCATTGATGGAGTTGGGAATGCAACAAGGATAGGGATAGACTCTATATTTATAAGTGGATAAAAAGCTGGAGCAGAGGCCAATCAATGAGTTGAAATTGGACAGGTTGCGAATCAAGGCGATGGGGGAGAGAGGTGGGATATGGGTCAGGAGTCAACTGGTGGGATGTGAATTGATCAAGGAGTTGGACAGACAATAGACAATAGACAATAGGTGGAGGAGTAGGCCATTCCACCCCTCGAGCCAGCACCACCATTCATTATGATCATGGCTGATCACCCTCAATCAGTATCCTGTTCCTGCCTTATCCCATAACCCTCGATTCCACTATCCTTAAGAGCTCTAATCAACTCTTTCTTGAAAGTATGCCGAGACTGGGCCTCCACTGCCCTCTGGGGCAGAGCATCCCACACAGCCACCACTCTCTGGGTGAAGAAGTTTCTCCTCAACTCTGTTCCTAGTGGCCTATCCCTTATTTTTAAACTGTGTCCTCTGGTTCGGGACTCACTCATCAGCGGAAATATGCTTCCTGCCTCCAGAGTGTCCAATCCTTTAATAATCTTATATGTCTCAATAAGATCCCCTCTCAGTCTTCTAAACTCAAGGGTATACAAGCCCAGTCACCCCAACCTTTCAGTGTAAGATAGTCCCGCCATTCCGGGAATTGACCTCGTGAACCTACACTGCACTCCCTCAATAGCCAGAATGTCTTTCCTCAAATTTGGAGACCAAAACTGCACACAATATTCCTGGTGCAGTCTCAGCAGGGCCCTGTACAGCTGCAGAAGAACCTCTTTGCTTCTATACTCAATCCCTCTTGTTATGAAGGCCAGCATGCTATTAGCCTTCTTCACTACCTGCTGTACCTGCATGCTTACCTTCATTGACTGGTGTACAAGAACACCTAGATCTCTTTGTACTGCCCCTTTAACTAACTTGACTCCATTTAGGTAGTAATCTGCCTTCCAAAGTGGATAACCACATTTTTATCCACATTAAACTGCATCTGCCATGCATCTGTCCACTCACCTAACCTGCCCAGGTCACCCTGTAATCTCCTAATATCCTCCTTACATTTCACTCTGCTGCCCAGCTTAGTATCATCAGCAAATTTGCTAATATTACTTTTAGTACCATCATCTATATCATTAATGTATATTGTAAAAAGCTGCGGTCCCAGCACTGATCCCTGCGGTACCCCACTGGTCACCGCCTGCCATTCTGAAAGGGAGCCGTTTGTCACTACTCTTTCGGCCAACCAATTTTCAATCAAGTCAGTACTTTTCCCCAATACCATGCACCCTAATTTTGCTCACTAACCTCCTATGTGGGAGTTTATCAAAGGCTTTCTGAAAGTCCAGGTACACTACATCTACTGGATCTCCCTCGTCCATCTTCAGAGTTACATCCTCAAAAATTCCAGAAGATTAGTCAAGCATGATTTCCCCTTCATAAATCCATGCTGACTCTGACCTACCCTGTTACTGCTATCCAGATGTGTTGTAATTTCATCCTTTATAATTGACTCCAGCATCCAGGGCGGGATGTTTTTGGAAAAGATCATGCCGTACAAATGGAACAAATACTGGTGAAACAGACATTAAAATACTTGTGGGATAAACAGGATACAGATGGGACAGACAATGGATTTGGTTGGAGCAGACAAAGGGATAGCTGTGAAATAGACATTGACACAGAGGGATATGAGCTGAAAGAACAATGTGTATGGGTGATCCAGATGGAACAGATAGACTCTGGATGGAGTTTTGTGAGACAAAGATAATGCAAGCATTAGGTATGTCACAAAAACATAAACAAGAAGGGTGACTAGTCTCATTGTTAGCTCTGCTTTCTCTCCATCAGATGCTTGTGTTTCAGATCTCTAAAATCCTCAGTTCTTTGATTTACATTGGATTTGTAATTCTCAATCTCAAACCATGGGCCGCAAATAGAAGATAGTCACGAATAACTCCAATAAGAAATTTAGACCACGCTTCTTTTCCTGAGAGTGGACTGTGGAACGCATTACTGCGTGGAATAGTTGAGGCAAATCAATTGGACACTTCACTGCGCAGTTCGCCTCACACGCAAGGAAGAAAGAGTATGTTCTTCACAGGGTTAGAGGGAGTCAGTGGGAGGGTGTTTGTGAGGAGCCAACACAGTAACACTGTTATTGAGCTGGAAATACACCCTTACTCATGTAAGGACACAGAGCTGTTACTTTCCCTCGTGTCTCTGTTTAAACACCATTAATTTTATTGGAGGACGGGGCTCATTAATGAATGTAAATTGCACTTCCTGATGTTTCTGGGAACTCTTTTCACCTTAAGCCGCCAGTCTCAGAGGACTATAGCACTGCTCTCTCATTAGACAGATACGACTGGTGGTGGTTTACCTGAGGGTCACCACGCCTTGGGCAAGGGGAGAGGTTGAGAAGGAGAGTCCTTCACAGTAATCTCAGCCGGTGTGGGAACCGAACCCATACTGTTGGCATTGCCGCTCTCCAGCCAACTGAGCATCTCCTTTCATCATAAAGTCCTCCAGAGTGGGATGGCCAGCCCATGCCATGGGGATGATGAGAGCTGTCGTTGGTAAACAGGGAGAAACTATTCTCGGTGGAGTCAGGAGGTGTAGTTCTTCTCTGAGCCCAACATGAGCAGTCCTCTGCCACCCAGCTTCCCAAAGCCCTCAATGGCTCCTCAAAACACAACCCAGTTACCTCTCTAACCCCTGGTCATACCTTGCTGCTCTATCCTGAAGGGTAGAGGCCAAGACTGAGCTGGGGCCTGCCCTCGCTCATGTGATGGTGACTGCAGAAGCTATCATGGTTGTTCCTCCAAAATGGAACACTTGCCTAAGATTGACATCCACTGAAAAAAGGCTAAAGGTCAAAGATGATGAACAGTGGTTGGAAGAGTGAGGCGCTGGAGGAGGTGGTATCCAAAGAATTGGTAAATGGAAATAATAGAGGATGGGAAAGTGCAGGGAGAATTCTCCCAACCTTTTCCCACCTTTGTCTGACTCCACATTGGTTTTGAATTTTGGGAATTACAGAAGGATGGCAGAAAGGGTGAGGAGGGAAAGGTCATTCTTTAAAGAAGAAGTTGATATTTGAGACAATCTTGCTGCCATTTGACCCAAGACCTGAGACTGTGGAATGAAGAATCAAGCAGAAACCTTTTATCATCCACTAGGGTTGCCCATTGTGTTTCAATGTGTTCCTGGAGATTTTATACCATAGTCTCTCACCTCTAACTGCCCCACCCAATCAAACAGTCTCTCTTTTCCCGATATTTCCTCAATGTTGTTTGGAGTAGCAGTTAGGTACAGTACAAAACTTGAGTGCTGCCAATCGAATTCAAACAAAACTTAGCAGTTAACTGTCAGTCATCGTTAGCCAGTGCATTCTCTATGTCAATGCCTTTACTAATCAGAGTCTTCCCAACTAATCAGTTCTATCCTTTTGAGCAATGCAGAAATTGTTTTCCCTTTACATTGGCACTTCTTGTGAATTGTCTGTGATGGACTAGGCCAGACCCCCTCAAAATATTTCTAGAAATTAGCCCAGACTCTAAATTTGCTAATTGTTTTCAGCAGGTGGAAAGGGGATATTCCAGGAAATATGCAGCTGGTCAAACCAATTAGGTTTAAATAAAACAGATTTTATTTACAAGATTACTGAATGAAACACAAACAAAAAAGAATAAAACACAAAATAACTGAACCTCTCCGAAAACCCAGATTACTTTAAGTACATTTAAGTCATCATTGGACAGGCATATGGATGTACATGGGATAGTGTAGGTTAGATGGGCTTCAGATTGGTATGACAGGTTGGCGCAACATCGAGGGCCGAAGGGCCTGTACTGCGTTGTAATGTTCTATGTTCTATGTTCTATCCCAAATTAATGATGCTGTACCAAATTCCTGCAACAATCCCTGTGAACACCCCTTGGCACGCAAGGTGAAATCAAACACAGGGTCTTACAGGAGGAAGAGAGAGAGATGGTAGAGAGATTCAGCCTGGAAATACCTTCTTCCTCGGAGCTGTTTCTTGGTCCAGCAGCCTCCCACTGTCTGACTGCTTTCAGTGAACAGCCAGACTGCCAGAGACCAAACCAACCCAGCGAAAAGCTGAGCTGGGAGAACTGGCCATGCCCCTTTCATATAAAATCAAATGTTTCAACAAAACTTTTCACTAATTCTTTAGAATCATCAAAAATACAGGGCAGAGTAAATATGAGAAGCAAAATTTAAAGATATTACAATTTTTGTCATTTTTCTGTCAAATTATTTGCTTGCACCAATGATCTGGAGATTAATTTCAAATTCCGGATCTTTTCACGGCAATCCTAATAGGATGGGAATTGAAAGCCATGACTGATGGGATCCAGACTCACAGTCAAGAGGAGTGTGAATTATAAATTGGTCTGAGGATCAAGAGGAGTAGCAGTTAAAATGGGTCGAATAGATTTAGATCTTCATTGTCCTGTACCTGGAACTAATGTAAATGTTGCCAACTCTAGGAAACCTCCAGTACCCCCAGCAGTGTGTCAGAATTGAAGATCAATTTCCAATACACTGCCCTAAGCAAATATAACATCATAAAGACCAGGAGCATGAGGCCATTCAGCCACTTGAGACTACTCCACTCCAACATGACTGATCAGATGCAGAGGGATCTTTATCAAATGGGTCAATAGACTGAAACATGGCAGATGGAGTTCAATCTTAATAAATGTGAGGCATTTCAATTTGCTAAAACAAACAAATCAAGATAGATGAATCCCCAGGGAGGGACCATCTTGAACACTCCCTCCCCTTCCTGGACTTCTCCATCTCCATCTCTGGCGACCGACTAACTACAGACACCTACTACGACCTACCGAATACCACATCTACTTGGACTACCCCTCCTCCCACCCTACCCCCCAAAAAACACCATCCCTTATTCCCAATTCCTCCGCCTCTGCCGCATCTGTTCCCAGGATGACCAATTCCACCATAGAAAATCCCAGATGGCCTCCTTCTTCAAAGATCACAATTTCCCCTCTCACCTGGTCGACGATGCCCTCTAGTGCATGTCCGCCACTTCCCACACTTCTGCTCTTGAACCCTGCCCCTCCAATCGCAGCAAGGACACAACCCCCCGGTCCTCACCTTTCACCCCACCAACCTCCGCATGCATCACATCATCGTCCACCATTTCCACTACCTACAAGCAGACCCCACCACTAGAGATATATTTCCCTCCCCACCCCTATCAGCGTTCCATAGAGACCATCTTCTCCACGACTCTCTTGTCAGATCCACGCACCCCCTCCCCTACCCCCAGCCCAAACCCACTCCCAGCACCTTTCCCTACCACTGCAGAAATTGCAAAACCTGTGCCCATACCTCCCCCCTCACCTCTGTCCCAGGCCCCAAAGGAGCCTTCCACATCCAACAGAAATTTACCTGTACCGCTCCCAATCTCATCTACTACATCGGTTACACCCAGTGCGGTCTCCTCTACATCGGGGAGACAGGACACCTTCTTGTGGATCATTTCAGAGAACATCTCTGTGATACCAGACCCAGCAAACCCACCACTGAACACTTCAACTCCCCCTCCCACTCCACCAAAATCATGCAGACCATGGACCTCCTCCATCACCAAACCCTAACTACCTGACACCTGGAGGAAGAATGCCTCATATTCCGCCTTGGGAACCCTGCAACCACGCAGGATAAATGTGGATTTCACTAGTTTCCTCATTTCCCCTCCCCACACCTTATCCCAGTCCCAAGCCTCAAACCCAGCACCACCCTCCTGACCCATTGTCTTTCCCATCTAACCGCTCCACCCTCCTCTCCGACCTATCACCTTCTCCCTCACCTCCATCTACCTGTCACATTCCCAGCTACCTCCCCCCAGCGCCACCCCCCTCCCATTTATCTCTCAGCCTCCCGGCCCACAAACCTCATTCCTGATGAAGGGCTTATGCCTGAAATGATAACTCTCCTGCTCCTTGGATGCTGCCTGACCTGCTGTGCTTTTCCAGCGCCACACTCTCGACTCTACCCTCTGAGGGCGCAATTAGGGATGGCCAACAAATCCCAGGGATGCCCATGCCTGAATGAGTAACAAACAGGATGGAAAACCTAGTGCAGCCCTGTTCAAGTATTCCTCAGGAACTTCCCCAGCTTCGTCAGGAACAGACAAATATGAACAACTAAAAAGCCTAAGAGTCAACCGACGATAAATCACCAGGATTAGTTTTGGTTGTGGATTAATGGGTTGGATTTACAAGGACTGTGAACGCTGCAGGGCATCAATCCAAAGCCTTGCATACATTTCCTTGACGGAGCCTCATCAAACACACAGTAAATCTGTGTTTTTACTGAGTTTGTTTTTTTGCTGGGGTTGAAAGGTGAAGGAAATGTGCTGTTGGGTTCAGCTAAGAGCTGCAACTAGTCTGAGACAGTTCTAACACGGCCCCATTTGTTTCAGCAAGTTGTTGGTGTGTGTGCATTCATGAAATTGTGAGGAGATGAAAGGAGATTGATCGGCCCCTCGTGCCTCGGCTAGTCGCCCTAGGAGTGTTTTAATTCAGTGCCATTTTCCCGCCTTTCCCCCTCCCCCCCAAACACCCTTGCTTTTATTTAAATAATCACCCAATCTCCTCTTGATTGATTAGATTACTTACAGTGTGGAAACAGGCCGTTCGGCCCAGCGAGTCCATACCAACCTGTCAAAACGCAACCCACCCAGACCTATTCCCCTACATTTACACCTACCCCTAGCACCATGGGCAATTTAGCATGGCCAATTCACCTAACCTGCACATTTTTGGACTGTGGGAGGAAACCGGAGCACCCGGAGGAAACCCACGCAGAAACGGGGAGAATGTGCAAACTCCACACAGGCAGTCGCCTGAGGCAGGAATTGAACCCAGGTCTCTAGTGCTGTGAGGCAGTAGTGCTAACCACTGTGCCATCGTGCCGCCCTATTGCTTTAGCTAACTCTGTCTCTGCCAGCTTCCAGGCAGTGCATTCCTGACCTGAAACATTTGGATGAAACCATGTTTTTCCTCACATTGCATTTCTTTATTTAGGTCACTGTAAATCTGCGCCCTCTCATTCTTGATCCTTTGACAAGCAGGAACAGTGTCTCTCGGATTTACCCTCTGCAGGGAGTACCTCTCCTATCTATCCACGAAACTGAAGTTTCTCATTCCTGAAACCATTTTGAAAATTGTTTCTGCGCTCTCTCCACTGCGTTTACATGCTCCCTCTCGTGTGGTGCCTAGAACTGTGCACAAATCTCCAGTCAAAGTCTAACAAGTGTCCCATACAAATTCAGCGTCACCTCTTTGTTCGTAATAATGAAGGCCAGGCTATTGTATGCTTATCATCTGCTGTTTCTGCCTGCCATACCTCCTCAAGGATTGATACACATAAATTCTTTTGTTATAAATTCTGTGTCTTATGATCCTGCTTCACTACCACCTGATGAAGGAGCAGTGCTCCAAAGGCTAGTGCTTCCACATAAACCTGTTGGACTATAACCTGGTGTTGTGTGATGTTTAACTTCATGCAAATAAAGACCGAGCTCACTCTGCTCCTGTACCATCTTCATTATTCCACGCTGCATTTTCTAGTTCTCTGGCCATATTGCTCCATCCAAAACTGCTCCACACTGAAGTTTACCTGCCACGTGTCTGCCTACTCCATCAACTTGTCAATGCACGTTTGGAAGTCTACACTACCCTCCTGATGAATCACAGTGCTTCCAAGTTCTATAGCGGTGAACTTTGAAATTGTCTTCTGCATCCTAAGATCAAAATCATTCAGGTGCGTCAGAAAAGGCTGGCCTTAGGGAACTTCCCCACAAACCTTCCTCCAACCTGAAAAATACCCACTGGCTATTGATTGCCCTGTTTCTTACTGTTCAGCTCATTTTGTATTCATGCTGCTCCTGGCCATTTCATTAACCTTTCATTTTGGAATCCCGACAGTGTGGAAACAGGCCCTTCAGCCCAACTAGTCCACACTGACCGTCTTAAGAGTAACCCACCCAGACCCATTCCCTTACCCTATATTTACCCCTGACTAATGCACCTAACCTGCACATCACGGGCAATTTAGCATGGCCAATTCACCCTAACTTGTACACCTTTGGATTGTGGGAGGAAACCGGAGCGCCCAGAGGAAACCCACACAGACATGGGGAGAACATGCAAACTATACACAGTCAGTAGCTCGAGGCTGGAATCGAACTTGGGTCCCTGGCGCTGTGAGGTGGCGCAGTGCTAACCACTGAGCCACTGTGCCGCCCTAAAGGCTGACAAGTCTCACAAAGTCTGCGCGTAACTCTGTAGCAAAAGCATTTTGAAAGCTCCATCAACAATGTCACTCTTATCAGGCATTCCTGCTACCTCTTCAAAAAAACTTCAAAGCACTTTCATGTCAGAAAATAATTACTTCAGATTCTCCACTGACCCTGCCTCCCTCCTCCTCACTCCACTCTACTCCAAGCATTGAAGACATACTGTTGTAATGTTGGAAGTACTGATTGTTTTCAATTAGACATGAATCAACATTCTTGGTCAATATTTATCACTCAGTCGATATGATTAAAACTGGGTTATCCAGTCATTGTCGCATTGCAGCTGGTAAGAGATACCTGGAAGAAAATTGTCTCAAATCTTAAATGTTTGCCAAATAAACATGTCATTGCCTGCTAATCTCTTCAAGATCTGAAAATGTGTTGCTGGAAAAGCGCAGCAGGTCAGGCAGCATCTAAGGAGCAGGAGAATCGACGTTTCAGGCATGAGCCCTTCTTCAGGCTTCCTGAAGAAGGGCTCATGCCCGAAACGTCGATTCTCCTGCTCCTTGGATACTGCCTGACCTGCTGCGCTTTTCCAGCAACACATTTCCAGCTCTGATCTCCAGCATCTGCAGTCCTCACTTTCTCCTCGAAGCCCTTCAAGATGTCATGGGAAGGTCTAATAGAAATTCAAGTTTTCTCATTAAAACCATAGGCCTTTCACACACTTCAGCTTCTCTGCCATTCAATGGCATCATGGCAGGTCCAACATTCCTCATGTCCATTTTCCTGCCCTTTCCCCTGTAACCCTTGATTCCCAGACTGATCGAGAATCTCTGTATCTCAGCCTTAAATATACACAAGGACTCTGCCCCCGCCCCCAGCTCTCTGTGGCAAGAAATTCCAAAGAACCACAACCCTTTGAGAGAAGAAATTCCTCCTCATCTCAGTCTTAAATTGATGCCCCTTTATTCTGAGAGTGTGCCCTCTGGTCCTATACTCTCCCATGAGGGGAAACACCCTCTCAGCATTTACCCTGCCATGCTCCTTAGGAATCCTACATGTTCAATGAGATTACCTCTCATTCTTCTAGCTTCAGTGAGTAAAGTCCCAACCTGTTTAACCTTTGCCCATAAGACAATCCCTCCATCCCAGTGATCATTCTCCGAAACCTTCTCTGAACTGCCCCCAATGAAATAATATTTCCTTAAATAAGGAAACCTCCCAGTGCTGCAGATGTGGTCTCCCCAGCCCCTTGTCCAGCTGCAGTAAAATTTCTCTAGTCTTAGATTCCAACCCCCTTGAAATAAAGGCCAACGTTCCATTCACCTTTCTGATTCCCTGCTGTAACCTGTCTGTTAGCTTTCTGTGTTTCATGTGCACCACCCTGCCACCCCCAAGTTCCTTTGTGTTCCAGCTTTCTGCAGTTTTTCTCCTTTTAAATAATATTCTGTTATTTTGTTCTCCCTTTCAACATGACCAACTTTACATTTTTCCACGTCGTATTTAATTTGCAAAATTTTTGCCCACTTACTCAACCTACAAAGAACAAAGAAAATTATCAGCCCAGGAACAGGCCCTTCGGCCCTCCAAGCCTGAGCCGATCCAAATGTACTGTCTAAACCTGTCGCCCAATTCCTAAGCATCTGTATCCCTCTGCTCCCCACATACTCATACATCTGTCTAGACACATCTTAAATGAATCTACCGTGCCTGTCTCTACCACCTCTGCTGGCAACGCGTTCCAAATGCCCACCACACTCTGTGTGAAGTACTTACCGCGTGTATCCCCCTTAAACTTTCCACCTCTCACCTTGAAAGCATGACCTCTCGTTATTGAATTCTTCACCCTGGGAAAAAGCTGGTCTCTATCCACCCTGTCTATACCCTTCATGATTTTGTAAACCTCAATCAGGTCCCCCCTCAATCTCCTTTTTTCTAATGAAAACAAACATAACCTACTCAACCTCTCTTCATAGCTAGCACCTTTCATAACAGGCAATATCCTCGTAAACTTTCTCTGCACCCTTTCCAAAGCGTCCACATCCTTTTGGTAATGTGGCGCCCAGAACTGTACACAGTATTCTAAATGCAGATGAACCAATGTCTTGTACAATTTTAACATGACCTGCCAGCTCTTATACTCAATACTCCATCCAATGAAGGCAAGCATACCATATGCCTTCTTGACCACTCTATCCATCTGTGCAGCAACCTTCAGGGTACAATGGACCTGCACTCCCAAATCTCTCTGCCCATCAACTTTTCCCAAGGCTCTTCCATTCATTGTATAGTTCGCTCTAGAATTAGACTTGCCTAAATGCATCACCTCACATTTGTCTGGATTGAACTCCATCTGCCACTTTTCTGCCCAACTCTCCAGTCTATCTATACCCTCCTGTATTCTCTGACAGTCCCTTATGCTTTCTGCTATTCCACCAATCTTTGTGTCATCTGCAAACTTGCTGATCACACCAACAACGCCCTCTTCCAGATCATTTATGTATATCACAAACAACACTGACCCCTGTGGAACACCACCTTTCTCCATTTCAAGAAACTCCCTTCAACCAATACTCTCTGTCTCCTTTTGCCCAACCAGTTCTTTATCCACCTAGCGAGAACACCCTGCACACCATGTGACTTCACTTTCTCCATTATTCTGCAATGGGGAACCTGATCGAACGCCTTACTAAAGTCCATGTATATGAAATCAACAGCCCTTCCTCCATCTATCAACTTGTTCACTTCCTCAAAGAACTCTATTAAGTTGGTAAGGCACGATCTCCCCCGCACAAAACCATGTTGCCCATCACTGATAAGCTCATTCTTTTCTAAATATAAATAGATCCTATCCCTCAGTACCTTTTCCAGCAACTTCCCCACTACCGACGTCAGGCTCACTGGTCTGTAGTTACCTGGAATATCCCTACTACCCTTCTTGTACAGGGGGACAACATGAGCAACCTTCCAGTCCTCCAGCACCTCACCTGTATTTAAGGATGCCACAAAGATATCTATCAGGGTCCCAGCTATTTCCTCTCTTGCCTCCCTCAGCAACCTGGGATAGATCCCATCCAACTAATCCAGACTAATCAAACTTCTATCTCTAATCTCACCATCCATCATGTCCCTCTCCTCAGTGAACACTGATGCAAAGTAATCATTCAGAATCTCACCCATTCTCTCAGGTTCGACACACAGCCTTCCTTCATTATCCTTTAGTGGACCAATCCTTTCTCTCATTACCCGTTTGCTTCTTATATAAGAATAAATGCTTTGGGATTTTCCTTAATCCTGCTCGCTAAAGCTATTTCATGACCCCTTTTAGCCCACTTGATTCCTCGTTTAAGACTGGTCCTACTCTTCTGATATTCCTCCAGGGCCCATTCTGTTCTTATCTATCTTATCTATCAATACCTCTCTGCAAAGAGTTTGTATCTCTCTCTCAACCTACCTTTACACCTATCTTTGTGCATTCTACAAATTTGGCTGCAGTACATCCATTTCCTTTCTATACGTCATTAATGTAGATTGTAAACAATTGCAATCCCAGCACTGATCCCTGCGGAATATCACTGGTCACAGGTCACCAGCCTAAAAAAGAACACCTTATCCCAATTCACTGTTTCTTGTACATTAGCCAATTATCTATTCATGCCAATACAATACATTCAACACAGTGGGCTCTTATCTGATGATTTAACCAGTTGTGAGGTACCTTGTTGAACACCTTCTGGAAGTCCAAACACCAGACATGGTTCCCCTCTATCCACTCTGGTTGAGACTTCCTCAAAAAACTGTAATGTATTAGATCATAACAGGGTCCTTCGATCTCTTCAAACTTACTCTGTCATTCAGTAAGACCATGTCTGAGAGAATGGCTTTAACTCCATCTGCTTCCATAAACTTTCAAAGAAGAGAAATGAAGTGGGTATAATTCAAACATTCACAACGCTATTAACATTCATGCCACACAAATATCAGGAAATGACTATCACCAATAAGAGACAATCTAACCATCTGCCCCTTGACATTTAATAGTGTTAAAATCACTGAATCACTCACTATCAATATCCTGGAGATTACTATTGACCAGAAGCTGAACTGAACCCACCACATTAACACAATAGCTACAAGAGAAAGTCAGAGGTTAGGAATACTGCAGAAACAACTCTCCTCCTGACTCCCCAAAGCCTGTCCACCATCTTCAAGGCACAAGTCAGGAGTGTGATGGAATACTCCCCACTTGCCTGGATGGGGGCAGCTCCAACAACACTCAAAAAGCCTGACACCATCCAGGACAAAGCAGCCACTTGATTGGCACCACATCCACAAACACCCACTCCCTCCCCCACCAACACTCAGCAGCCGCAGTGTGTACTATCTACAAGATGCACTGCAGAAATTCACCAAAGATCCTCAGACAGCACCTTCCAAACCCACAACCACTTCCATTTCCATCTAGAAGGATAAGGGTAGCAGATACATGGGAACACCATCCCCTGCAAGTTCCCCTCTGAGTCACTGACCATCCTGACTTGGAAATACATCGCCGTTCCTTCAGTGTCACTGGGTCAGAATCCTGGAATTCCCTCCCTCGGGGCATTATGGGTCAACCACAGCACATGGACTGCAGCAATTCAGGAAGGTAGTTCATCCCCATCTTCTCAAGGGGCAACTAGGGATGGGCAATAAATGCTGGGCCCAGCCTGTGCCACCCATATCTCACAAATGAATAAAACAAATTTCAAAGATATTTGGACAGGTATATAGATAGGAAAGGTTTAGAGGGATATGGCCCAAACCAAGGCAAATGGCACTACTGGTTGTTATGCTATAACCTCTATTTCATCAATGTGAATTCGCTGCAATGTGGTTGACGAATTGGGGAGGCTGTTTCTAAAGCACAAACTTTTAAAATGTATGTTGGCTGTAACACAATTATATCGCCAACACTTTATGATCAATTTCTAAGGCGGGATTCTTCTATAATGCGGGTTTGCACAAGAACTCAACCATCGTGTCAGAGAAAAACTGGCAGTAGTTCAGTTGAGGAAACCTAGTCAGTATGGATGAGTTGGGCTGAAGGGCCTGTTTCCATGCTGTACAGCTCTAATTCCAAACACTAAGTGCGAGACGGAATTCCTCCTTCAATGTGATGCCACTTATTATTAAACTGTGCCCCTAAGTATTCATTCCCCCTCAAGGGAAAGCTTCCTCTCAGGACCCAAGCTGTTACACCTCCCTGGGACCTTACATGTTTAACAAGATCACCTCTCATCCTGCTAAACTCTGAAGTGTATCAATCCAATCACCTGTTCAATCTTTCAATGTAAGGCAATCCCTTCATCCCCAGGAGTCATCGCGCGATCCATATCTGAACTTCAGTCTCATCGGAGCTTTCTGTTCTGTTTTCATCAGGACAAAGGAAGCATTACACCCTTCAGAAAAGGCAAAGGGGACCATAGGTATTGTGTATGCCTTTTAGGACCCTGGAGCAACATTGCAATGATGTCACAGAGATGCTCCAACTGGGCTTAAATAGCACTGCGAGGCCGGTGTTAATGTGAGGTGTGTATGAGAGATTGATAGATAGAAGCTCACGTAAAGAATATTCTTTCACAGAAACATTGAACGTAGAAAAATAGGGTCAGGAGTAGGCCATTCATCCCTTCAAGCCTGTTCTGCCATTTAATGTGATCATGACTGAGTCCCATATTCCCACCTCTTCCCATCCCCTTTGATCCCTTTGGTCCTGAGAGCTATACCTAACTGCTTGAAAAATAAATTCAACAGAAGATTATAAAAGCTGTGAGAAACATAATTAGGGTAGACCATGAGAATCATTCCATCATGGTAGATGTGTATAGGTCTAGAGAGGATAAGTTAAGTTGGTGAATTAGAGGGATTCTGAGGAAGATTTTCTATCACCCAGAGTGTGGTGGAAATATGGAAGGTGGTGGAGGTATGTACTCTCATAACATTTAAGAAAAATCTGGTTAAGCACTTAAAATGCCAGGGCGTCATCAGCTGCGGACCAAGTGCAGGCAAATGGGATTGGTGGAGTTTGGTGTTTGTTGGTCAGCATAGACATGGTGGGCTGAAGGGCCTGTTGCTGTGCTGTATGACTCAATGAGTGACCCTGAGTTCTAGTCTCACTCAAAAGATGAAAATCCTTTCCATGCCCGCCCAACCTTTCCTCATAACAAAATCACTCCATTCACTGAATCAACCTAATGATTCACCGAATATCACCTCACGAATGAACTGAGCGGAAAAAAAAACCCTTTTAAATAGGATTAAGAAATTGAAAGGCTGTCAGGAAGAATCACGCGCGTGAGATAATTTGGGCAACTCTTTCAAAGACTGGCAAGGGTACAATGGACCTCACGGTCTCCATCTGAGCTGCTTGGTTTTTGATTCTATGAGTATCTTCCAATTGTTGACATCATGTTTTCCATCAGTCAATTGGCCCTTTGCCTTGTTTGTCTGTTCAAAGCATGTTCCGACTTTGAGGCTTCTTTTCCCCATATTTGGCAGGCTTTGGTATCCCAGAATATTTGACACTTTTGATTACCAGCTGGGGTGAAGCCATATGTGCTTGAAAAGAAAACTGTTAAATAATTGAACAATAAAATTGTTTGAGGATGGGCAGCACAGTGGCTCAGTGGTTAGCACTGCTGCCGCACAGCGCCAGGGGCCCAGGTTCAATTCCCACTTCGGCAACTGTCTGTGTGGAGTTTGCACATTCTCCCCGTGACTGCGTGGGTTTCCTTTGGGTGCTCCGGTTTTCTCCCACAGGAGGAGCAGGTTAGGTGAATTTATCATGCTAAATTGCTCATGGTGTAAGGCATATTAGTCAGGGGTGAACGTAGGGGAATGGGTCTGGGTGGGGTTGCTCTTCGGAGGGTTGGTGTGGACTTGTTGGGCTGAAGGGCCTGTTTCCACACTGTCGGGAATCTAATCTATTCAGTGACAGAGAATGGGAGAGGACGGAGGGTCAGATGTAAAGGCTTTCAGGCTGTATTTGAACTCAGGACAGTAAGAGTAGGGAGAGGGGGCAGCCTCCAGGCTGTGGGACATTGACATGTACATGTCACCTTGGGCACCTGGCATTGTAACACACATGTCTTGTTCACAAGCTCCCATTGTTGTCTCACTTTGCTGGTTAGCTCAGTTGGCTGGATGGCTGGTTTGTGATGCACAGTGACACCAACAGTGTGGGCTCAATTCCTGTCCTGCTGAGGTCACCATGATGATCCCACCTGGGGACCAGGAGTTGGAAGGCGGGACGGGGGAGTGGGAGCATGATTATGGCACCAAAGGAAAAGTCCACTGCAAACAGAGTGGGACACCTGAGGGGAGCAGAAAGTGGTTGACTCAGTGTTTAGCACTGCTGCCTCACAGCATCAGGGACCCTGGTTCGATTCCAGCCTCGGGTATCTGTCTGTGTGGAGTTTGCATGTTCTCCCTGTATGTGTGGGTAAGTTTCCTCTCACAGTCCAAAGGTGTGCAGGTTAGGTGGTTTGGCAATGTTAAATTGCCCCATAATGTGCAGGATAGATGGATTTTCCATGGGAAATGTGGGGTTACAGGAAGTGGGCTTAGATGGGATGCTGTTTGGAGGATTGGTGCAGACTTGTTGGGCTGAATGTCCTCTATCTGCACTGTAGGGAATCTATAGGAACTCTGTAATCAGGCTGGCCTCAAGGAGGCATGAGTGTTTCCCTTGGTTGTACATAGGGTTTTGGTTTAACATCTCCAACAACGATGGACCGGCCAGGTGCCATTAGCCTTCATTTTCTACTCCTGGCTCTGGACTAAGACTTGACCGCACAAACCTTCAGACTCAGAGTGCCACTCAATTAGCCACGACTGAGAAACCAGGGGAGTCCATATCGAGGAATGATGAGACAGAAACTGGGGAATCAGTTGAAAGGCTCTTCAGGAAACATTAAGTGTTTGTGCTAATTTACCAAATAGAAGGCAGCTCACCCCCACCTTCTCAAAGGCAACTAGGGACAGGCAATAAATGCTGGGCCCAGCCAGTGATTCCAACATCCCAGTAACTCCCCACCTCCCAGTGAAGTCATGAATTAAAAAAAAGCCTCCTCTTGAGTCTACATTTCAGGATCTTTCTTCACAGTTCTAGCAATTCAAATTAAAGATAGTTTGAGTCTTTGCTGTTCCAACCTGTTTTATTTCAAGTTTAACATTTCAGATGCATCATGATGGGCCTGAACTGGAGAACGTTCCCCTATCAGTTGAGATGTCAGGTTCAAGTGAAAACCAGCTGTCTGCATTCCAAAAAAAAGCCACTTTGAGATCTTTCAATCCGATCAGATGTACTGACTTACAGTTCAAAGCAAGTATAGTATTTAAATCTCTCAGTATTTGTGGCATGAAATACAAGTGTTGTCCAGTTCTGTTTATTTCTGGAATTTCTTCTAAAAGCTTTTGCCAAAGGTTTGCATTGCTCCAGCTTCACATCAAAGACCAGCTCTCACAACCTTTCCGCATTTATATCATAATTCACTCGATGAAGATATACCGGTATCTGTAGCCCTCACTTTCACCTTGGGCCCAACTTGGCTCATATCTCTCTCAACCCTTCCTATTCGTAGACCCAAGAAGATGGCTCTTAAATGTTGCAATTGTACCAGCCTCCACCACTTCCTCTGGCAGCTCATTCCATACACGCACCACCCTCTGTGTGAAAATGTTGCCCCTTTGGTCCCTTTTATATCTTTCCCCTCTCACCTCTAGTTTTGGACTCCCCTACCTTGGGGAAAAGACCTTTCCTATCTATGTCCTTGAAGGTGTTTTTTTTTTAACAATGTTTGCCATTATTTCTGAACCTTCTTTGTTGCTAAAGCAAAAACAGAAATTACTGGAAAAACTCAGCAGGTCTGGCAGAATCTGTGAAGAGAAATCAAAATTAACGTTTCAGATCCAGTGTCCCTTTCTCAGCACTCTGCTAGAGTCCTTTTCTAACCTACTCCAGCCAGCTCTGCCCTCATCCCTTTGAAATTACTCCAGGTTTCGGTAAGTTGAGTTAAGTTTAACATTAGTCAGTTTTCCTAGTAACAGATGCAGTGAAGAATCATCTGTTGCTTGCAAATAACTGCTCAGTTTCTGAGGAAGATTGAAATCACAATGTTTATTCACACTGACTAATAACAGTGATGTAACAATCCAGAAGAATGACTTAAATGATTAGCCAATCATGAAACATCATTGCCAAGCCTGAAGTGACCTGTTTAGACTGTGTATGTAACCACGAGGCTTCCAAGCAGCAGGCCATCAGCTGAGTGAGCATCTCTACTCTCTGGTATCTCACGCTTGGATGTTTCACTGCAAAGGACACGTGTCCAAGGAGAATGTGAGGGAGTAGGCAAGATACAAGTCAAAGTTGAAGACTTCTCCAGAATACTCAAGCCGTCCTGATCATCTATCAAACTGTCTACTTGCTCCAGATAGATCCACCTTCTCCCCCCCTGACACCGCCCCATCACCCCCACCCCTCTGGGTGGTTACGTTTGATGTTGGTCACGTCGCACAGACCAGTGTGAATGCTCCATCTATTCTTTCCAACTACGGCCCACAATCATCGCTCCTGTCCGACCTTTGTCCTGAGGAATGGACCAACACACCAAGACTGCCGAGGCATTGATAACCCCTGTGGGCCTCTCGCTACAGCCTCACGGGAAATAGAGGAAGGGGAGGGGGTGAGAGAGAAAGTCTTGAGACAGAGAGTGTGGGGGTGTTGGGAAGAGATTCTGGAGGGAGAAATCAGGGAGAACCCTTTGGGGGGGAATCCAAGTTTGCAATCCCAAGAGGTAGCCCCATCCTGATGGGGGTGAATCCCTTTTCACTCTGACAGGACTGGCATCAACCCTCATCTGCTTCGTTAATCTGTACGGCCCAATTTATAAAATATCTTGTGTCAATCCAATCACAATGGATAACAATGAAATACATAATTTACCATGATTAATATCATGAAGTAATCTGATTATTGCCTTTGTGATGTGCAACATGGAATTCATAGTTCACAACTTTACTCTGAAAGCCAGATTACATTTCAACACTTACAATTCTCCATTAAAGCCATCCTCACATAATTCTTGCACGGTTTTGCCCAAGAAATCCTAGTTATAAAGTGACTGTAAAATGGGTTTTTTAATGAGAACGAATTGTTTTCCTTCAGAAAGCTGAGCAGCGTCTGATCAAAGTGTACAATATTATGAGGGACACGTTCTGAGGATAGTAGAGCAGGCAGAACAAAACAGTCCCTTTTGTATAGGAGTCAAAACCAGGGGGCATCGATTTCAGATAAGCAGGAGAGGATCGGGGCTTGGTTGTAACTTACTACCTGAAAATATGGCGGTACTGTTCCAACATTTCAGAAGTTTTTGATTAGCCCTTGAAACGTATTAGCATACAAGGCTATGGGCCAAGAATGGAAGGTGGGAGTACAGTAGATAAGTGCTTCATAGCAATGTGGATATAAATGAGTCAAACTGTCACTATGATTTGAACATGTGCTGTCATGATTCAACATAAAACAGACAGGGTGTAGCCTGAACATCAACTAAAACTGGGTGAGCTGTGTGACTAATGCATGTAGCCAACAATGGGCAACATTTACTCCCATACTCTTGTTGACTCTTATAATTACCCTACATTCGGTAATATTGCAACCATCAGTATTATGGAATTCAGACTCAAAGTATTATTGAACAATCTTCAAAATGTGGTCAACACACTCAATGTCTCAAAGATCCACACAGAATGAATAATTAAGACTCAGCCACACAGTTGGAACTAAGAAAATGGTGAAGGCAAGTCTCATAAAAGCGACCAATCCCAGTGTTATCTATTTGCATAGTAATGTGACATTTCTCAGATGCTCCAGTCAGCAACTCAAAGCAATTATCTTCACTTCAATTCTGGGATCCAAATGAGTAATACAAAGCTGTTCTTGAGATAACCGCGGACACACCGTTTCCACCATGAGACGGGTCTATTACTTACACTTTGCTTTCAGAGTTCCTTGATCTGGGAAACTTCATGCATAATTTAAATCTTATCAGTAAACTCCACAACTTTAAAGTCTATTCCAGGATGCCTTGTACCCCCCTCCAGTGACACCCAGCGAGAGTGCCTAATCTGAAATGTGACTAGCACTCTTTGGCACATTGGCAATGCAACAGTAAATGGGAATCAGATAGCTTCCCAGTCAGATCTGGAGTCAGGCAGGGCTGCCCTCTCTCTCCTGCCTTGTTTGTGTGCTGCATAGAGCCATTTGCCGAGTCCATCAGGAAGGATGCGAGCCTGAGAGGGGTGACTATTCCTGGCAGTGGGGGCCTGTAGGTTAAGGCCGCCCTGTACATGGATGATGTCGCCGTTTTCTGCTCGGATCCGCTGTCCGTGTACAGACTCATGTGCATATGTGACCAGTTCGAACGGGCCTCGGGGGCCAAGGTAAACTGAGGCAAGGGCGAGGCCATGCTCTTCGGGAACTGGGCCGACCAATCCTCGATCCTCTTCACCGTCAGGACCCACCACCTGAAGGTGCTGGGTATTTGGTTTGGAGGGGCTGGGGCATGCGCCAAGTCTTGGGAGGAGCGTATCAGCAAAGTGAGGCAGAAACTGGGCAGATGGAAGCTACGGTCGCTCTCTATCGCGGGAAAAAACCTGGTCATCAGGTGTGAGGCACTGTCATTGCTGTTATACGTGGCACAGGTCTGGCCTATTCCCAGAACCTGTGCCGCTGCAGTCACCTGGGCCATCTTCCAGTTTATATAGAGCTCAAAGATGGACCGGGTCCGAAGGGGCTCGCTGTACAAAGATCTGGGCAACGGGGGACAAAATACACCCGATGCCAACCTCACCCTGATGGCCACCTTTGTGTGTGGCTGCATCAAGCTGTGCGTGGATCCCCGGTACACAAACACTACGTGTCACTAAGTGTCACCACGTACTGAGGTTCTACCTGTCCCCAGTGTTGCGAAGGATGGGCCTGGCCTTGCTGCCGCAGAACGCTCCGAGTAGTTGGACCGTTCCGTATCACCTGTCCTGTGTGAAGAAGTTTATAAAGAAAAACCCCTTTTGACCACAAGTCCATCAGGAAGTGGTCAGCACGTAGTGTCCTTGAGACCCTTCGGGAAAAGGAGAGGGCGGATCCTATCGAGCGGTTCCCTGAGCAGACTGTCAAAGCCATTTGGCAGAATGCCTCATCGCCAGAACTTTCCAACAAGCACCAAGACGTGGCTTGGCTGGTGGTGAGAAGGGCTCTGCCTGTGAGATCCTTTATGCACACCCGGACTCTCAGCCGCACCGCACGCTGCCCTCGAAGTGGCTGCGGGGGGGACGAGACTATCACACACCTCCTTCTGGAATGTGCCTATGCAGAAGAAGTCTGGAGAGGAATGCAGTGGTGTTTGTCGAGGTTCGTCCCGAGCAGCACCGTGACACGGGACTCCATGCTCTATGGCCTGTTTCCCGGGACGCACACTGAGACGAACATTAACTGTGCCTGGAGGATCATCAACTCGGTGAAGGACGCTCTCTGGGCGGTCCGAAACCTGTTGATCTTCCAGCTGAAGGAGTTGACCCCGACCGAGTGTTGCAGACTGGCACATTCCAAGGTCCAAGACTACGTGCTGAGGGACGCGCTGAAGCTTGGGGCAACTGCCGCCAAGGCGCGGTGGGGAAAGACCACCGTGTAACATCTGCCTGCCTAAGAAGAGCAGGGGACCCACCCAGTCATTTGGGCTCTGCTGGCGCCTCAGCTAAATATGTAATCGTACAGACCTGTGTATATGAATGATTACTCTGTCTCTGTATACCAAGAAATAGAATGTTTACATATGGACGGCATGTCCAGTTGTATAGATCATCAAAGTATTTTATGAATAAAGTATATTTTTGAAATTAAAAAAGAACATTGGCAATGCAACAGTACGCCCCAAAGGGATGTTTACTAGCTTTTTATTCATCACATAATGGGATTGCTCACTACTTATTGGGCTTGAGCAGATGGTGGTAAAAATTTCAACCTGCAAACTGAAAGTTATGCTTCTAAAGATTGTGAATAGTAAGTTCAGATATTCATAGCTCAACACTTAGAGGAGCCTTGGAGGAGAGAAGGAGGTGAGAGATGGGCTGTTAGGACATGAGTATATGCAAGTAAATGGAGTATTATGTGGGGAAATGTAAAGTTGTTCATTTTGCAAAGGAGAACAAACACAACAGAGTACTACTGAAATGGAGAAACATTGCAGAAAGCTGCAACACACAGGGATTGGGGGACTTGGGCATAGAAAACAAAAACCTAGCACACAGGGGCAGCAGGTAATCAGGAAGGGTCATGGAATGTTGGCCTTTATTCCAAGTATAAGAGCAACTCTTTCTGGAAATAGACAAGGTGCTGGTGAGACCACATCTGGAGCACTGTGAGCAGTTTTGCTCCCCTTATTTAAGGAAAGACATCATTGGAGACAGTTCTGAGAAGGTTCACTAGGATGGTCCCTGGTATAGAAGGATTGCTTTCTGAACAAAGGTAAAACAGGTTGGGAATCTACTCACTGAAGCTTGGAAGAACGAGAGGTGATTTCATTAAAACATACAGGATTCTAAAGGGCTTTGACAGGGTCAATGCTGAGAGGGATGTTTCCCCTCATGGGGAAAGAGGGCAGAATAAAGGGGCACCAATTTAAGACTGAAATGAGGAGAAATTTCATCCCTCAGAGGGTTGTGAGTCTTTGGAACTCCTTACCGCAGAGAGCTGCATGGGTCAGAGCCCTTGTGTATATTTAACTTTGTGATAGATTCTTGATCAGTCGGGAATCAAGGGTCACAGGGAAAGGGCAGGAAAGAGTGGATGCGAGGAATGTCAGGTCAGCCACGATCTTACTGAAAGGTGGAGTAAGCTTAAAATCTAGATCTAAATTCTAGATAGCCTACTCCTGTTTCTATTTCTGATGGTCTTATTACAAGCTGAGGGATTGAGGCACGCTGATAGGGAGAGGGGATGTCTTATTTACGGGAGAGAATGGTATGGATTAACATGAGAACAAGAAGAGAAGATAGGTGGGGAATCAGAGAGAGCAAGCAAGAGGCAGGGCTCATAGACAAAATGAGAGAGGTCATGGGGTTGTACAGGATGTTGGTGAGGCCTCGTCTGGAGTACTGTGTACAGTTCTGGTCGCCTTGTTATCGGAAGGATATTATTAAACTGGAGAGGCTCAGAAGGAATTTAGCAGGATGTTGCTGGGCGTGGAAGGTTTGAGTTTGAGGAAAGGCTGGGATGTTTTTCACTGGAGTGTAGGAGATTAATAAGCAACCTTAAAGAAGTTTATAAAATAATGAGGGGTATAGCTAGAGTCTTTTCACGAGGATAGGGAATTTCAAGATGAGGGGGCACATTTTTTAGGTGAGAGGAGAAGATTTTAAGAAGACATGAGGGCCAAATGCTTTGCACAGAGGGTGGTTCGCGGATTGAATGAACTTCCTGAGGAAGTGGTGGATGTGGGTACAATTACAATGTTTGAAAGACATTTGGAGAAGCACATGAATTGGAAAGGTTTGGAGGGATCAGGGAGCAGGAAGGTGGGACTAGTTTAGTTTAGGATTATGTTCAGCATGGACTGGTTGGACCGAAGGGTCAGTTTCTGTGTTGTATGACTCTATGACTTTGTGAGGTCTTTGGCTTTAGTGTACGCTATCAAAGTCCTCAAGATATCAACAGGTAAAGACAGTGTAGATAAAAAGAAACCATTTCCACTTGCTGGAGATTCTAGAGCTAGTTGTCTGAGAATTAGGGCCAGACTGTTCGGGAGAGAATTTAGGAAGCACTTCTGCCCACAAAGATGTTTGGAACTCTCTTTCACACATTGTAGTTGATGCTGGATCAGTTGTTAGTTTTAAATCTGGAAAAGATACATTTTTCTAAAACCAAAGGTACTAATGTATGTAGGCCTAAGGTATGGACTAGATGAAAACCGAAAGAAATGCAAGTGCTGTCAATCAGAAACAAAAACAGAAGTTGCTGGAAAAGCTCAGCAGGTCTGGCAGCATCTGTGGAGAGAAATCAGAGTTAAAGTTATGGATCCAATGACCCTTCCTCAGAACCTGTACATTGTACAGCAGGATAAACAAGGCAAGATAATCACTATGAGCAGTAGGACCCTGGGAATCACTGAGGATCACAGGGATCTTGGCTTACATGTCCATCAGTCCCTTAAGGGGTCAGCACAGGTAGATAAAGTGGTTAAGAAGGCGTATGGCAAGCTTGCCTTGATTAGCTGAGGCAGAAGTTTAAGAGAGGTGATGCTGGAACTGTATAAAGCAGGGTAGGCCATAGCTACAGTATTGTGTGCCATTCTGGAATCCACATTGTAGGAGGGATGTAACAGTGATGGAGAGGGTGCAGAGGCAATTGACCAGGATGTTGCCAGAGTTGGAGAGTTTCAGTTATGGAGAGAGACTGGACAGACTGGGGTTCTTTTCCTTTGAACAGAGAAAACTGAAGGGGGCAAGATTGAGATGTACAAAGTTAAGAGGGGCATAGACAGGGTGGACATGAAGGAATGTTTCTTCCTGATGGAGTGATCAGTGACCGGGGGGACATGGATTTAAGGTAAGGGGCAGGATATTTTGAGGGGATGTGAGGAAATTCTTTGTCACCTACAGGCTGGTGGGGAATCTGTAACTGACTGCCTGTAAGGGTGGGAGAGGCAGGCACCCTTGTCATATTAAAGAAGGATTTAAATGTTCACTTGCGATACCAAGGCATCCAAGGCTATAGGCCAAGTATTGGAAAATGGGATTGGAATAGTTAGGGGGTTGTTATTGACCAGCACAGACTCAATGGGCTGAAGGGCTTTTTTTATGCACTGCAGACCCTGTGACTGGACTCAGGGCAGACTCACCAATGGCCTGTACAAACTTGGATTGTTTTCAAGAGAGCTTCCTACTTTAGCACTCACCTACCATTTGGAAACATATATGACTGTTTCATCATGAGCACTTAGCCAAAACCCTGCAGCTCTTTACATTAGCACGTAGACTCCAACCACCGCCTCCCCAAACAGTAATAATTGTCAAGCGAGGTGTCTATATCAGCAATACCCATATTTGGTAAATGATTAACATAGAGCATGGAACGTCGAACGTTACAGTGCAGTACAGGCCCTTCGGCCCTCCATGTTGCGCCGCCCTGTGAAATTAATCTGATGCCCATCTAATCTACATCATTCCATTACTATCCATATGTATGTCCAATGCCCATTTAAATGCCCTTAACGTCGATGAGTCTACTACTGCTCTCTGAGTGAAGAAACTACCCCTGTTATCTGTCCTATATCTATTACCTCTCAATTTAAAGCTATGTCCCCTTGCGTTAGCCTCCCCCATCTGAGGAAAAAGGCTCTCCCTGTCCACCCTATCTAACCCTCTGATTATCTTATATGTTTCAATTAAGTCACCTCTCAACCTTCTTCTCTCCAACAAAAACTGCCTTTCCTTGTAAGACCTTCCTTCCATACCAGGCAACATCTTCATAAATCTCCTCTGAACCCTTTCCAAAGATTCCACATCCTTCCAATAATGTGGTGACCAGAACTCCACATAATCCTCCAGGTGTGGCCTTACCAGTGTCCTCTACAGCTGAAGCATGACCTCGTGGTTCCGAAGCTCAATCCCCTACCAATAAACACCAACACATCATATTCCTTCTTTACAACCCTACCATCCTGGGTGGCAACTTTCAGGGATTTATGCACCTGGACACCTTTTATCTCTCTGTTCATCTACACTGCCAAGAATCTTAACATTAGCCCAGTACTCTGCATTCCTGTTATTTCTTCCGAAGTGAACTACCTCACACTTTTCGCATTAAACTTCATCTGAAGGTCTTATGAGGAAAGGCTGAAGTACTTGGGTCTGTTCCCATTGGAGAGAAGAAGGCTAAGAGGAGATTTAATGGAGACATAAAAGACGATCAAAGGATTAGATAGGGTAGACAGTGAGAGTCCTTTTCTTAAGATGATGACGTCGACTTGTAAGAGGGGGCACAGCTGCAAATTGAGGGGTGATAGATTTAAGACAGATGTCAGAGGCAGGTTCTTTACTCAGAGAGTGGTAAGGGTGTGGAATGTCTTACCTACTAATGTAGTCAACTCAGCCACATTAGGGAGATTTAAACAATCCTTGGATAAGCACATGGATGATGATGGGGTAGTGTGTGTGTGTGTGTGTGGGTGGGGGGGGGGGTATGGTGAGCTTAGATAAGTTCACAGGTCGACACAATATCAAGGGCCAATGGGCCTGTTCTGCGCTGTATTGTGCTACGCCACTTCTCAGCCCAGTTCTGTGTCTTGTCTATGTCTCTCTGTAACCCACAACATTCTTTGGCACTTTCCACAACTCTACATACCGTAGTGTCATCTGCAAATTTACTAACTCATCCTTCTACGCCGTCATCCAGGTCATTAATTAAAGTGACAAACAGCAGTGGCCCCAAAACAGATCCTTGTGGCATGCCACTGGTAAATGAGCTCCAGGATGTACATTTCCCATCAACCACCACCCTCTGTCTTCTTTCAGCAAGCCAATTTCTGATCCAAGCCGCTAAGTCACCTTCAATCCCGAAACTCCGTATTTTATGCAGTAGCTGACCATGGGGAACCTTATGAAATGCCTTACTGAAGTCCATATACACCACATCAACCACTTTACCTTTATCCACCTGTTTAAACACCTTCTCGAAGAACTCAATAAGGTTAGTAAGGCACAACCTACCCTTCACACAACAGTGTTGTCTATCCCTAATCAAATTGTTCCTTTCCAGATGATTATAAATCCTATCTCTTATAACCTTTTCCAACACCTTACCCATGACTGAAGTATGGCTCACTGGCCTATAATTACCAGGGTTGTCCTGACTCACCTTCTGAAACAAGGGAATAACATATGCTATCCTCCAGTCTTCTGGCACTACTGCTGTCAACAATGATGACATAAAGATTGAAGCCAAAGGCTCGGCAATCTCCACTCTGGCTTCCCAGAGAATCCAAGGATAAATCCCATCCAGCCCAGGGGTCTTACCTATTTTCAGATCTTCCAAAATTGCTAAAACCTTCTCCTTATCAAACTCAATCCCATTAATCCTGTAGCCTGGATCTCCGTATTCTCACGAGCATTGCCCTCCTCCAATGTGAGTACTGAGGAAAAGTCTTCATTAAGCACTTTCCCTATATCCTCAGATTCCACACACAACTTTCCACTACTGTCTATCATTGGCCCTAATCTTAGTCTAGTCATTCTTTTATTCCTGATATACCTATAGAAAGCCTTAGAGTTGTCCTTGATCCTATCCACCAATGACTTCTCATGTCCCCTCCTGACTCTTCTTAGCTCTCTCTTTAGATCCTTTCTGGCTAACTTATAACTCTCAAGCCTCCTAACTGAGCTTTCACACCTCATCCTCACATAAGTCTTCTTCTTCCTCTTGACAAGAGTTTCAACTTCTTTAGTAAACCATGGCTCCCTCTCTCAACAACTATGTCCTGCCTAATAGGTATATACTTACCAAGGACCTGCAGTAGCTGTTCCTTGAATGAGCTCCACATTTCAAGTGTGTCTATCCCCTGCAGTTTCCTTCCCCATCCTATGCACCCTACATCTTGCCTAATCACATCATAATTGCCTTTCCCCCAGTTATACCTCTTTCCCTGCAGTATATACTATCCCTGCCCATTGCTATTGTAAACATAACCAAATAATGATCACTTTTGCTGAAGTGCTCACCTACCTCCAAATCTAACACCTGGCCGGGTTCATTATCCAGTACCAAATCCAATATAGCATCACTCCTTGTTAAATTGAAATGGACCAACCTGTGCTATTTTTCCAAAGTACCCCCGAAAAGTTCCTATTACACATCATCACCACTCCCTCATTGGAAAAGATTTAAACTGGAGTTGTAGATATAGTTTAATCCTCCCCCCATCTTACATAGACCACTGAACAGTGCAGTATAGGAATGGACCCTTTAGCCCAGCATGTCTGTGCTGACCACGGTGCCATTCTGAAACTCATCCCACCTGCTTCACATGGTCCATGTCCGTCTATGCCTTGCCTGTGCACATCTGTCTAAATGCCTCTTAAATGTTGCTGCAGTATCTGCTTCCAGCACCTCCCCTGGGGGCACATTCCAGGCTCCTCCCACCCCCTGTGGAAAGATCTGCCTCACACATCCCCTTTAAACTTTCCCCCCCTCTCACCTTTTACCTATGCCCTACCTATTTCACATTACCACTCTGGGAAAAAGACTCCAACTATCCACCCTATCCATGCCTCTCATAATATTATACACTTCTGTTGGGTCACCCCTCAGTCTCTGAAGCTCCAGTGAAAACAATCCAAGTTTGTCCAACCTCTCCCTGTAGCTAATACACTCTAATCCAGGCAACAGCCTAGTAAGCCACTTCTGCACCCTCTGCAATCCTTCCTACAGTGTGGGACCAGAGCTGCACACAATACCTCAAACGTGGCCTCACTAAAGTCTTACACAGTTGCAACATGCCTTGCCAACTTTTATGCTCAATGCTCTGATCAATGAGCACAAACATGCCACCCGCCATTTCTCTGTCTAAATTTCAATTCACCTATATCCTGCTGCATCCTTTTTTACAACCCTCCTTACTATCCACAAATCCCTACAACTTTCATTCTGTCTGCAAGCTTACTAATCAGGCCACTAACACTTTCATTCAAATCACTGATATATCTCACAAAGAACAGAAGTCCCAGCATTAAGTAAAAACCAAAAGAACTGCAGGTGCTGTACATTAGAAACACACACTGAAATTGCTGGAAAAGCTCAGCAGTTTTGGCAGCACCTGTGGAGAGGAATCAGAGTTCATGTTTCGGGTCCGGTGACCCTTCCTCAGAACAGTTAATTAACTCTGATTTCTTTCCACAGATGCTGCCAGACCTGCTGAGCTTTTCCAGCAACTTCTAGTTTTGTGTTTGAGGTCCCATACCATTCCTTATGGAACACCACAAGTCAGAGACCTCCAGTCAGAAAGATACCCTTCCACAGATACCCTCTGTCTTAGATTAGACTCCCTACAGTATGGAAACAGACCATTTGGCCTAGTAAGTCCATACCCACCCTCCGAAAAGTAACCCACCTAGACCCCACCCCTATACTTACCCCTGACTAAAGCACATAGCACTATGGGCAATTTAGCATGACCAATTTATCCTGACCTGCACATCTTTGGATTGTGGGTGGAAGCCCACGCAGACACAGGGAGAATGTGCAGACTCCACACAGACAGTCGCTCGAGGCTGAGAATTGAACCCAGGTCCCTGGCGCTGTGAGGCAGCAGTGCTAACCATTGAGTCATCGTGCCGCTTGGCCTTCTATAACCAAGCCAAATGTCTATCCAATTTATCAAGTCTCCAATGACAACTCTCTGCAAATTAGAGAGAGAAAAACTACAGATGCTGGATTCCAAACAAGACAGGCAGGAGGCTGGAGCAACACAACAAGGCAGGCAGCATCAGGAGGGACAGGCAGGAGGCTGGAGCAACACAACAAGGCAGGCAGCATCAGGAGGGACAGGCAGGAGGCTGGGGGAACACAGCAAGGCAGGCAGCATCAGGAGGGACAGGCAGGAGGCTGGGGGAACACAGCAAGGCAGGCAGTATCAGGAGGGACAGGCAGGAGGCTGTGGGAACACAGCAAGGCAGGCAGTATCAGGAGGGACAGGCAGGAGGCTGGAGCAACACAGCAAGGCAGGCAGCATCAGGAGGGACAGGCAGGAGGCTGGGGGAACACAGCAAGGCAGGCAGCATCAGGAGGGACAGGCAGGAGGCTGGAGCAACACAACAAGGCAGGCAGCATCAGGAGGGACAGGCAGGAGGCTGGGAGAACACAGCAAGGCAGGCAGCATCAGGAGGGACAGGCAGGTGGCTGGAGCAACACAACAAGGCAGGCAGCATCAGGAGGGACAGGCAGGAGGCTGGGGGAACACAGCAAGGCAGGCAGCATCAGGAGGGACAGGCAGGAGGCTGGGGGAACACAGCAAGGCAGGCAGCATCAGGAGGGACAGGCAAGAGGCTGGAGCAACACAACAAGGCAGGCAGCATCAGGAGGGACAGGCAGGAGGCTGGAGCAACACAACAAGGCAGGCAGCATCAGGAGGGACAGGCAGGAGGCTGGGAGAACACAGCAAGGCAGGCAGCATCAGGAGGGACAGGCAGGAGGCTGGAGCAACACAACAAGGCAGGCAGCATCAGGAGGGACAGGCAGGAGGCTGGGGGAACACAGCAAGGCAGGCAGCATCAGGAGGGACAGGCAGGAGGCTGGAGCAACACAACAAGGCAGGCAGCATCAGGAGGGACAGGCAGGAGGCTGGAGCAACACAACAAGGCAGGCAGCATCAGGAGGGACAGGCAGGAGGCTGGAGGAACACAACAAGGCAGGCAGCATCAGGAGGGACAGGCAGGAGGCTGGAGCAACACAACAAGGCAGGCAGCATCAGGAGGGACAGGCAGGAGGCTGGAGCAACACAACAAGGCAGGCAGCATCAGGAGGGACAGGCAGGAGGCTGGGGGAACACAGCAAGGCAGGCAGCATCAGGAGAGACAGGCAGGAGGCTGGGGGAACACAGCAAGGCAGGCAGTATCAGGAGGGACAGGCAGGAGGCTGTGGGAACACAGCAAGGCAGGCAGTATCAGGAGGGACAGGCAGGAGGCTGGAGCAACACAACAAGGCAGGCAGCATCAGGAGGGACAGGCAGGAGGCTGGAGCAACACAACAAGGCAGGCAGCATCAGGAGGGACAGGCAGGAGGCTGGAGCAACACAACAAGGCAGGCAGCATCAGGAGGGACAGGCAGGAGGCTGGAGCAACACAACAAGGCAGGCAGCATCAGGAGGGACAGGCAGGAGGCTGGGGGAACACAGCAAGGCAGGCAGCATCAGGAAGGACAGGCAGGAGGCTGGGGGAACACAGCAAGGCAGGCAGTATCAGGAGGGACAGGCAGGAGGCTGTGGGAACACAGCAAGGCAGGCAGTATCAGGAGGGACAGGCAGGAGGCTGGAGCAACACAGCAAGGCAGGCAGCATCAGGAGGGACAGGCAGGAGGCTGGGGGAACACAGCAAGGCAGGCAGCATCAGGAGGGACAGGCAGGAGGCTGGAGCAACACAACAAGGCAGGCAGCATCAGGAGGGACAGGCAGGAGGCTGGAGCAACACAACAAGGCAGGCAGCATCAGGAGGGACAGGCAGGAGGCTGGGAGAACACAGCAAGGCAGGCAGCATCAGGAGGGACAGGCAGGAGGCTGGAGCAACACAACAAGGCAGGCAGCATCAGGAGGGACAGGCAGGAGGCTGGGGGAACACAGCAAGGCAGGCAGCATCAGGAGGGACAGGCAGGAGGCTGGGGGAACACAGCAAGGCAGGCAGCATCAGGAGGGACAGGCAGGAGGCTGGAGCAACACAACAAGGCAGGCAGCATCAGGAGGGACAGGCAGGAGGCTGGAGCAACACAACAAGGCAGGCAGCATCAGGAGGGACAGGCAGGAGGCTGGGAGAACACAGCAAGGCAGGCAGCATCAGGAGGGACAGGCAGGAGGCTGGAGCAACACAACAAGGCAGGCAGCATCAGGAGGGACAGGCAGGAGGCTGGGGGAACACAGCAAGGCAGGCAGCATCAGGAGGGTCAGGCAGGAGGCTGGAGCAACACAACAAGGCAGGCAGCATCAGGAGGGACAGGCAGGAGGCTGGAGCAACACAACAAGGCAGGCAGCATCAGGAGGGACAGGCAGGAGGCTGGAGCAACACAACAAGGCAGGCAGTATCAGGAGGGACAGCCAGCAGGCTGGAGCAACACAGCAAGGCAGGCAGCATCAGGAGGGACAGGCAGGAGGCTGGAGCAACACAGCAAGGCAGGCAGCATCAGGAGGGACAGGCAGGAGGTTGGGGAACACAGCAAGGCAGGCAGCATCAGGAGGGACAGGCAGGAGGATAGGGGGACACAGCAAGGCAGGCAGCATCAGGAGGGACAGGCAGGAGGCTGTAGCAACACAGCAAGGCAGGCAGCATCAGGAGGGACAGGCAGGAGGCTGGAGCAACACAGCAAGGCAGGCAGCATCAGGAGGGACAGGCAGGAGGCTGGAGCAACACAACAAGCCAGGCAGCATCAGGAGGGACAGGCAGGAGGCTGGGGGAACACAGCAAGGCAGGCAGCATCAGGAGGGACAGGCAGGAGGCTGGAGCCACACAGCAAGGCAGGCAGCATCAGGAGGGACAGGCAGGAGGCTGGAGCCACACAGCAAGGCAGGCAGCATCAGGAGGGACAGGCAGGTGGTTGGGGAACACAGCAAGGCAGGCAGCATCAGGAGGGACAGGCAGGAGGATAGGGGGACACAGCAAGGCAGACAGCATCAGGAGGGACAGGCAGGAGGCTGGAGCAACACAGCAAGGCAGGCAGCATCAGGAGGGACAGGCAGGAGGCTGGAGCAACACAGCAAGGCAGGCAGCATCAGGAGGGACAGGCAGGAGGCTGGAGCAACACAACAAGCCAGGCAGCATCAGGAGGGACAGGCAGGAGGCTGGAGCAACACAACAAGGCAGGCAGCATCAGGAGGGACAGGCAGGAGGCTGGAGCAACACAGCAAGGCAGGCAGCATCAGGAGGGACAGGCAGGAGGCTGGAGGAACACAGCAAGCCAGGCAGCATCAGGAGGGACAGACAGGAGGCTGGGGGAACACAGCAAGGCAGGCAGCATCAGGAGGGACAGGCAGGAAGCTGTGGGAACACAGCAAGGCAGGCAGCATCAGGAGGGACAGGCAGGAGGCTGGAGCAACACAACAAGGCAGGCAGCATCAGGAGGGACAGGCAGGAGGCTGGAGCAACACAGCAAGGCAGGCAGCATCAGGAGGGACAGGCAGGAGGCTGGGGGAACACAGCAAGGCAGGCAGCATCAGGAGGGACAGGCAGGAGGCTGGAGCAACACAGCAAGGCAGGCAGCATCAGGAGGGATAGGCAGGAGGCTGGGGGGACACAGCAAGGCAGGCAGCATCAGGAGGGACAGGCAGGAGGCTGGGAGAGCACAGCAAGGCAGGCAGCATCAGGAGGGACAGGCAGGAGGCTGGGGGAACACAGCAAGGCAGGCAGCATCAGGAGGGACAGGCAGGGGGCTGGAGGAACACAGCAAGGCAGGCAGCATCAGGAGGGACAGGCAGGAGGCTGGAGGAACACAGCAAGCCAGGCAGTATCAGGAGGGACAGGCAGGGGGCTGGAGGAACACAGCAAGGCAGGCAGCATCAGGAGGGGCAGGCAGGAGGCTGGAGGAACACAGCAAGGCAGGCAGCATCAGGAGGGGGAGAAGTTGAGGTTTTGGGTGTAACCCTTCTTCAGGACTGGGGGTTGGGGTAGGGGAGTTGCAGATAAAGGGGTTGGTGCTGGGGGAGGGTTGTGGGTGGGGACGGGGTGGAGTGGTGAGGTAGTGGTAGGTGCAAAGAGCTGAAGAGGTCACAGCGGTGTGGCAGTGAGAAAGGAAGTCACGGAGTTCACATCTGAGGGAGACAGAGAACTTCTTCAAAGTGAAAAGTCAGACAACATCAGGTTATAGCCAAAACACGTGATGCTGGAAAAACGTCGATCCTCCTGCTCCTCAGATGCTGCCTGACCTGCTGTGCTTTGACTCTGACTCTCCAGCATCTGTAGTCCTCACCTTCTCCAATGCCAGGTTGTGGGCCAGCAGGTTTATTTGTTAGTACAAGCTTTTTGGAGTGCTGCTCCTTCTCCTGAAAGCTAGTGCTTCCAAATAAACCTGTTGGACTATAACCTGGTGTGGTGCGATTTGTCACTTTGCCCATCCCAGTCCAACACTGGCTCCTCCACATCATGGCGGCCTTCTTCAAAGTGGGCATCCTTTGAAGAGACTTGGCAGTGGCAATCTCCAGCAGCTAAAATATGGGGGGGGGGGGGAACAAATGACAGTGTTCCTATTGGCATCCAGACATTTGTTTCAGATTCCATTAACATCATCCAGCTGTTTGGGGAGTACTGTTTACCTGAGATTAACTCCAGCAGGGAAAGATTAGGCAACATTCCCCCCATTGCAGTTAAATAGCAGGGATCACAGGAACAGCAGGGAGAACCAGTCTGAATACACTTGTCTGTCAACTGCCAGTTTACTTTAGAAACAGTCTAAATGGCTGTTTAACCGAAAGGCTGAATGCAGGATGTCGAGCAGAGCAAATCCAACCTATTGACTGCCTCCAATCTCAGTGGTGATCTCAAACATATTTCCACTTGGAGGTGTTACCCTGTGAGTAAGCTACTTCCTCTGTTAGATATATACATGGTGAAGCAACAGTTTGCACTGTGTCAGCTTGGGAGGCAGCAGTGAGAGTGTGTGGATCTACAGGAGAGATTCCTGTTTCAGCAGCCTCTCTTCCCCCTACCCCCGGGGAAGACAGCACTCCCTCTCAGTCTCCTCGCCTCTGGCTGGCCTCAGCAGCTCTTTCACAGACTCTGGAGTCTCTCCCTCGGTAAGTGTCCGCTGATCTCTCCCTGATTGCTGTCCATTGTCCTGGCTTCCAGTTCCATGGGACCCCTCAGCCAGATTCCCAACATCGGATCCAACGGCACAGGTTGCAGCCGAGACCCCACGTCTGTCGGAAATTCGGGGAAGACTTGCCCTTCCGCCTACCCTGGTGGGAGAGCAGGGAACCCCCCGTGGAAGTGAGGGACGGGGTGGGGATCCTGTCATCCCAGGGAGACAGACAGGGAGAGGGGGAGTTGGGGAGGGGGGAGTGTTGGGAGTAGCCAGCGGTGAAATGATCAGAGTGGTGCTGGAACAGCACAGCGGGTCAGGCAGCATCCCAGGAGCAGGAAAATCGACATTTCGGGCAGATATTCCTGATGAAGGGGTTTTGCCCGAAGCGTCGATTTTCCTGCTCCTCAGATGCTGCCTGATCTGCTGTGATCTAAACTCCAGCAGCACTCTGATCTAAACTCTGGTTTCCAGCATCTGCAGTCCTCACTTTTGCCCAGCGGTGAAATGATCAATCAGGACTGGTTTCCAAAGAGTGGTGATACACTCTGGGGATGAGCTAATCTCCCTCCCTCTCCTGAGGGTCTGACAGGTGTATGTCTGTGTGTGTACCTATGTCTGTGTGTGTGCCTGTGTCTGTGTGTGTGGATCTGTGTGTCTGTGTGTGTGTGGGGCTGTGTGACTGTGTGTGTGTGGGGCTGTGTGACTGTGTGTGTGTCTGTGTGTGTGTGGATCTGTGTGTCTGTGTGTGTATGGGGCTGTGTGACTGTGTGTGTGTCTGTGTGTGTGGGGCTGTGTGTCCGTGTGTGTGTGGGGCTGTGTGACTGTGTGTGTGTGGGGCTGTGTGTCCGTATGTGTGTGTCTGTGTGTGTGGGGCTGTGTGTCCGTGTGTGTGGGGGGGGGCTGTGTGTCTGTGTGTGTGTGTCTGTGTGTGTGGGGCTGTGTGTCTGTGTGTGTGGGGCTGTGTGTCCGTGTGTGTGTGGGGGGGCTGTGTGTCTGTGTGTGTCTGTGTGTGTGGGGCTGTGTGACTATGCGTGTGTCTGTGTGTCTGTATGTGTCTGTGTGTGTGGGGGGGCTGTGTGTCCGTGTGTGTGGGGGGGGCTGTGTGTCTGTGTGTATGTGCATGTATGTGTGTCTGTGTGTGTGGGGCTGTGTGTCCGTGTGTGTGTGGGGGGCTGTGTGTCCGTGTGTGTGTGGGGGGCTGTGTGTCTGTGTGTATGTGCATGTATGTGTGTCTGTGTGTGTGGGGCTGTGTGTCCGTGTGTGTGTGGGGGGCTGTGTGTCCGTGTATGTGTGGGGGGCTGTGTGTCTGTGTGTGTGGGGGGCTGTGTGTCTGTGTGTATGTGCATGTATGTGTGTCTGTGTGCTAGTGCATTATGTGTGGTCGAAATGACATCATGTACAGCCCCACCATAACCTTATATTCAATGCCTTAACTAAAAGAGGCAAGCATTTGTTTATTTATTTATTTTTAGTGTAATGTCAGTGTCACTGGCTGGGCCCAGCATTTATTACCCGTCCCTAGTTGCCCCTTGAGAAGATGGGGGTGAGCTGCCTTCTTGAACCGCTGCAGTCCATGTGCTGTGCCCACAATGCCCTTAGAGAGGGAATTCCAGGATTCTGACCCAGTGATCTTGAAGGAACAGCAATGTACTTCCAAGAGAGGATGGTGAGGGTCACGGAGGGGTACTTGCAGGGGATGGTGTTCCCATGTACCTGCTGCCCTTATCCTTCTGGATGGAAGTGGTTGTAGGTTTGGAAGGTGCTGTCTGAGGATCTTTGGTGAATTTCTGCAGTGCATCTTGTAGATGGTCCACACTGCTGTTACTGAGTGTCGGTGGGGGAGGGAGTGGATGTTTGTGGAGCTGCCTCAGGTACCTCATTTATCTGTCCTGCTTCCTTCAAGGATTTAGGAACTATTACACCAAGCTCCCTCTGATCCTCTTCTCTTTCCTGGCATTCTATCATTCATTTTGTCCTTTCCCCCAGTGCATCATCTGACACCTCGGTATATCGTTGTATATCTAATATCTAGCAAAACGGATTTTGAGGAACCTGCATGGTTTAATGTAGGAAATGGGGAACTACTGGAGGGTTGTTTGTCATAAACATGACCAATCCCCTCACCCGGATGGACTGCACCCCAGGCTGCAATGGGAAGCAAGACAGGAGATTGCAGGAGCTCTAACACATGTACAGCACAGAAACAGACCCTTCGGTCCAACCCGTCCATGCCGACCAGATATCCCAACCCAATCTAGTCCCAACTGCCAGCACCTGGCCCATATCCCTCCAAACCCTTCCTATTCATATACTCATCCAAATGCCTCTTAAATGTTGCAGTTGTACCAGCCTCTACCACTTCCTCTGGCAGCTCATTCCATACATGTACCACCCTCTGTGTGAAAAAGGGGCTCTTGTCTATCTTTTCCCCTCACCCTAAACCTATGCCCTCTAGTTCTGGACTCCCCGACCCCAGGGAAAAGACCTTGTCTATTTACCCTATCCTTGTCCCTCATGATTTTATAAACCTCTATAAGGTCACCCCTCAGCCTCCAACGCTACAGGGAAAACAGCCTCAGCCTGTTCAGCCTCTCTCTATAGCTCAAAACAAGGGGCACCATCCTTGTAAGTCTTTTCTGAATCCTTTCAAGTTTCACAATATCCTTCCTATAGCAGGGAGACCAGTATACCAAAAATGGCCTAACCAAAGTCCTGTACAGCCGCAACATGACCTCCCAACTCCTGTACTCAACACTCTGACCAATAAAGGAAAGCATACCAAACGCTGCCTACACTATCCTATCTATCTGCGACTCTGCTTTCAAGGAGCTATGAACCTGCACTTCAAGGTCTCTTTGTTTATCAACACTACCCAGGACCTTACCATTAAGTGTATATGTCCTGCTCTGATTTGCCTTTCCAAACTGCAGCACCTCACATTTATCTAAATTAAACTCCATCTGCCACTCCTCAGCCCATTGGCCCATCTGATCAAGATCCCGTTGTAAACCTTCTTCACTCTCCACTGCATCTCCAATATTGGTGTCATCTGCAAATTTGGACAGACTTAATACCCACTTGGAAAGGCAAGGGTTAATTAGGGATAGTCAGCATGGCTTTGTCAGCAAATTTGAAAATGTAATGGAGTGTGTGGATGAGGGAAATTCAATTGATGTAGTTTGTATGGATTTTAGCTAAACTTTTGACAAGGTCCCACATGGGAGACAGATGGAGAAGGTTAAAGCGCATGGAATTGAGGGAAACCTGGTGAGCTGGATCAGAAACTGGTTTAGTAAGAGGGCAGAAAGGGCAGTTGTGGTAGAAGGCTGTTTGAGTGACTGGAGGTTGGTGTGCTGTAGTGTACAACAAGGGGATTCTTACATCTTGTTTTACACATCAATAATATCGATGAAAATGTGGGGGGATGTTAAGCAAATTTGCAGATGGCACCAAGATTGGTAGAGCCATTAGTAGCGAAAAAGATGGGTTGTAGGTTACAGAAAGATATTGGTGGGTTAGTCAGAGAATATTTAACCCTGGTAAGTGCGAGGTGATGCACTTTGGAAGAAGGAGCAAGATGAGGGAGTGTTTAATGAATGGCAGGACACTGGGCAGCTTAGAGGAACAGAGGAATTTTTGGGGTAATTATTCACAGATCCCTGAAGTTGGCAGAGCACATGATTAGCAGAAAGTGAGGACTGCAAGTGCTGGAGATCAGAGTTGAGAGTGTGGTGCTGGAAAAGCACAGCCAGTCAGGCAGCTTCTGGGAGCAGGAAAATCGACATTCCAGGCAAGAGCCTTCATAAGGACTGAGGCTTGTGAGATGAGGGAATGGTCTCTGCAGAACACAGATAGCGGTGAGGAGGGAAGTATATCTCTGGTGGTGGTCTGACTGTAGGTGGTGGAAATGGCGGAGGCTGATACATTGTATCTGAAGATTGGTAAGGTGGAAGGTAAGGACGGGGGGGGGGGGGATATCCTTGTTGTGGTTGGGTGGGTGGGGTGCAAGGGCGGAGGTGCGAGGAGTGGAGAAGATGCATCGGAGGGCATCCTCAACCAGGTGGGAGGGGAAATTTTGGTTGTTGAAGAAGGAGGCCATCAGGGATGTTCTGGAGTGGAATTGGTCCTCCTGCAGCAGAAGCAGAGGAATTGGGAGTAAAGGATAGCATTTTTAGTGGGGGATGTTTGGGACAAAGTGTAGTCCAGGTACCTGTGGGAGTTGGTGGGTTTGAAGTAGATGTCCGTGTTGAGTCAGTTGCTGGAAATGGAGTTGGGGAGGTTCAAGAAGGGAAGGGAGGTATCCGAGATGGTCCAGGTGAACTTGAGGTCAGGGTGGAAGTTGTTTGTGAAGCTGATGAACTGTTCAACCTCCTCGTGGGAACACGAGGTAGCACTGATACAGTCATCGATGTAGCAGAGGAAAAGGTTGGGGATGGTGCTGGTGTAACTATGGAAGATCAACTGTTCCATGTATCCAGTGAAGAGACAGGCATGGCTACCTCTTTGGTCTGAAGGAAGCTGGAGGATTCGAAGGAGAAGTTGTTGAGGGTGAAGTCCAGTTCAGCCCAGTGGAGCAGGGTGTTGGTACTGGTTGAGTCGGTGGGAGAGGAAGAAACAGAAGGTTTGGAGGCCTTCCCCATGACGGATGGCTGTGTACAGGCCCTGGATGTCCATGGTGAAGATGAGGAGTTGGGGGACGGGGAAGCACAAGGCGTGGAGGAGGTGGAGGGCATGGTGTGGTGTCCCGAATGTATGTGGGGAGATCCTGGACTAAGGGGGACAGGACGGTGTCAGGGTATGAGGAGATGAGTTCAATGGAGTAGTCGGAGACAATGGACTAGGCAAAAGTGAGGACTGCAGATGCTGGAAACCAGAGTCTAGATCAGAGTGGTGCTGGAAAAGCTCAGCAGGTCAGGCAGCTTCTGAGGAGCAGGAAAATCGATGTTTCGTGCAAAAGCTCTTCATCAGAAGACAATGGACTGACTGGGGCAGTCAGGTTTATGAATCTTGGGTAGGTGATAGAGCCGAGCAGTGTGGGGCTCTGAGACTATGAAGTTGGAGGTTGTGGATGGGAGATCCCTTGAGCATATGAGTATGATAGTTTAGAAGGCATATAGGACAGTTTCTTTCATCAGGTTATGGCAAAGAGTATAGAGCAAGGAGGCAATGTTGGAATTGCACAGAGCATTGGTCAGGCCACAACTGGAGTACTATGTGCAGTTCTGGTCACCTCACTGTGCGAAGGATGTGACAGTGTTAGAGAGGGGATACAGAGGAGTTCACCAGGGTATTGTCAGGACGTAAGGAGAGACAAGATATGCTCAGATTGTTTTCTCTCGAGCAGAGAAAGTTGAGGGGGGAACACGATTGAGGTGTATAAGATTATGAGGGGATGGACAGGGTGAAGAGAGAGGAGCTGTTCCCCTGGTTGAGTGGTCAATCATGAGAGGGTGTAGTTTAGGGTAAGGGGCAGGAGATTTAAAGGGGATTTGGGGAAGAAACCTTTTCACACAGTGGGCGGTGGGAATGTGGGATATACTGCCTGGGAAGGTCGTGCAGGCTGGAAACATTTAAAAAATATTTGGATGAGCCCTTCAATTATCATAACATTCAAGGATATGGGACAGGTGCAGGAAATTGGGATTAACATACTTTTAGTACTAGCTGTGTTGGTACAGACTTGATGGGCCGAAGGGCCTTTGATGCTCTGTATAAATCCCTGTCTCACTATATGGATTGAGAGATCATAACAATTTAATTTTCTTTGTGACCTGCCAGTTGGAACATATGCTTTTATTACGACATCTTATCATGCTCAAAATTTAATTTTCTTTTGTTTATTTTGCTTAATTGATGTTCAGTGTTTGACAAAGTATCCATTAGTCTGGCTTCCTGCTCTGGTTCCTATTTCTTATGGCCTTAATGAATCAGAAGCAAAAAGACTTGCATTGCCCCAGCCTAGGTCACAGTCTCAAGTCGCTTTCGCTCCAGTGAAACACTTTTGCATTGTTGGAAATGCAGTTAGTGAGGAGGAAGTCAAACAAACAGCAATGTGTTAATGATCAGAGTGAGTGTTTCTGTTTTAGTGTTGTAAGGGGAGAACGCAGGCTCTGACACCATGCAAGAGGGTGTTGTTTGTCTTTGCAGGATGGTTACGGTACAGGGGGAGGCACCTTCTCTCTCAGGTTCAGGGCAGTTGACAGGAAGAGCAGTTTACCCCCTTCAGACCCTCCCCCCCCGCCCATTCCAACTCCCAAATGTCCATAAGAACATAAGGCCTAGGAGCAGGAGTAGGCCGTCTTGTCCCTCGTGCCTGCTCCACCACTCATTACAATCAGGGCTGATCTTTTCGTGGACTCAGCTCCGCCCACTCGCCCTCTCATTGTATCCCTTAGTTCCTTTATTGTTCCAAAAAAAACTATCTTAGCTTTAAAAACGCTACTGAAGTAGCGTCAACTTCTTCCCTGGGCAGGGAATTCCATAGATTTACAATCCTCTGGGTGAAGAAGTTCCTTCTCAACTCAGTCCTAAATCTGCTGCCCCTAGTCTTGAGGTTATGCCCTCTTGTCCTAGCTCCAGCTGCCAGTGGAAACATCCTCTCGACTTCTATCTTATCTATTCCCTTAATAATTTTATATGTTTCTGTAAGATCCCTCCTCATTCTTCTAAATTCCAATGAATATAATCCCAGTTTACTCAGTCTCTCCTCATAAACCAACTCCCTCAACTCCGGAACCAACCTAGTGAACCTCCTCTGCCCACCCTCCAGTATCAGTCCATCCTTTCTCAAGTAAGTAGACCAAAACTATACACAGTAACCCAGGTGTGCCCTCACCTGCACCCTGTACAGCTGAAACATAACCTCCTTGCTTTTAAACTCAATCCCTTTAACATTGAAGGATAAAATTCCACTTGCCTTCCTAATTACTGGTTGTACCTGCAGACCAACCCTCTGTGACCCATTGGCTATCTACGTTTCTTCTCTGAAAACCTGTCTCCGCCACGTTCCCAGGCAGTGCCTTCTAGGTCTGAACCACTCAGTGTGTGAATCAGGTCTTTTCTCATGCTCCGAGAATCCTTTACGTTGTGGAAACAGGCCATTCGGCCCAACACGTGCACACCAACTCTTTGAACAGCATTCCATCCAGACTCAACAACTCCCACCCTGTCTCTGTAATCCTGCATTTCCCATGGCTCATCCATCGAATATTACACATCCCTGCACACTATAGACAATTTAGCATGGCCAATCCACCCTAATCTGCACGGCTTTGAATTGTGGGAGGAAACCAGAGCAACCGGAGGATACCCACACAGATGAGGGGAGAATATGCAAACTCCACAAAGACAGTCGCCTGAGGCTGGAATCGAACCCGGGTCCCTGGTGCTATGAAGCAGCTGTGCTAACCATTGAGCCAATATCAGTAAGTGAAGTCCCTCATCCTTGGAACCGTTCTCCTGCACTCTTTCTAATGTTGCCCAGTCCACGTGTGACGGAATACTCATAGAACATCGAACATAGAAAAATACAGCGCTGTACAGGCCCTTCGGCCCTCGATGTGGCGCCAACCGAAGCTTACCTAACCTACACTAGCCCAATAACCTCCATATGCTTGCCCAATGCCCGCTTAAATGACCATAAAGAGGGAGAGTCCACCACTGCTACTGGCAGGGCATTCCATGAACTCACAACCTGCTGAGTAAAAAATCTACCCACTTGCCTGTTTGGTTGCAGCTCTAATAACACTTAAGAAGCCTGACCCCCATCCAGGACAAAGCAGCCCGCTTGATTGGCACCACACCCACAAGCCTCCAGCACTGACACTCAGTAGAAGCAGTGTGTACTATCCATTCCCTCTGCCGCTGAGGCAAGAGTGCTGCAGATGCAAACCACAAACACAGTACACGGCAGATACTTCCAAATCAGTTCTGTGGTTTCAAAGTTCAAGGGAAGTCAGTGCATGGAAACTAGCATGTTCCCTAGTCCCAAATTAAACACAATCCTGATTTTGGAATAACATCACCATTCCTATACTGCTGGTCTAAATCTTGGAATTCTCTCCCAGGTACCAACAATACCTTCCCCAGCCTTCTGGAGAATAATCAGGAATGGACAATTACCTTATCTTCTGTACAAACAGCATTTTCCTCGCTGCCATCCGTTGTGAGGAAGGGTCACTGGACCCGAAACGTTAACTCTGCTTTCTCTCCGCAGAGGCCACCAGACCTGCTGAGCTTTTCCGGCAATTTCCATTTTTGTTTCTGATTTGCAGCATCTGCAGTTCTTTTTTAGGTTTTTATGGACAATAAAAGTTGGCTTCGCCAACAATGACCACATCCCCTGAAGGAATGTATTTTACAGAGAGAAGAAGTATTCTTTTATGACTACACTTGACAGCCCAGAGCTAATACTTAACTTTCCAGTTTGGAATTTCAGCATGTGTCTGGGCTTGTTCAGGGATAAGCTTGCTCATAACAAATCAGAGTTGACAATACATTCCAAAAGATTACATTTTACTCCTGTGTATCAACATTCAAATATAGCTGTGTGTCCCTGTGCGTTGTTCCAATGGAACGATGCTTTATAGTCTGGTTACAATTCTCTATCTTTGTCCGAAAGGCTAACTGGTCTCCGTCTCTTTTCTCACAGACAGTGCCCCAATGATTGTCCACACATCTCCCAACCAGTCCCTGGTAACGGCTCCTAATCTCAGCGCAGTCAACAGCTCCAATGGCTCACTTGTTTGCCCCGAAGGTAATTTCTGGGAGTGGCTGTACACCTTTCAGCCGATTTACATCATGGTGGTGTGTGTCATTGGCGTTGTGGGGAACAGCTTTGTCCTGATCGTCCTGTGTTTACAGAAAGGACGTTGCACGGTGCCAGATCTCTACCTGGGGAATCTGGCTGGGGCTGACCTGCTCCTGTTGGCTGGCCTCCCCTTCTGGGCCGTTAACATTGCCCTACACTACGAATGGCCTTTTGGAGATTTCCTGTGCCGTTACGTCAACTCGGTGATTTATATGAACTTTTACAGCAGTGTCTACTTCTTGGTGATGGTCAGCATTGACCGCTACCTGGCTCTGGTGAAAGTCTTTCATTACAGCAGAATACGGACACTCTCATGTGTCAAGATCAACTGCCTCATCATCTGGATGTTCGGCGTGCTGATGAGTAGTCCCATCATCATATTCCGAAGAGTGATCTATGTGGAAGATTTGAACATCTCTGCCTGTTTACTTGATTACCCTAATAAGTATTGGGTTCTGAAGATGGACATTCTGATGGTTGCCATTGGTTTCCTGATCCCTGCGTTCATCCTCTGTTTCTGCACATTTCAGGTCCTGAAGGTCCTGAGAAACAACCAAATGCAGCGCTTCAAGCAAGTACATAAGGAAAGCAAGGCAGCCATCTTGGTGCTCGCTGTCCTTTTGGCCTTTGTCATTTGCTGGCTGCCATTTCAACTGCTGCGGTTCCTCAGGATCTTTCTGTTTTCAAACATCCTGCAGGGCTGCTCATTAGAAAGAGCGGTTAGTAACAGCAATCAGATTGCGAGCTTCCTGGCCTGCACCAACAGCTGCATTAACCCCGTGCTCTATGTCCTTGTGGGAAAGCAGTTCAGGAAGAAAGCACAGGAGGTGTGGGTCCGAGCTAGGAGCAGGTCATTACAGACTTTGAATGACTCCCTCACAAGCCGCACCACAACAGTAAAGAGTTAACATCTGGATATGAAGCAGAGATCGAGCCGTCTCTCCAACTGTGAGCCTGTCTTCACACATCACTTGTGGTTGTCATGCTTTTCCTCTTTCTGCAACTGATAGGACAGGCTGTTGCAATATGCATGTCAAGATTCTTAATTATATAAAGGAAGGAATGAGATGTATTACATACCAGTCTGTCCCTGATCACTTTTCCGATAGTTGCTTCAAACCAGGGCATCACCAGACAGAGATGTGGTGATGTCCAGGGGCTCTGGGAGAAAGGGAAGTAAACTGTGCAAAAGGTGTGTGGCTCCTGGTCAACGATCATCTGCTAGGCTCTGGCTGAGGACAACATCAAGATCAGCTACTGCGCAAGCACGAAGCTTTAGGGCGGCACGGTGACTCAGTGGTTAGCACTGCTAGCTCACTGTGTAAGGGACCCGGGTTCCATTCGAGACTCAGGCAATTGTGTGGAGTTTGCATATTCTCTCCATATCTGAGCGGGTTTCAAAGAACAAAGAAAATGCTGTGCAAATCCAAGGAAAAGAATTATAAGGATATGGGGCAAGCCCTTTAGGACTGAGCTGAATAGAAATGCCTTCACTCAGAGTGGTGAATCTGCCATTGAAAGCAGCTGAAGCAAAAACCATTGAATGTTTTCAAGAAGGAGTTAGATCGAGCTCATAGGGACGGATGGGGTTGGAGAGAAAGCAGATTCTATGGAATTGTCACAAGGCAATTGGACACGTCCTGGAAAAGGCCAGTTTGGCAGGATAATGAATGTAAAGACTGATTGATAGCATAGAGCCCAGTTGTGGAACAGTGGCAGTGTCTCTATTGCTGGAGGTCAAGGTTCAAGTCCCACCTACTCCAGAGGTGTGTAATTACATCTCTGAACACGTTGATTTGGAAAATAGTGTTAAAAAAAATCTAATTGTATACCTCTTTCAAAAAGTTAGCTCAGGCAGGTCAGGGCACATGGTTTTAAAGAGAGATCGCGATTGATTTGAAACATAGCAAATCACCTGCAAGGTTGATAAATGGGAAAACAAGTAACATGGGAGAGTTATAGCTCAGGTACTAGAACAAGGTTCAGTGCAGTTTAACAATGTGGTGTCTTCTCAAGAATATTCCAGATGGCTGGATAAACCTGTTAGAATGATTCAGCAACACAAATAATTGTAATTCATACAGTACCTTTTATTATAAAGTTGGCATGGTATAATGACAGTAATCCTGTGTTCAAGTGATGTTGAGTTGATACAATGCTCTGTTTGAGCTCACAAATAATAAAATATGCCAAAGTATTTAGGGTAACGTTAATCCTTGATGTTATGATATGATGTGTGTTATCACAGATGTGACAATAAATGAATGATGCTTCATATCTACCTGTTTCCTGACTGTGTCTGAGTTCTTTGATACATCAGTGGGTATTGGTCAACTAGGCAGAAGTACAAAGTTAAAAATCACACAACACCAGGTTATAGTCCAACAGGTTTCATTGGAAGCACACTAGCTTTCGGAGCGACGCTCCTTCATCAGGTGATAGTGGAGGGCTCAATCCTATCAAACAGGATTTAAAGCGAAAATTTACACTGTGATGTAACTGAAATTATACATTGAAAAATTGATTGTCTGTTAAGCCTTTCATCTGTTAGAATACAGTGATAGTTTCACTTCTTTCATGTGTAAATCACAAATTCTTTTTTTAAAAAAAGTTGCATTCTCGGGTTAGCTGTTAACAATGGTGATAGCTAGATAATATGTTGAAGGTGTTGGTCCCCTGTGTTTTCTGTCTATGCCATGATGTTTAGATTGATTCTAATCTAAAAAGTGAGATAACGGAGTTTTACATAAACTCACGCAGTTTTTGAGCTCAGAGTTCTACATGAATGCGTGCAGTTTTTGAGCAAAGTACAATGTAACTCTGCAAGTACAAATTCACCCACAAAATATATGTGTGCATGTGGGTCTTTGTCTATGTGTGTGTGTGTGTCTGGGGTGGGGGTTGTGAGTGTGAGAAAGTGTATGTGTGTGTGTAGTGAGTGCAGAGTGTCTTAAGTCTGTGAGGGGGTGCATATGTGAGTGTGGGAGTGTGGGTGTCTGTAAGGGTGTGTGTGGGTGTCTGTGTGCGTGTCTGTGTGTATGTGTGTCCATGTGCATGTGTGTATAGGAGTGCCTGTGTGAGTGTGTGAGAGTGTGTGTGTGTAGGAGCATCTGTGTGTGTGTATAGTGCAATGGTGGTCACCTGTAGTGTGACATGAACCCAAGGTCCCGGTTGAGGCCCTCCCGATGGGTACTGAGCTTAGCTATCAGCCTCTGCTCGGCCACTTTTCACTGCTGCCTGTCCCGAAGTCCACCTTGGAGGATGGTCCCCCGAAGGTCTGAGGCTGAATGTCCTGGACCACTGAAGTGTTCCCCAACTGGGAGGGAACCCTCCTGTCTGTTGATTGTTGAGCGGTGCCCATTCATCCGTTGTCGTAGCCTTTGCTCGGTTTCACCAATGCACCATGCCTCCGGGCATCCTTGCCTGCAATGTATAAGGTGGACAATGTTGGCTGAGTCACATGAGTACCTGGTATGTACAAGGTGGGAGGTGTTCCCACGTGTAATAGTGGTATCTAAGTCCACACTCTGACACGTCTTGCAGCGTCCACCATGACAGGATTTTATGGAGTTGTCCTGAGAGCCGGGCAGTTTGCTACGAACAACGAACTGTTTGAGGTTTGGCGGTTGTTTAAAGGCAAGTAGTGGAGGTGTGGGGAAGGTCTTGGTGAGACAATAGACAATAGACAATAGACAATAGATGCAGGAGTAGGCCATTCAGCCCTTCGAGCCTGCACCGCCATTCAATATGATCATGGCTGATCATTCCTAATCAGTATCCTGTTCCAGCCTTATCTCCATACCCCTTGACTCCACTATCTTTAAGAGCTCTATCCAATTCTTTCTTAAATGAATCCAGAGACTGGGCCTCCACTGCCCTCTGGGGCAGAGCATTCCACACAGCCACCACTCTCTGGGTGAAGTAGTTTCTCCTCATCTCTGTCCTAAGGTGCTCATCCTCAGATACCCTCTCTCCACAGATACTGCCAGACCTGCTGAGTTTCTCCATCCTCCAAAGTAGACTTCGGGACAGGCAGCAGAGAAAAGTGGCCGAGCAGAGGCTGATAGCTAAGTTCAGTACCCATAGGGAGGGCCTCAACCGGGACCTTGGGTTCATGTCACATTACAGGTGACCACCATTGCACTATACACACACACAGATGCTCCTACACACACACACTCTCACACACTCACAGGCACTCCTATACACACATACACATGGACACACAAACACACATTCGTGCACACAGACACCCACACACACCCTTACAGACACACACTCCCACACTCACATATGCACCCCCTCACAGACTTAAGACACTCTGCATTAACTACACACACACACACACACACACACTTTCTCACACTCACAACCCCCAACCCAGAGACACACACACACACAGACACACATGCACACATATATTTTGTAGGGTGAATTTGTACTTGCAGAGTTACATTGTACTTTGCTCAAAAACTGTATGCATTCATGTAGAACTCTGAGCTCAAAAATTGCATGAATTTATGTAAAACTCTGTTATCTCACTTTTTAGATCAGAATCAATCTAAACATCAGGTCATAGACAGAGAACACAGGGGGCCAACACCTTCAACATATTGTCTAGCTATCACCTATCACCTTCAACATATTGTCTAGCTATTGTACAGCTAACCCGAGAAAGCAACTTTTTAAAAAAAAGGTTTTGTGATTTACACATGAAAGAAGTGAAACTATCACTGTATTCTAACAGATGAAAGGCTTAACAGACAATCAATTTTTCAATGTATAATTTCAGTTGCATCACACTGTAAATTTTCGCTATAAATTCTGTGTGTTAGGATTGAGCCCTCCACTATCACCTGATGAAGGAGCGTCGCTCTGAAAGCTAGTGTGCTTCCAATTAAACCTGTTGGACTATAACCCTGGTGTTGTGTGATTTTTAACTTTGCACACCCCAGTCCAACACCGGCATCTCCAAATCATAGGCAGAAGTAGGTACTGCAGATGCTAGGGATTAGAGTCAAGATTAGAGTGGTGCTGGAAAAGCACAGCAGGTCAGGCAGCATCCAAGAAGCAGGAAAATTGACGTTTCGGGCAAAAGCCCTTCATCGTTCCTGATGAAGGGCTTATGCCCGAAACATCAATACTCCTGCTTTTCGGAAGCTGCCTGACCTGCTGTGGTGTTCCAGAACCAGTCTAATCTTGACTCAGTGAGTATTGATACAACTGTGACAAGAAAGTGCTGGAGAAACAGGCCCAAAGGACCTGTACTGTGCTGTAAGGTCTGTTTCCATGCTGTACATCTCTATGACTCTATGTTCTAAACTCAGGCAGTGGAGAGAGAAAGCCATGATATTTTCGAATCTAGAATCATTCTTCATCATAAGGTTCTGATGAAGAGTCAATGAACATGAAATATGAATTCTACCCTCTTTCCACAGATACTGCCAGACCTGCTGAGTTTCTCCACCACTTTCTGTTTATCTATCAGATCTTCAGTGTCTGGAGTCCTTTGTTTTATTCTCGTGTTCCAAGTGAGGCTGCCCTGTTTCTTTTTTTGAGATTTTGTAATCTACTTTTTGCACTGAGTAACTTAAGACATCAAATAAACCTTCAGCAGGGGATCTAAATTAACGCTGCTCTTTGATGTTGAGGTGAAAACTCAGCTGCTAACTCATTGTCAATGTTTCTTGCCTGGGTCCTGCCCGTTATTACACACGGTATCATCAAAACCTGGGATCCCTTTCCTGAAAATCTGATACTGCAAAAGACCACCTGAAATTTATAAGCCCGAGGTTAAGGTTCTTTTGTTGGATAATGTATCATGAGATATGGAGTGATGGCTTATACAGGTATCTAGTGGACAAGGAGCAGCACGGTGACTCAGTGGGTTGGCACTGCTACCTCACAGCGCCAGCGACCTGGGTTTGATTCCAGCCTTGGGCGACTGTCTGTGTGGAGTTTGCATATTCTCCCCATGTCGGTATGAGTTTGCTCCGGTTCCCTCCTGTAGTCCAGTGATGTGCAGGTTAGAGTGGGATTGGCTGTGGGAAATGCAGGGTTATTGGGATAAAGTAGAGTGGAGGGATGGTGTGGACTCGATGGGCCTGTCAGCCGACAAGGAAAGCTATCAGTTGTATTTTTATACAGCCCATGCACCATGGGGCACAGTGATAGTGTCCCTACCTCTGAGTCAGAAGTTCCCACCTGCTCCAGTGATGTATAATAACAGCTCTGAACAAGATGAGCGGAAAGTATGTCCCTTAAGACCAAGAGGGAGACATCCCATTTCAGCTCATCAAACAGGCTGAGGGAAGTCAAAGGGGTAGTGTTATGGACCAGGTCAGACCTCCTCAAAACATTTCAAGAAAGTAGCCCAGACTCTAACTTTGCTGGTTGTTTGAAGCAGGTGTAAAGCACATATTCCAGGAGGGATGCAGTTGACCAAACCATGCTTTTTAAAAATAAAACGGCATTTATTTACAAGATTACCGAATGAAGCACAAACAAAAGAGAACAGAATACAGGATAACTTAACCTGTCCGAAAACCAACCAGATCATCTCAACTTAATGATGTTGTTCCAAATATTTGCAACAATCTCCATTAAAAACCCCTTGACACAAAAGGTAGACTCGAACGCAGGGTCTTCCAGGAGAGATGTCAGAGGAGGTAGGATTAGCCTGGACTGGCCTCTTTGGTTCCAGCGGTCTCTTCACTGCCTGACAGCTTCAGTGAAGAGCCAGTCTGCCAAAACAGAGGAAAGCTGAGCTGGAAGAACTAGTCACTCCTCTTTTGTTCTACAAGTGTTTTTTTTTTAACTTGAAAGCCTTTTTTTCTGTGGCAGTATCTGTTAGCTATAATTGAATTGGCCATAAAACCTTTCAAAGCCCAGACTTTTTGGAGTCTGTGTCTTTTACGACCCCTCGGAAGAAAACAAGGACAGCATAACCTTGTTAAAGGAGCAGCATCATCTCAGTCGATGTGACACTTGAGTGGATAGAGAAAGGAAAGGGATTCACAGAATTCTGTCAAAGTGGGTCACCCACAGAAAGGATAACGATCACAGACTGCTTTGAGCTCAGCTCCTGGCATGGCCGTAACAAGGTGATCAGTGCAGTTCAGCAGGCTGGAGTGAGAGGTGCTGTCTGGAAGGAATAAGCTACAGACCCAGCCCAGACACAATTAGATCAATCTGAGTGTGATTATGGTAAAAACAAGTGACTCCTTGAAGTAAATAGAGAGAGCAGATCAGGCAGGAATATCAAATTTCACTAATGCATTCACATCATTTCATCATAATAACAAAAGGGGGACTTTGACCAAAGGAGTATAGAGAGACAAGTCATTGTTCACTTATTCTCTCAGAAAGAGAATCAAAAAGGGTTTGAATCAGGGGAAGGAATGCATCATGTTCCAGTTGAAGAACTAACAGTCATCTTAGATTCAGAGAAGAGCTTATGCCCAAAACATTGATTCTCCTGCTCCTCGGATGCTGCCTGACCTGCTGTGCTTTTCCAGCACCACACTCTTGACTCTGATCTCCAGCATCTGCAGTCCTCACTTTCTCCTAACATTCTCCTCAACCTCTTTTGCAATCTCTCCAAAGTCTCTATATCCTTCCTTTAGTGTGGGGACCAGGACTGCACACAGTACTCCAAATGTGGCTTAACTAAAGTCTTAGACAGCTGTAACATGATTTGCTAACTTTTATACTCAGTGTCCTGACCAATGAAGACATTTTTGCCAGAAGCCTTCTTTACCACCCTATCCACTTGTGATGCCACTTTCAGGGAGCTATGGACTTGTATCCCAAGATCCCTCTGTATATCAATGTTCCTAAAGGTCCTGCCATTTAATGTTCACTTTCCTCTTGCATTTGACCTCCCACAATGCATCACCTCACACTTGTCTGGATTAAACTCCATCTGCCATTTCTCTGTCCAACTGATCTGCATCCTTTGACAGCCTTCCTCACTATCCACATCTCCACCAATTTTCACATCGTCTTCAAACTTACTAATCAGACCGCTTACATTTTCATCTAAGGGATGTTTATATTTATTACAAACAACAGAGGTTTCAGCATGAATTCTTATGGAACACAACTGACCACTTGAGTTAGAAAACACCCTTCCACAATTGCCCTTGGTCTTCTATGACCAAGCCAATTTTGCAGTTTACTCTGGATCCCATGTGACTTCATCTTCTGGCCCAACCTACCGTGACAGATCTTGTCAAACACTTTAATAAAGACTGTGTAGACAACATCCACAGACCTATCCTCATCAATCACCTTTCTCAAAAGCCGCAATCAAATTTGTGAGACAAAGCCATGCGGACTATCCCTAATAGGTCCATTCTTTTCCAGACATGAGCAAATCCTGTCACTGAGAATCGTCTCCAACAATTTCCCTACCACTGGTGTAAAGCTCACCAGCCTATAACTTCCTGGATTATCCCTGTTGCCCTTCTTAAACAAAGGAACAACATTGGCCATTTTCTGATCTTCTGGCACCTCTCTGGTGACTAAAGAGGATACAAAGATCTTTGTTAAGGCCCCAGCATTCGCCTCCCTTGCCTCCCTCAGTATCCTTGGATAGATCCCGTCAGATCCTGGGATTTTTTTTACCTTAATGTTTTTCAAAACACCCAGCACTTGCTCCTTTATAATATCGACGTGTCTTCGACTATCAACATGCCTTTCTCTAATAGCGTCATAGAGACATACAGCACAGAAACAAACCCATAACTTATCCACGCCAACCAGGTTTCCTAAATGGAATGAAGTCCATTTGCCTGCATTTGGCCCATATCCCTTTGAACCTTTTCCATTCACGCACTTGCCTTTTAAATATTGTAACAGTACCCATCCCCACCACTCAGAAAAACCCATCAACTTATACAGGTTCCACGTTTCCCAGAAGCTGTCCCAATGATCCAAAAGTACAAAGCCTTCCCTCCTCCACCATCCCTTCAGCCACATATTCATTTTCCTATTCCTAGTGCACAGAACTGGAAATAATCTGGAGATTACAACATTAATCCTCTTTAATCCATTGCTTAATTCTAAATTCTAGTTGCAGGACCTATTTTCTTTCTTACCTGTAATATTGGTACCAACATTTACTATGATCTTACCATCATCCATGTCCTTCGCCTTGGTGAATACTGATGTGAAATACTCTTTAAGGACCTCGCTCACTTCATCTGGCTCCACACATAAATCCCCTCCTTTCTCCTTGACTGGAGCTATCCTTTCCAGATAAGAGTGGTGCTGGAAAAAGCACAGCAAGTCAGGCAGCATCCGAGGAGCAGGAGAATCGACATTTTGGGCAAAAGCCCTTCATCAAGATTCTTGGACCTATCCTTTCCCTACTCATGCCTCTTGCCTTGGGATTCTTCTTAATCCTACTTGCCAAAGATATTTCCTGACCCTTTCTCACTTTCCTAACTCCTTGTTTAAGTTTTTTTTTCCCAGTTTCTTTATATTTTCTAAACAATCTTGTGTAATTTCAGTTTCCTAAACCTTACATATGCTTCCTTTTCCTTTTTAACTAAACTTCCAATATCTCTTGTCATCCAGGGTTCCATAAGACCATAAGGTATAGGAGCAGAAATTAGGCCATTTGGCCCATCAAGTCTGCTCTGCCATTCAATCCCATTGTCCCATTTTCTCCCTGTAACCTTTGCCCTTGGCAATCAAGAACTTACCTATCTCCACCTTAAATATACTCAATGACCTGGCCTCCACAGCCTTCTGTGGCAGGGAGTTCCATCGATTCCCCACTCTCTGGCTGAAGCAGTATCTCCATTCTTAAAGGTCTTCCCTTTACTCACAGGCTGTGCCCTCAGGTCCCAGTCTCTCATACCAATGGAAACATCTTCCCAATGTCCTCTCTGTCCAGGCTGTTCAGTATTCTGTAAGTTTCAGTCAGATCCTCCCTCATCCTTCTAAGCTCCTTCACGTATAGTCCCAGAGTCCTCATACATTCTTCATATGCTAATCCTTTCATTCCTGAGACCATTCTCATGAACGTCCTCTCGATCTGCTCCAGGGTCAATACATTCTCGCGAGTCTCACCATCCTTATCTTTCATCCTCACCAGGAAGATGCTGGGCCTGAACTCTGATTAACTGGCCTTTAAAAGACTCGCACAAGTCAGATTTGGATTTACTCTCAAACAGCTGTCCCCAATCTAGCTCCAGGCTAATACCGTTGTAACGAGTCTTCCCCCCCAGATTAGCACTATCACCCATTGGCCAGTTTTATCCTTATCCAAAACCATCTACTTCTGTGATGTAACTGTCCTGTAGTTACTATGGAACCTGCATTAGAAACGACATTGGAAACTGTATTACATCAACTATTTGTGTGCAACTGGAACAGACCCTGTGAGCATTTTCCCTACCCTTTGTCTTCACTATGTACCTTTTTATTTCAAACAGCACGAAAGCTATTTCTATATTCTTTTCACTGTAATGGCAAAGGTCATGAACATGGATGGAATGGACTGCCAGTGGTGTTAGTAGAGTCAGCGACATTAAGGACATTTAAGTGACTCATGGATAGGCACATAGATGATAGTATAATGAAGGGTTTGTAGGTTAGACTGTTGTTCGGTACCCACGGGGATGACCTCAACTGGGACATTGGGTTCATGTCACACTACAGGTGGCTCCACTGCATTACACACAGACACAGACACGCACACACACGCACACACACACACACACACACACACAGACACTCCTAGACTCTTGCAGACACACATGCACACAGACACACACAATCCTACAGACCCATACACTCATGCAGAACCTCTCTCATACACAAGCTCTCTCTCATCCACTCACACATACACTCCCACCCTCACACACACACCTTCTCACAGACTTATACCCCTTTATACTCATACACATGCACACACTCTCTCACAAACACTTATACCCCGCCCCCCCACACACCCACATGCACACACACGCACACATGTTTGTGAGATGAATTTGTACTTGCAGAATTGCATTTTATTTTGCTCCAAAGCTGCTTAGATCAATGTAAGATTCTGTAAATCCATTTTTTAGATTAGAATCAGTCTGACCACTGTGGCACAGACAGCCTCACACAGGGACCTCACACCTTCAATGCATTATCTGGGCTGACATGACACCAATTGTTAAAGTAACTTATAACTTGAGAATGTAACTCTTAAAAAAGGTTTTGTGATTTGCATAATGAAAGAACTGAAACCAACATGGTCATTCCAAAAGATGAGAGACTTAACAAACAATCCAGGTCTATTTCAATATATAGTTTCAGTTACATCATCCTGTAAATTTTTGCTATCAATTCTTTGTTTTACGATCTCATATTTCACAACCTGATGAAGGAGCAGTGCTCCGAAAGCTAGTGCTTCCAAATAAACCTGTTGGACTATAACCTGGTGTTGTGTGATTTTTAACTTAGTACACCCCAGTCCAACACTGGCACCTCCAAATCTAGGTTAGTCTGATCTTAGAGTAGTATTAAAGGTTGGCACAACATTGAGGGCTGAAGCGCCTGTACCGTGCTCCACTGTTCTCTGTTGTATTTTCTATGTATCTCATGATAATGCAGGTTTTGAAGGACATTTAAGAGGACATTTCCATTTTAAAACTCTGCACATTGGAAACATCGTCAATCATTTAAAAAACGCCTCTCCAAGATTTGGAGTCTGCAGCAGGTCATTGCCTGTTGCAGAAGAATTTCCTTAAGAGATTTCACAGGTTCCTGGTCTCATATCACAAAAGGAAGATGTGAGAATACAGCTAACCTGAATGAACATTGGAGAAAGAATACTGGATTAGTGGTGCTGGAAGAGCACAGCGGTTCAGGCAGCATCCAACGAGCAGCGAAATCAACGTTTCGGGCAAAAGCCCTTCAGAGAAAGAATAGGCTATTTAGCCCCTTTAGCTTAGTCACCACTCCTGCCCCAAAACTATACTCCTGAGCTATCCACACAGCTTGCCTTTCCATCCTCATGGGACTGTGTACAGGTTTTGGGCCGGGCCTCACCTGCTCCCATCTGCTTTCTTTTCCGTTTATTTCTGCTCTTTGTTGTTCTCCTGTTTCTTGTTCATTTTCTCTTTTCTTTAAAGCCTTTTGATGAGTCAGGTTAATCAATGGCTCCAGCAGACCAGAAACAGCAGGCCATGTGTGGAACAGTGGGCAGCTTCCCAGTGATTGGCAGCGGGAAAGGGATCCTCCTGGGGTCAGGGAGAAGGGGATCCGCCCAGGGTCAGGGGTAAGGGGATCCTCCCAGGGTCAGGGGTAAGGGGATCCTCCCAAGGTCAGGGGTCAGGGGATACTGCCGGGGTCAGGGATAAGGGGATCCTCCTGGGGGTCAGGGGTAAGGGGATCCTCCTGGGGTCAGGGGTAAGGGGATCCTCCCAGGTTCAGGGATAAGGGGATCCTCCTGGGGGTCAGGGGTAAGGGGATCCACCTAGGGGTCAGGGGTAAGGGGATCCTCTTGGGGTCAGGGGTAAGGGGATCCTCTCGGGGTCAGGGGTAAGGGCATCCTCCTGGGGGCAGCAAGTGTGTGGAGGACTACATTCCGAGGAAGTCAATCTGGGTGTTCCCCAACAGGAAACCCTGGATGAATCAGGACATACAGAACCTGCTAAAAACCAGGTGTATGGCCTTCAGATCAGGAGACCCACTCAAATATCAGGAATCCAAGAGCCTTCACAGAGCCATTAAGACAGCCAAGGACCAATACCGATCCAAACTAGAGACCCAGACAGACACCCGGCGACTATGGCAAGGACTGAATGACATCACAGGTTCTAAAAACAGACAGTGCAAGATAGCAGACAATGACACATCCCTCCCAGATTGTCTCAACAACTATATGTTCACTTTGAGTAGAATTTCGGCAGAGAGGTAACACCTATTCCGACAAGTCCTGACGAACCTATTCCAACAATCTGTGCATCAGAGGTCAAATCAGTTTTCTTTCATGTGAATCCAAGGAAAGCGATGGGACCAGCCGGAATACCAGGCCGTACACTCAGAGCATGTGCAGATCAACTGGCAGAGGCCTTCTCAGACATCTCCAACCTCTCCCTGCAGCAGGCCTCTGTCCCTGCCTGTTCCAAGAGGGCCAACATCATCCCTGAGGAAATTCGATATGACGGCGATTACCCTTGCCAGTTTCAAAGCAGTTACTGTTGTTAGATAATGAATGGATTCACAAACTCTTAACATTCTCCTGTACCTGTGTTTTTGTTTTTGCCACTGTTCACCTATTATTTACTATCTATGCCATTTAACTCTGGGATCTGCCTGTTTTGCTCGCAAAACAAAACTTTTCACTGTGCCTCGGTACATGGGACAATAAATTCAACTCAAATCAATCTTCCCAGGATCAGGGGTTAGGGGATCCTCCCGGGGTCAGGGGTTAGGGGATCCTCCTGGGGTCAGGGGTTAGGGGTTAGGGGTTAGGGGATCCTCCTGGGGTCAGCAGAAAGGGGATCCTCCTGGTGTCAGGGGTCAGGGGATCCTCCCGGGTTCAGCAGAAAGGGGATTCTTCTAGGGTCAGGGGTAAGAGGATCCTCCCGGGGGTCAGGAGTAAGGGGGTCCTCTTCTGCAAGGTGGCAGTGACAATGTGGTATGCCCAGAGCAGGGACACCTGGTCATCAGCAAGGTGGCAGTGGAGTTGGGCACTGCTGGTTGAAGGAAGAGTGTGGGTTCAGCACGGGACCCAGCGCTGGCATCGATGCGGTGGGCCCAATGGCAAAGAGATGGTGCCCAAACAGTGGAGAGTCCTACATTGGCAGAAAGCGGTGAGATGCAGGTGTCATTGGTAAACCAGCTCAGGGTTATGGTGGGGGCAACAGAGTGAAAGCAGACTCTCAGTTATATCTTTTTGTTTAAACTGTCCAACATGGCATTGGATGTTGTGACAATTAAAGCTTTTCACTGTATTATTTACTGTAAAATGTAAATGAATATAAATCATTCAAATCAATTCATCTCCTTTATGTCATTAGCAACTGGAAGTCTATGCACTTGTGTCTTGATCAAACACAACTTCTACGGGTAGAGAACTTCAAACCTTCACTGAGTGAAGTTCCCCATCATCTCTGTCCCCATTGGTTTTTAATTTGATACTGAATCCCTTGGTTCCAGACTGTACAGCTAGAGGGGTATCTCCTCGCCTGCCTCTGTTAAGCTCACTGTGAGATTTCCTCTCATTCTTCTTGACTCCAGAGAATAATGGCTCCATCGGTGCCCAGCAGCAGACGGGAAGTCAGTCTGGCAAACCCTCACTGCACTTCGTCATCAGCAAGTACACCCTCCCTTTGGCAAGCGACCAGAACTCCCCATCCTGTTCCCAGTGCAGGCTCATCACTGTGTGCTGCAGTTAAAGAAAATTCTCTTTGCTTCTGGCCTCAAATCCCTTTGAGTTAAATGCTAACTGCTTGCTATACCTGCGTGCTAGCTTTCAGATACAAATACACCAGGAAACCTAGGACACTTCTTTGAACATTTTCACTTCTCATTGTTGAAATACTCTTCCTCCCCAATTCCTGTCATCAAAGTGATAAGCTCACACTCATCACAGAATCCTTACAGTGCGAAAGCAGCCCATCAAGTCTACACCGACCCTCTGAAGAGCTTCCCACCTACACACCATCCCTGTAACCCTCCATTATGGCCAATCCACTCAAACCTGCATATCACCGAACTGTGGGAGGAAACCTACACAGTCATGGAGAGTGTGCAAACTCCACGCTGATAGTTCCCAAGGGTGGAATCGAACCCGGGTCCCTGACACTGTAAGGCAGCAGTACTAAGTCACTGTGCCACTACACCTGCATTAGAATCTATCTGCCATGCTCTTGCCCACTCACTCAGCCTGAGCAAATCCTCTTGAAAGCTCTTTGCATCATCCTTGCAACTCCTATTTCTACCAAGTTTGTTTTGGATATAAGTTTGCGCACTGAGCTGGACGGTTTGCTTTCAGACGTATCGTCACCACACTAGGTAACATCATCGATGAGTCTCCGGATGAAGCATGGTGCTAGTGACCCGCTTTCAAACATATAAATAGAAAGTGAGCCAAACCACCAGTGCTTCATCTGGAGGCTCACTGAAGATGTCACCTAATACAGTGACAAAACGTCTGAAAACGAGCCTTCCAGCTCAGCCAGCAAACCTACATTCAGAACATCAACCTGAGCTACAAATCTTCTCAAAACTCGCTCTACCAAGTTTGTATTAAGTGCAAACATTGAAACATGTCTCACATCCAAATCACTGATATCAATTGTTTTGTAGTATCCAACTGGTCACAGTCTGTTCACCTGAGAATGATCAAAGTCTGGGAGAAGATTTGTAGCTCGGGTGCTCGTTGTTGTGGTTCTGTTCGCCGAGCTGGGAATTTGTGTTGCAGACGTTTCGTCCCCTGTCTAGGTGACATCCTCAGTGCTTGGGAGCCTCCTGTGAAGCGCTTCAGTGATCTTTCCTCTGGCATTTATAGTGGTTTGTCTCTGCCGCTTCCGGTTGTCAGTTCCAGCTGTCCGCTGCAGTGGTCGATATATTGGGTCCAGCTCGATGTGCTTATTGATTGAATCTGTGGATGAGTGCCATGCCTCTAGGAATTCGCTGGCTGTTCTCTGTTTGGCTTGTCCTATAATGGTAGTGTTGTCCCAGTCGAATTCATGTTGCTTGTCATCTGAGTGTGTGGCTACTAAGGATAGCTGGTCGTGTTGTTTCGTGGCTAGTTGGTGTTCATGGATACGGATCGTTAGCTGTCTTCCTGTTTGTCCTATGTAGTGTTTTGTGCAGTCCTTGCATGGGATTTTGGACACTCATCCACAGATTCAATCAATAAGCACATCGATCTGGACCCAATATACCGACCACTGCAACGGACAGCTGGAACTGACAACTGGAAGCGGCAGATTCAAACCACTATAAATGCCGGAGGAAAGATCCCAGAAGCGCTTCACAGGAGGCTCCCAAGCACTGAGGATGTCACCTAGACAGGGGACGAAACGTCTGCAACACAAATTCCCAGCTCGGCGAACAGAACCATAACAACCTGAGAATGAGCCACATAAGCCGACTGTCAGCTGTTAACCAATCCTTAATCCATGTTGGTATATTGCCCTCGCAAACCCATTGAATTTGTTCACTGACATCCAGTGTCATGTATCAGCACAGTCTTGATGGGCCGAAGGGCCTGTTCCAGGGCTCTACTGTTCATTATTTTTATTGAAAGTCTTTCTGACAATCCAAATACACAACATTTCAATTTAGATATAGGTTTAGATTGAAGTTTTACTGTCATGTGTTCTCAAGGACAGAAGTATAGTCAAAAGTGTATAATATCAAACACACACAGGACCAGCATAGGTAAAAAGGTCCCCAGGGACAAAACATCCCTCACTCTGAGGAATACATACTCAGGACAGTCAAGAGCAGCAACTTCAAACTTACATTTTCAAACTTACTCTACAGGGATTGTAACAAAGTTGCTAATGAAAGGTGTATCCTCTGGAATGCTAGATCTAGTTGATGCATTCTGGCAATTCTAATCAGTAGAGAGCAATTGTGCGATGGCCTGGATTAGAAACTAAGGATGTGACAGGCGCTAGTACAAGTTCCTTGTTTAACACAGAAAGGAGCTCAGGCAGAAAGTGAATCATTGTTGTCTCCTGCTGAAACTCAATCTTGGCAAGTTGGAACTGTTCAGCTTCCTTGTTCTTCCACCCAGTCAAAGCCCCCAGGGGTGCTCAAACTCTTTGAGCTGTTTTTTATTTTTTGCTCAAATCTGGCAGGGTCCCAGTTTTGCCACAGACCGTCTCTGACGGAGAGCTCGCTGCCTAATTCTGAAACATCTGTTCTTGAGATCAGGATGCTTAATGCCTTGTTATTTTCTTTGAGCACACGATAGATAACGTGATGCAACAAGGACCTGCTGAAGGAATGAGCGCGCTGACCACAGGATGCAGCCATTCCAGAAACTGGAAACTTATGGAATTGTTCACTCTCACCTTTGAATTTATGACTGACTTCCTTCCATTCAGAAGGTCATGTCTGGGAAGCATTGCAGAATGCATGCTAGGTAGCTCATCAGCTGTAATTAAAGTGACGATGATCTGAACATTTTACAATCCATGCACGGGATCTGGGTGTTTCCTCACCATCTCTACTTCCATAGGCTGAGGTGCAGAGGGACAACAGCGTCAGGTTCCTAGGTGTGACCAACACCAACAACCTGCTCTGGGCCACTCATGTAGACACAATGATCAAAAAGGCACAGCATTGCCTCCTTGTTCCTCAGGCAACTCAGGAAATTCCGCATGTCCATACAGACCCTCACTGACATTTACAGATACACCATCGAGAGCATACTGTCTGAGTGCATAACGGCCTGGTACAGCAACTGCTCTGCCCAGGACTGTAAGGAACTACAGAAGGTTGTATGCACAGCCCAGACCATCCCGGAAGCCAACCTCCCATCTATGGATTCCATCTGCATTTCCTGTTGCCATGGAAATGCTGCCCATATCATCAGAGACTCGGTAATGCTCTCTTCCAACCTCTTCCATCAGGCAGGAGGTGCAGGAGATTGAATACACGCTCCGACTGGTTCAAGAATAGCTTCTTCCCCTCTGTTATTAGACTGATGGATAGATTTCCTGATGAAGAGCTTATGTCCGAAACGTTGATTCTCCTGCTCCTTGAATGCTGCCTGACCTGCTGTGTTTTTCTAGCACCCCACTCTCGACTCTGATCTCCTGCATCTGCAGTCCTCACTTTCTCCTGATGAGTAGACCTCTCTAATTTCAAATCTAATGTTGATCTTGGTTTTGTGCACCTCCTGTACAACTGTAAATTTATGAGCCTCACACTGTTCGCCCTTTGATCTGTATTTTCTTGTATGTTATGATCTGCCTGTACTGCTCAGCAAACAAAACTTTTCACTGTACTTAGGTACATGTGACAACAATAAATCAAAACAGGACGTAAGACATAGGAGCAGGAGAAGTCCATCTGGTCCAGTGAGCCTACTCCACCATTCAATAAGATTATGGCTGATCTTCCTTGCGGACTCAGCTCCAGATTGTGTGCGTTTTGAACAAGATAGAATGCATCCACAAATACTATTTTGTTCACAAAGTGCACAATCTGTCGGCAGTCAGTCCATGTGACATTTTATAAATTCCTACTTTGGGAATAGGACCAGTCTGACTCCAGCTTGGGGTACAGACCAACTCTAACCTCACACCTTTAATGCATTGTCTGAACTGAGATGTCACCGTTTTTGTTATAAAAGTTATCTCGGGAGTGTGACTTGAAAGGAGTTTTGGGATTTACATATAAATAAATCGAACCCTGCATCCCCATTCTAACTGATCAAAGACTTAACAGCAATTTAGGTTTGTTCAACACATCGCACCAATTGTATGGTACTTTGATCTTGTACTATAAATTCTGGTTCCTATGATCCTGGCCCACTAGTTACCTGATGAAGGAGCAGCGCTCCGAAAGCTTGTACTTCCAAATGAACCCATTGGACCATAACCTGGTGTTGGGTGATTTTTAACTTTGTCCAAAACTGACTCCCCCACACCATGGTTTACATGGAGAAACAGTGCCCACTGGCTTTAAAGGACAACAGAGCACAGAATTTAAGGTGGAAATGAGAAACTAAAACAAAAACAGAAATTGCTGGAAAAACTCAGCAGGTTTGCAGGTATCTGTGAAGTGAAATCTGAGTGAATGGTTCGGGTCCAGTGACCCTTCTTCAGAACACAGAGTAGATTTAAAGTGAAAAAAAACCAAGGGTGACATGAGGGTAAACTTTCTCTCACTGTGAGTAGTTAGGGTCTCGAATGCACTGTGGAAGCATGTTCAATGGAGGCATGAACATTGAAGATGAACATTGAAAACCATATGGATAAAAATAGTGTGTAGGGACATGGGGCAAATGCAGGAGATTGGCGCTAGGGGATAGAACCAATGTAGACACTGTGGCCCGAATAGCCTCCTCCTGCAGTGTAGTCGTTGGTGATGACTTGTTGCAGTCCATATATGAAGGAGGTATATATCAGGCATAAACAACTGGGATCAATTGAATCCCAAAAAGATTAGAAAGACAGTAGGATCATAATTAATAAGGAATTCAGGAGGGCAACAAAGGGACATTAGATCGGCTTTGCAGATAAGGTTAAGGAAAATCCAAAGAGATTCCGAAAATACATCAAGGGAAAAAGAGTAATTAGGGGAGAATAGGACTTCTTAAAGATCAAAATAGCTGTCTATGTGTGGAACCACAGGAGATGGGTGAGATATGAAACGTGGATTTCCTGACAGTGTTTATTGCGGAGAACAGTATAGAAGTGAGAAAACTTGGAGAAATAGGCGGTGACATCTTGCAGAGTGCTCATATTACAGAGGAGGAGCTGCTGGATGTCTTCAAATGCATTAAGGTGGAAAAATCCTCAGGACCTGGTTCGGTGTATCCCGGATGTTTGTGAGAAGCTCGGGAGGTGATTGCTGGGCCCCTTGTAGGATATTTGTGTCATCGATAGCCACAGATGAAATGCTGGAGGAGAGGATGTGGCTAACATGATGCCACAATTTAGGGACGGTTGTAAGGAAAACGCAGGGAATGACAGACTGGGATTGTTGGAGAGAATCCAGGGGCAGGATTTACTTGCATTTGGAAAGGCAAGGACTGATTAACAAAAGTGAACATGGCTTTGTGCATGGGAAATACTGTCTCACTAACTTGAGTGTTTTTGAAGAAGTGACAAAGAAGATTGATGAAGGCAGGGTGGTTGGCATTGTCTGTATGAACTTCAGTTAAACATTCAACAGAGTTCTGCATGGGAGACTGTTAAGAAATCAAAGGCATGTACTTTACCTTTAAGAGAGATTGAATACTGTTCTGAACTGAGAGCTTATATGCATCTATGAGGTGGCGAGATGGCAGTCCCAGAGTGTAATAGAAAATTGAAAATACAGAACATTTGGCTGTGGAACAAATACCTGAATTTTGGTTGCTATGTTTTCACAACAGTTTAAATTTAACTAATTAATTTAAATTATGCCCCAGGATACTAAAACCCAATCAAATTTGAATTTACTGTTTTGACAACATTGAACCAATGAGATGATCCGATGTTCAGGGTCTCAAGAAGCCGGCATTTTGAGAGTTAACCAGAGACAGAGTGAGTAAACTGCTATCTGGAGAGAGATTTTCATTCAAAACACTCTCTATCACTGGCACCTTTTCATATGTGACGTCTTTACAGCAAAAGACTGGAGGTGATCCAGGGAGATCGAGAGCCAGAGAAAGGAGGACACTGGAGACAACAGCTGCTGTGTGGTTTTGAAATTAACTTGATGTAATATTAACAGGGGCTCTATTTAGAACAGTATATTGTTATAGAGTTGGAGATAGATAACAAACCTTGAAGCGAAAGGAGGCTTAGAGTTGTAAATATTTAATGCTCACTTTTAGAGTTAAAGAATAAATTGATATTTTTTTCTTTAAATCATGGAAGCTAGGAGTTCTCTGTCACTCATACTTTAACAGATTAAGAGGCGTGGTGAGCTTTTCTGGGACTTTGGTTTAATTAACAAAAGAGTTCACCACAGTGTTGTAACGAGACTGGTTAGCAAAGTTAAATCACATGGGACCCAGAGGGAGCTCACCATTTAGATACAAAGTTTGGCTTGACAGTAGGAGACAGAGGGTGGGGGCGGCGGGGGCGGGGGGAGGGGGGGGGCGGGTTGTGGCGGGGTTGCTTTTCAGACTGTAGGCCTGTGACCAGTGGTAAGCCACAAGGATTGTGCTGGGTCCAATGCTTTTTGTCATTTATATATATAATGTATACGTGAATATAGGAGGTTTGGTTAGTAAGTTTGCGGATGACACCAAAATTGAAGATCTATTGGATAGTGAAGAAGTTTATCTCAGAGTACAATGCTACCTTCAGCAGATTGAGAAAGTTAAAAATCAAATAACATCAGGTTATAATTTATTTGGAAGCACTAGCTTTTAGAACGATGCTCCTTCATCAGGTAGCAGATGGATCAATGGGCCAAGGAGTGGCAGATGGAGTTTAATTTAGACAAATGTGAAGCGCTGTATTTTGGAAAGGCAAAGCAGAGCAGGACTTATACACTTAATGGTAAGGTCCTAGGGAGTGTTGCTGAACAAAGAGAACTTGGCGTGCAGGTTCATACCTCCTTGAAAGTGCAGTTGCAGTCGGACAGGATAGTGAAGAAGGTGTTTAGTATGCTTTAATTTGTTGGTCAGAGCATTGAGTACAGGAGTTGGGAGGTCATATTGCAGCTGGATAGGACATTGGTTCGGCCACTTTTGATATACTGCATGCAATTCTAATCTTCCTACCGCAGGAAAGATGTGAAACTTGAAAGGGTTCAAAAGAGATTTACAAGGATGTTGTGGAACTGAAAGGCTTGAGGGAGAGACTGAATAGGCTGGGGCTTTTCCCCTGGAGCATCAAAGGCTGAGGGGTGATCTTAAAAGCTTATAAAATCATGAGGGGCATGGATAGGGTGAATATCCAAGGTCTTTTTCTTCCCACAGTAGAGTCGTCCAAAATGATAGGGCATAGATTAGATTAGATTAGATTAGATTACTTACAGTGTGGAAACAGGCCCTTCGGCCCAACAAGTCCACACCGCCCCACCGAAGCGCAACCCACCCGTACCCCTACGTCTACCCCTTACCTACACTACGGACAATTTAGGATGGCCAATTCACCTGACCTGCACATCTTTGGACTGTGGGAGGAAACCGGAGCACCCAGAGGAAACCCACGCAGACACAGGGAGAACATGCAAACTCCACACAGTCAGTCGCCAGTCGATGTTAAGATGAAGGTCAACATTTTCACACAGAGGGTGGTGTGTGTATGGAATGAGCTGCCAGAGGAAGTGCTGGAGGTGGTACAATTACAACATTTAAAAGGCATCTGGGTGGGCATATGAATAGGAAGGGTTTAGAGAGATATGGGCCGGGTGCTGGTAAATGGGACTAGATTAGGTTGGGACATCTGATGAGTTGGAACAAAGAGTATATTCTGAGCTGTATAACTCTATGACCCTATGACCCTATGATTCTACATGGTGGAAGTGCTGCCCCTGTGCTGTTGCAGTCAGTTCCTGTGATCATGAAGGGGCTATGAGACATTAGGGCAGCACAGTGGCTCAGTGGTTAGCACTACTGCTTCATAGCACCAAGGACTTGGGTTACACCATGTTCCTCCCCCAGCCCAAATATGTCCAGGTTAGGATAGATTGGTCATGCTAAGTTGCCCCTAGGGTCCAGTGATATGCAGGTGAGGTGGGTTAGCCATGGGACATGCATGGTTACGGGGATGGTGTGGGTCTGGGTGGGTTGTTGTTTGGAGGGTCAGTGTGGACTTAATGGGCCGAATAGCCTGCTCCCACACTGTAGGGAATCTATAATTCCAAGTCAGAATATTCTGTAATGGTTGGAATTGATGCTGTTCCTGTGCCCTTTGGCCATGTTTATTAGAGAGGCATTGTCCCATTTCACATCTGTGCCGTCTCTAGCCTGAGGGCTGGATGATGGCGCTGACAGTCACTTCCTTTTTTCACTGAAGGGGAAGTGCTTTGTACAAACTCCGCACAAAACAACAGCTCATGAAGAGCCAGCAGTGAGAGTGTGTGGATCTACAGGAGAGATTCCTGTTTCAGCAGCCTCTCTCCCCCTACCCCCGGGGAAGACAGCGCTCCCTCTCAGTCTCCTCACCTCTGGCTGGCCTCAGCAGCTCTTTCACAGACTCTGGAGTCTCTCCCTCGGTAAGTGTCCGCTGATCTCTCCCTGATTGCTGTCCATTGTCCTGGCTTCCAGTTCCATGGGACCCCTCAGCCAGATTCCCAACGCCGGATGCAATGGCACAAGTTGCGGCGGAGACTCCTGCATTTTGGAAATTTGGGGAAGGCTTGCCTTTTCTCCTCCCCGGGTGGGAGAGCAGTGAGACCCCCTGAGAGAGAGAGAGAGAGAGAGAGAGAGAGAGAGAGAGGGATAGCAAGCACTGAAATTATCAGTCAGGGCAGGTTTCCAAAAGCGAGTGAGGATCTGGTTCTGATGGAATGAGGGTTTCTGGAGAAGAGTTGACCCCGTTTCTCCTGCTCCTGCCGGAAATGATGAGTTGCTGCATTTTGGATTTCCAACATCTGCAATTCTTTGTTGTGGTCAGGAATGTGTCTGAGAAAGTACCTCAGGAAAGGTTGCTTAATGACACAAAAACATGCCATAGAATGACAGAGCAGGGAAGCATATCCTTCAGTCCAACTTGTCCATGCTAAATTAATCGAGGGATATGGGCTAAATGCTGGAATACGGGACTGGATTAATTGAGGATATTTGGTCGGCATGCAGCCAAAGGATCTGTTTCTGTGCTGTTTATTTCTAAGACTCTGTAAGTTGATGAATGTGGTAGTTCAGCCCAGACAGGGTGAGAAAGACAGAGACTAACTGAAGAAGTTGGGACGAAGTACTGATTGAGTAACTGCCGCTGGGCCTGGACTGACATTGTCCACAATGAGCTGGGGACGTTCTGCAGATGTGGAGACTATTGGGGAAGGCCAGGCTGAGGGAAATCCCATTGGTTGGCTGTTGCTCTCAGTTCGGAATCAGGTTATTTCAGAGAAGGAGATTTTCTATGATCAGCAGGAGTTTTCCTTGCACATGTTTTGAAAGATGTTTTTAAGTGATTTATATGCTTTGTGAATTCTTAAGCCAATTTGTAAGGTCTGACTTAGCTGTATCTGCCTTCATAGTATAATTTATAATTTACTGTCAACTGGAATCAGCCTGTGAAGTCATGGGAGTGATCGTGGGGTTTAGAATGTAGGGGGTTATCAGGGAGATTCTTCTCTCTGTTCGACTGTTGCAGAATAAGTTTATTTTTAATTCATTCAGGGGACATGGATGTCACTTGCTGGGTCAACATTTATTGTTCATTCCTAATTACCCAGAGGCCAGTTAAGATTGAACCACATTGTTGTGGTTCTGGAGCCACATACAGGCCAGACCAGGTCAGGATGGCAGATTTCCCTCCCTGAAGGCCATTGCTGACTCCAGTGAGTTTTTTCAAAAACCAACGATGGATTCAAGATCATCATTGGAACTGCTCTTCACTCCAGATGTTTTAAAGTTTTTTCTTCACCATTTGCCACAGTGGAATTCAAATCCTGGTCCCCAGGACATTAGCCAGAGTTTCTGGATTTTAAAGAGAAGAAAAATAATTCTTCATTCTGTTTGTAAATAACTGAGATTTCTTGACTGCTTCTATTTTATTTTACCAAGTATTACTAGTCTCTACTGAGATTGGAACATCCAGTTGGGTGCTCAGTTCATTAAAAGAGAAGAATACATGCCAGCAGGGAGTTACGGCTGAGGCTTCGTCCCCTTTGTCTAAGGTCCCTATGGATAATATAGCTGTGTGTCCCTGTGTGTTGTTCCAATGGAACGATGCTCCATGATCTTGTTACAATTCTCTATCTTTGTCCGAAAGGCTAACTGGTCTCTGTCTCTTTTCTCACAGACAGTGCCCCAATGATTGTCCACACATCTCCCAACCAGTCCCTGGTAACGGCTCCTAATCTCAGCGCAGTCAACAGCTCCAATGGCTCACTCGTTTGCCCCGAAGGTAATTTCTGGGAGTGGCTGTACACCTTTCAGCCGATTTACATCATGGTGGTGTGTGTCATTGGCGTTGTGGGGAACAGCTTTGTCCTGATCATCCTGTGTTTACAGAAAGGACGTTGCACGGTGCCAGAGCTCTACCTGGGGAATCTGGCTGGGTCTGACCTGCTCCTGTTGGCTGGCCTCCCCTTCTGGGCCGTTAACATTGCCCTACACTACGAATGGCCTTTTGGAGATTTCCTGTGCCGTTACGTCAACTCGGTGATTTATATGAACTTTTACAGCTGTGTCTACTTCTTGGTGATGGTCAGCATTGACCGCTACCTGGCTCTGGTGAAAGTCTTTCATTACAGCAGAATACGGACACTCTCATGTGTCAAGATCAACTGCCTCATCATCTGGATGTTCGGCGTGCTGATGAGTAGTCCCATCATCATATTCCGAAGAGTGATCTATGTGGAAGATTTGAACATCTCTGCCTGTTTACTTGATTACCCTGATAAGTATTGGGTTCTGAAGATGGACATTCTGATGGTTGCCATTGGTTTCCTGATCCCTGCGTTCATCCTCTGTTTCTGCACATTTCAGGTCCTGAAGGTCCTGAGAAACAACCAAATGCAGCGCTTCAAGCAAGTACATAAGGAAAGCAAGGCAGCCATCTTGGTGCTCGCTGTCCTTTTGGCCTTTGTCATTTGCTGGCTGCCATTTCAACTGCTGCGGTTCCTCAGGATCTTTCTGTTTTCAAACATCCTGCAGGGCTGCTCATTAGAAAGAGCGGTTAGTAACAGCAATCAGATTGCGAGCTTCCTGGCCTGCACCAACAGCTGCATTAACCCTGTGCTCTATGTCCTTGTGGGAAAGCAGTTCAGGAAGAAAGCACAGGAGGTGTGGGTCCGAACCGTGGTCAGGAAGAGAGCTGAAACACAATCTCAGTGACTCCCTGAAGACCCACGACACAATGCTCACACACAAGGAGCTGATTTGTTTGCAGATTCTCTCGTGAATGAGATGGATGGCACTAACACCTCCAACCTGACAATATTTCTTGTGATACGTGGCGTTATTCTAGTTAGCAGCTGGCATGATGGGAAAGTGAATCCAATCTCTGTATAATGTAAAGGAATATAATAAAATGTCCAGAACCCAGTGAGCACTCCCAAGCCTGTTTGTAGACAGCTGCTTTCACCCAGGGAATGGGAGGGAGATGTTGTGATACCATTTAGCTCCTATTGGTTGGGATGAAAACTCAGCAATGTCTTTGTGTGTCCATACGATGACTCCTGGTCCTTAGTTCCCCTGGTACTGTGTATCAAAGGAGGATAAATTTGAAGATGCTTGTCTCACCACCAGAACACTTTACTGGCCTGCACCTCTTTACTGGCCTTGGCTGACATGAGAATATTAACCCTTTGAAATTGAGATGAGGAGGAATTTCTTCAGCCTGAGGGTGGTGAACGTGTGGAACTCATTGCCACAGAGGGCTGTGGAGACCAAGTCATTGAGTGTATTTAAGACAGAGACAGATATGTTCTAGATTAGTGAGGGGATCAAGGGTTCTGGGGAACAGGAGGAGAATAGGGTTGAGAAACATGTAAGACTTTTGGATGTAGGTTTGCTCGCTGAGCTGCAAGGTTCATTTCCAGATGTTTCGTTACCTTACTAGGTAACATTTTCAGTGGGTCTCATGTGAAGCAATGCTGAAAATTCCTGCTTTCTATTTATATGTTTGGGTTTCTTTGGGTTGGGTGATGTCATTTCCTGTGGTGATGTTATTTCCTGTGGTGAAGTCACTTCCTGTTCCTTTTCTCAGGGGGTGGTAGATGGGGTCATTTACAAAATACCGTGCAAGGACTGTAACAGACACTACTTTGGACAAACAGGCAGAAAACTAGCCACCAGGATACATGAACACCAACTAGCCACAAAAAGACATGACCCTCTCTCACTAGTATCCTTACATACGGCTGAGGAAGGACATCACTTTGACTGGGACAACACATCCATCCTAGGACAAGCCAAACAAAGGCATGCACGAGAATTCCTAGTAGCATGGCATTCCAACCGGAACTCTATCAACAAACACATTGAGTTAGACCCCATCTACCACCACCTGAGAAAAGGAACAGGAAGTGACTTCACCACAGGAAATAACATCACCACAGGAAATGACATCACCAACCCAAAGGAGCCCAAACATATAAAGAGAAAGCAGGAATTTTCACCATTGCTTCACATGAGACCCACTAACGATGTTACCTAGTAGGGTGACGAAACGTCTGGAAATGAACCTTCCAGCTCAGCGAGCAAACCTACATCCAAAACCTCAACCTGAGCTACAAATCTTCTCAAAACTCACATGTAAGACTATAAAGTTAAAAATGAAACTACACCAGATTATGGTCCAACAGTTTTAATTGGAAGCACTAGCTTTCGGAGCACTGCTCCTACATCAGCTTAAACTGCAAAGTGAGACTCTAAGAAATAGGAGTAGAATTAGGCTATTCAGCCCATTGAATCTGCTCCCTGATTCAATCATGGCTGATATGTCTGGCCAACTATACCTCCTTCCATCACTGCTTGGCCATGTGCTTACAAAAATGTCCATTTGTTGTGTAATCCAATGGCAACATCCAAATTCAATTAATTGATTCCAGAAAAATGCTGGCAATTCTTCCAGATGGTGGATCACTTTTTATCATCATCATCCAATTAACTTTCAAGACATGAATGAGCAACCCAACCGAATGAATCTTTAAATCAGGAGGAGGCCATTCAGCCCCTCAAGTCAGTTCCATCATTCAATATGGTAATGGCGGTTCCATGCCCTAACTCCATCTATCTACCTTTGCTCCATATCCCGTAATCCCTCAACCAGAATCCACACAGAGGCTGCTCTCTCATGGAATCTAGCCACACATATCATCCCCTTCCCCAGCCAACATATACTGTACCCTTGTATGAAAGCTGAATGGACGGGTGCAGTAAGGTCCCACACTGGGAAATCTTCATCGAAACTGAAACCCCATGCTCCGACTGTATCTCCTCTTCTTCATTTAGTTCATCTCCCCCTGTAAACCTCCACCGGAGGAAGATCAGTTCTTCAAAGGAAGATCTCTCAGGGTGAGCTTCGCTGGATGAAGAAGCTGCCTTGAATGTGAACTGTGTAGGAATGCCAGGTCTGAATGAGTTAGCATACCTAAAGACATCAGTGTGTCCCCTAACAAGCCCTTGGCCAAGCTTGCTGGATGAAGGAATCGGAGTTGAAGTAGACCAGCCTGAGGGAGGCCACATCGCGGTTATTAAAATTGTGAACGAGCAGGTGGGAGCTAATTTCCAGAGGGTGATAATTAACTAAGCTTCACAATGAAGAATATAAATTAAGAATTTCTTTTTGCAAAGGAACTTGTTAAGACACTGAAATAACTGCATAGAGATGGGGTCTGTTCACCAAGTCCCCATCAATTATACCCTGACCTTTACATCTCTGTCATTTATACCGTGACCTTTACATCTCTGTCATTTATACCAAGACCTTTATGTGTCTGTCATTTATACCGAGACCTTTATGTCGTTATCATTTATGGCATGACCTTTACGTCGCTGTCATTTCTACCGTGACCTTCACATATCTATTGTTACTACCATTAACTTTATGTCTCTGTCATTTATGCCGTGACCTTAACATCTCTGTTCGTTCCCGTGACCTTTATGTCTCTGTCAGTTATACTCTGACCTTTACGTCTCTGTCATTTGTACCGTGACCTTTACCTCTCGGTCATTCATACCATGACCTTTATACTCTGTGTTTCCATCATTTATATCCTGACCTTTCCATCTCTGTTATTTAAACTGTCACTTTTATGTCTCCGCCATTTTAACCGTGACCTTTATGTCTCTGTCATTTATACCATGGCCTTTAAGTCTCTGACAGTTATACTGTGACTTTTATGTCTCTGTTCTGGATGTAGGTTTGCTCGCTGAACTGGAAGGTTCATTTCCAGATGTTTCGTCACCATACTAGTTAACATCTTCAGTGGGCCTCCAGGCGAAGCACTGTTCATGATTCCTGCTTTCTATTTATATGTTTGGGTTTCTTTGGATTGGTGATGTAATTTCCTGTGGTGATGTAATTTCCTGTGGTGATGTCACTTCCTGTTCTTTTTCTCAGGTGGTGGTAGATGGGGTCTAACTCGATGTGTTTGTCACTAGAATTCTGGTTGGAATGCCATGCTTCTAGGAATTCTCATGTGTGTCTCTGTTTGGCTTCTCCTGGGATGGATGTGTTGTCCCAGTCGAAGTGGTGTCCTTCCTCGTCTGTATGTGAGGATACTAGTGAGAGTGGGTCACGTCGTTTTGTGGCTAATTGATGTTCATGTATCCTGGTGGCTAGTTTTCTCCCTGTTGTCCAAATAGTGTTTGTTACAGTTCTTGCACGGTATTTTGTAAATGACATTAGTTTTGCTTCTTGTGTGTATAGGATCTTTCAAGTTCCTTAGCTGCTGTTTCAGTGTGTTGGTGGGTTTGTGCCAACGGTCAAGTGTGTGATAAGGCATAGGTCCACTTGCTTGATGATATTTTCCTTGCCGTTGAAGTTAGTGGTGTTTGGTGTGCCTTACCACACACCTACAGCAGCTAATGAACTTGAAAGACCCAGGTCATTTATACCGTGACCTTTACGTCTCTGCTGTTTATGCCATGACCTTTACATCTTGGTCATTTATCCCGCGACCTTTACGTCTCTGACATTTATACCGTGACCTTTACGTCTCTGCTGTTTATACCATGACCATTACATCTTGGTCATTTATACCGTGACCTATACGTCTCTGTCAGTTATCCCGTGACCTTTTCGTCTCTGACATTTATACTGTGACCTTTACGTCTCTGTCATTTATACCATGACCTTTACGTCTTTTTGACATTTATACCATGACCTTTACATCTTTTTGACATTTATCCCGTGACCTTTACGTCTCTGTCATTTATACCGTGACCTTTACGTCTTTTTGACATTTATACCGTGACCTTTACGTCTCTGTCATTTATACCGTGACCTTTACGTCTTTTTGACATTTATACCATGACCGTTACATCTCTGACATTTATACTGTGACCTTTATGTCTCTGTCAGTTATCCCATGACCTTTGCGTCTCTAACATTTATACCGCGACTTTTACCACTCCGTCATTTTAACCCGACCTTTACATCTTAGCCATTTATACCATGACCTTTATGTCTCTGACCTTTTTGATTCCCTTTGGCAGTGGGAGGAGTAGCAGGCGGCTTGAATATGAGGAGTTGGAGAACTGAATGAGTGAGAGGAAAGTGAGATGGGGACCAAAGTGATTTGAAGCAGCTGCACAGAGACCAGTATCCCATTCCTAAATGATGTTGTATTTACCTGATTTGGAGGAGCCCGTGTTGGACTGTGGTGGGCAAAGTCAACCTTTGTTGTAGATTTTGTGTTTTATGATGTTATACTGTAGAATGGATGGCTTTGAGATATGTAGAGAAGAGGTGTTGGAAATTCTGGCAAGGGTGAAAATAGATAAGTCCCCTGGGCCTGATTGCATTTATCCTAGGATTCTCTGGGAAGCAAGGGAGGAGATTGCAGAGCCATTGGCCTTGATTTTTGTGTCCTCTTTGTCTACAGGAGTAGTGCCAGAGGACTGGAGGCTAGCAAACGTGGTTCCCTTGTTCAAGAAGGGGAGTAGGGATAACCCTAGTAACTATAGGCCAGTGAGTCTCACTTCTGTTGTGGGCAAAGTCTTAGAGAGAATTGTAAGGGATAGGATTTATGCACATCTGGATAAGAATGATGTGATCAAGGATAGTCAGCATGGTTTTGTGAAGGGCAGGTCGTGCCTCACAAACCTTAATGAATTCTTTGAGAAGGTGACGAAGGAGGTAGATGAGGGGAAAGCGGTAGATGTGGTATATATGGATTTTAGTAAGGCGTTTGATAAGGTCCCCCATGGTAGGCTACTGCAGAAAATACAGAGATATGGCATTGAGGGTGAGTTGGAAGTTTGGATTAGGAATTGGCTCTCTGGAAGAAGACAGAGGGTAGTAGTTGATGGCAAAGGTTCATCTTGGAGTGCTGTCACTAGTGGTGTTCCGCAAGGATCTGTTTTGGGACCATTGCTGTTTGTCATTTTTATAAATGACCTGGAGGAAGGGTTAGAAGGTTGGGTGAGCAAGTTTGCGGATGATACGAAAGTCGGAGGAGTTGTAGACAGTGAGGAAGGATATGGCAGGTTACAGCGGGATATAGAGAAGCTGCAGTGCTGGGCAGAAAGGTGGCAAATGGAGTTCAATGTAGCTAAGTGTGAAGTGATTCACTTTGGTAAGAGTAATAAAAAGATGGATTACTGGGCTAATGGTAGACTACTTGGTAGTGTGGAAGAGCAGAGGGATCTTGGTGTCCATGTACACAGATCTCTGAAAGTTGCCACCCAGGTAAATAGTGCAGTGAAGAAGGCATATGGCGTACTGGCTTTTATTGGTAGAGGAATTGAGTTCCGGAGTCCTGAGGTCATGCTGCAGTTGTATAAGACTCTGGTGCGGCCGCATCTGGAATATTGTGTGCAGTTTTGGTCGCCATACTATAGGAAGGATGTGGAGGCACTGGAACGGGTGCAGAGGAAGTTTACCAGGATGTTGCCTGGTATGGTAGGAAGATCCTATGAGGAAAGGCTGAGGCACTTGGGGTTGTTTTCTTTGGAGAAAAGAAGGTTTAGGGGTGATTTGATAGAGGTGTACAAGATGATTAGGGGGTTAGATAGGGTTGACAGTGAGAACCTTTTTCCACGTATGGAGTCAGCTATTACAAGGGGGCATAGCTTTAAATTAAGGGGGGGTAGATATAGGACTGATGTTAGGGGTAGGTTCTTCACTCAGCGAGTCGTAAGATCATGGAATGCCCTGCCAGTAGCAGTAGTGGACTCTCCCTCTTTATGGGCATTTAAGCGGGCATTGGATAGGTATATGGAGGATAGTGGGTTAGTGTAGGTTAGGTGGGCTTTGATCGGCGCAACATCGAGGGCCGAAGGGCCTGTACTGCGCTGTATTGTTCTATGTTCTATGTTCTAACCACCTGATGAAGGAGTGTCGCTCCGAAAGCTAGTGCTTCCAAATAAACCTGCTGGACTATTCCCTGGTGATGTGCGATTTTTAACATTGTACACCCTAGTCCAACACCAGCTCCTCCACATGGACAGGCACACACATACACTAACACACACACATACACTAACACACACACACACACACACACACACACACACACACACATACACTAACACACACACACACACACACATACACTAACACACACACACACACACACACACACACACACACACTAACACACACACCACACACACACACACACACACACACACACATACACTAACACACACACACACACACACACACACACATACTAACACACACACATACACTAACACACACACACACACACTAACACATACACTAACACACACACCACACACACACACAGACACACACGCACACACATTAACCCACATACACCACATACACACAGACACATACACATACACAGAGAAATGCAAAAAAACAGCAAACCACTGACAGAAAACAGAAACAGGAGTACACACAGCAACAGAGGACACAGGCAATGACAGAGCACACACACTGGAACAAAAGTGCATGCCTGAAGGCAGAGTTCACACACACTGGCAGCATTCACTCCCAGTGGGGCTGGTGGGGGTAGGGGGTGGGGGTTGGAGTTGGTGGAGCAAAGTCCGCTTTCGAAGGTAAAGCCACACATGAAATCAAGTGCACACACAAGGATAAAGTCTACTCACAGAGCCAGACGCCAATCATGGAGGCACAGTCCACATATTGAGGATCAGTTTTACCCATGAAGGCTCAGTCCATGATCCAACAGCAGCACAATCAGGTCACTTCACCAAGTCATCCCTCCGCTCACTAGAATGCCGGAGTGCTGACTGACTGTAGCCAGCCAGCTCAGAAATTAGTCCTTAACTGAGGAGATTCTCATCTCCTGGTAATTATTTTTCTTCTATTTTTTGCTTCTATTCCTCCAATCCCATGGTTGTGTGTATGTAGGTGCAAGACCCAGTGAAAACACCAAGTGCAGATGACTTTATTAACATTCCACCACCAGGAAAGACATCCATGGGCCCAATGACAAGCAAAGCCCAGAGCAAGCAATGCTTATGTGGAAAAGGTGAAGGAGAGGGTAGGGACTAAATCAAAATAGAATCGTAGATGGAAATAAAACACTCCACTCCCCTGGTGCTCAGCTAGTTATTTTTTTTTCCTAATCCCCTCCCCACACTACTGTCAAACTGTGGTAGTGCTTATTCTTCCCCAGCACCCATGTCGTGAGTGCGCAGGTGTAGGGCACAGTGAAGAACAACGCGTGCAGAAATCTTTATTCATATTTCACCACCAGGAAGAAAGGAAACACCCAAGTGACCAGTGACAAGCAGTGCCCTTCACAAAAAAGGGCAATGCTGAGTGATCAGAAATGTGGAGGGGAGGTGTGACGTCCCGTTCCTTTAAGGTTAGGGTGTGCTTGGTGTTTTTCAGAGAGGTTGTAAATGACACAAGGTTCTGACCAGTTTGAGTTTGGATGGGTTTTAGGGCCAATTTGCTTACAGCTAACATATACTGCCTCAGGCAGAAGGCTTTCAAGTTTTGAAAGAAACTTGCATAGTGAAAGGGGAGTGGCCTTTCATTTTGGTTTTAGGTTTAACGTAGCAGTGGCTGCTGGACGCAAGCTCAGGCTGAACCCTGACTCTCTCTGTCTGACCTCAAGCCTGTCAGACCTGGTTTGACTTTATCTTCTGTGCCAAGGGGAGTTTATGGGGATTGTTGCAGGAATTTTGAAACAGTACAATTAAGTTGGGATAGTCTGTTAGGCTTTTGGATAGGATACGTCATTCAGTATTCTGTTTTCTGCTCTTTGTGTTTCATTCAGGAATCTTGTAAATAAATTGCATTTTGTTTAAAACTAAATAGTTTGACCAGCTGATTCTCTCCTGGAAGAACCACTGGACAATTGCTTAAATCAAACAGCAAAGTTAGGATCTGGGCTACCCTCTGGGAAATGTTTGGAGGGGTCGGGCCTAGTCCATAACAGTTTGGGGGCTCTTTGTGGGATTTATTCTATAGTTCCAAATTTGGGATTAGTGTTGCTGGACTGGAAGGCAGCGAGAGGTAGGTGTTAGTGTCTTTTGTTCCGGGTTGGTTTAAACAATGCTTGGGACAGTAATGGTTCTTTCAGTCACCAAGAGTTTTCTGGGGGTGGAAGAAGTGACTTTGAGGGTTTTACAGAAGGTGGTCAATGCCAAGCTGTGAGAACTAGCAGATAAACTGGAGTTAGAACTGGCCCCTTCTGTGAGGAAAGGAGCGATAATTACAGCAGCAGCTCAGCAGAATCTTTAGAGATGGCTCAAAGTCAATTGAAAATGAAGCAGCGTGAGTTAGAGGCAAAAGATAAGGCCAGGGCAAAAGTAATGAAACTGTTTGAATTACGATTAAAAGCAGAGGAAAGAGAAAAAGAACGAATGCCTTTAGCAGAAAAGAGAGCGCATTTGAACTTCGGAAATTGGCAGTTAGACAGGAGAGTCAGCTTAAAAAGATGGAGATAAAAGTAAGCTTAATGAGGAAGAGAGTGAGGATGAGCAAGCCCAAGGGAGCCAAAGGCCTGGTGGGGATCTATTTGAATATATTCATGCATTGCCTAAATGTGATGACAAGGATGGGGAAGCCTTTATCGTTTCATTTTAAAAAGTGGCTACACAAATGCAGTGACCATGTGGGTTTTGTTGATCCAAACGAAACTTGTAGGTAGGGCTAGAGTGGTACTTGCATCCCTATCAGAGGAGATATCTGGATAGTATGGCGAAATGATGAAAACCATTTTAACAGCCTATGAGCTGGTACCAGAAGCCTACAGACAATGTTTCAGGGATCCAAGAAAGGAACCTGGTCAAACTACACTGAGTTTGAAAGGATCAAACAAAGTAATTTAGACAGATAGATAAGAGTGTTAAAAATAGAACAAACCTACGACACTCTTAGAGAATCAGTTATTTGGAGGAGTTCAAAAATTCGCTGCCTGAGGTAATGAGAACTCATGTGGAAGAGCAGAGAGTTAAAACAGTAAGGTTAGCAGCTGAAAGGGCTGATGATTATGAGCAAGTCCATAAAACATGGTTTGGCTTCCAGAATCAATTTCAGTCCATGAGGGATAGAAACTGGGGCAAAGAGAAATCCTCACGTGGAAAGGGAAAGGTAGATCTCAGTGAAGATCACAAGGAGAACTTACCACAGGGTAAAAAAGAAACCCCTGAGGGGGACAAAGAAATTAAAGCACTTCATTGTAATAAAATGGGCCACACAAAATCACAGTGTGGGTTAGGAGAATCCAGATTTAGGAAAACAGGATAAGCCAGGGAATTTTGTTGGAATGGTAATAGAAAGCACAGTGGATTATAAAAAGCTGCGCCGGAATGTACAACCTGCTTGGAGTTTGGTTAAGGAGGAAGTGCCAGATCTGGTTAAAAAATATACCTGCAAATGTAAAACTTACTCACATAGGCCAGGAGTAGCAGTTATTAAGGGACACAGGATCCTCTCAGTCTGTGATGCTGAAGGATGAGGAGATATGTGCTCCTGAGGAACTATTGCCAGGAAAGGTACTGGTAACAGGAATTCACAGTGAGACAAAAAGTGCTCAGTTACATAAAGTGAGATTAGAGTGTCAAGGGAAGAGTGGGGAATTTGTGGTAGGACAAACTCTCAGCTCCAGGAATACAATTTGTCCTTGCTAATGATATAGCAGGAGTGCTGCCTACTGTGGTTGAAAAGCCAGTGGAAACTCAGGCCACTGAACAATCACAGGACACACATCCTGGAATTTTTCTTGACTGGGTGGTAACGAGGTCACAAAGTCACCAGGTGAAACAGGAGAGATCAAAGAGTAGAGATAAGAAAGTTGAAGTGGAATTAGCAGAGACCCTGTTTGGTCAGATAGTTGAGACAAACAGGGAGCAGATAGATGGCAATGAAAAAATCTTTAGCTCAGATAAATTAACTGAGTTACGGCAGAAAGATTAGATTCCCTACAGTGTGGAAACAGGCCCTTTGGCCCAACTAGTCCACACTGACCCTCCAAAAAGTAACCCACCCAGACCCAGTCTCCCTAACTAATGCACCTAACACTATGGGCAATTGAGCATGGCCAATTCACCTGACCTGCACATCTTTGGACTGTGGGAAGAAACCAGAACATCCAGAGGAAACCCACACAGACAACATGCAAATTCCATACAGACAGTCACCTGAGGCTGGAATCGAACCCAGGTCCCAGGCACAGGGATGCAGCAGTGCTAACCACTGAGCCACCATGAAACTTTAAAACAGTTGTACCAAAAGGCATACACAGAGAAGGAATCCAAATGTATTCCTGAATGTTATTACCTTAAACATAATGTCTTAATGAGGAATTGGAGATGAACACATATTCAGGCAGATGAGAAATGGGGCAGAAATGTATCGAATCGTATAGCCAGCGAGGTATAGGAAGGAGGTGCTGCAAACTGCGCATAAGCTACTACTTACAGGTCATTTTGGAGTGAGGAAAACCCAAGCTAAAATGCAAAAACAATTTTACTGGCCTGGTCATCACAAGGCTGTAGTTGGATTTTGTCAGACGTGTCATACATGTCACGTTGTCGGAAAACCACAGGCAGCACTAAAACCTGCACCTTTAATACCAATTCCTGCATTTGAGGATCCTTTCACAAGGGTCTTGATTGATTGCGTAGGTCCCCTACCTCAAAAAAACATTGGGAATCAGGATTTGTTCACAATAATCAATGTATCGACTTGATTTCCAGAGGCCGTTCCAGTCCGCAATATCACAGCTAAAAGGATTGTGGAGGAATTACACAAACTTTTCACTAGATATGGACTACTGACAGAAATACAATCAGATCAAGGGTCAAACTTCACATTAAAATGATTCAAGGAAATTATGGACAGTTTAAGAATAAAACAATGCAAATCTACTGTGTGCCATCCAGAATCACAGGGAATGACATAAAGGTGGCTTCAGATCATGTTGAGAGCTCATCGTCAGGATTATCCAGAAGATTGGGATAAGGCAGTTCCATTTGTGTTTTTTGTGATCAGAGATGCACCAAATGAACTGACCAATTTCAGCCCATTTGAATTGGTTTTTGGGCATGAGAGGACCATTAAAACTGATTCGGGAGAAATTGGTGATTCAGAATTAAGAGACCACCCATTTGGGCTATGTATCAAATTTTAGGGAATGATTAAATAGAGCTGGGGAGTTAGCTAGCCAGCATTTAAAAGTATCACAGAATACAAGGAAACAGGCAGCAGACAAGAAATCAAAAATAGGTAATTTTGCTATCGGGTTAAGGTGTTAGTGTTACTTCCAGTGACAGGTAAACCATTAAAAGCAAGGTTTAGTGGACCTGATGAACTCGAATAGAAATTGAGTAAGGTGAACTAATTGTTAAGGACTCCAGACAGGAAGAAGTCTCACAGAGTGTGTCATATAAATATGCTCAAAAGGTATTTTGAGAGGGAAGGAAAACAAGAGGAGAAGGTGATAATGATTACAGCACAGAAGGAAGAACTGTTCAGAGGATGCTAATTTAGACATTCCTCACATCAAATTGGGCAATGAAGAAGTTGTCAAAAATTGAGGTAAATTATTGAGCTACCTTCCAGAGGAAAATTAAACTGACCTGAAAGAGTTATTACCATCACATGGGGAGAGATGTAGAAATAAGCTGGGAAGTACTAACCTAATTGTGCGTGATGTAGATATAGGAGATACTGTTCCGACTTAGCAACACCCTTATAGGCATAACCCTCTAAAGTTGGCACAGGTTCAGAAGGAGAGTGAAAGCATGCTCCAAAATGACATCATTGAAGTGAGGTACAGTGACTGGAGCTCTCCCATAGAAATGGTGCCAAAACCAGATGGTCCCCAAAAGTGATGTGTGGACTATCGCAAAGTCAGTGCAGTTGCAAACATGGAAGACTGTGCTGAGAAGGTGGATAATCAACTTATATTTCTGAGTTGGTTTTGCTCAGGGGATACTGGCAGATACCTTTGTCAGCAAAAGCAAAGGCAACTTCAGCTTTCATAATGCTGAATGGACTGTATAGGTTTAAAGACATGCCATTTAGTACGAAAGATGCACCAGCCACATTTCAGACAGGAACCAATAAGGTCATTTCCGGATTACCCAACTGTCTTGTTTATATGGATGACCTGCTGACTATTAGTCACCCATGGAAGGAACATTTACAACTTTATCAGACTTGTTCAATCGACTTCGGAAGGCAAGATTCATGAAAAACCTGCCAAAAAGTGAATTTGTCAAAGCCCTTGTCACCTTCCCGGGTTGTGTTATTGGACACAGACAAATAGCCCCACTGGATGCAAAACAACATTAATTGGGGAGTTTCCCATACTATCGACAAGAAGAGCAGTTTTACAGTTCCTGGGATTGCGTGGATTTTATTGAAAATTTGTACCAAATTTTAGCAGCGTGGTTGCCCCACTCACTGAATTGCTGATAAAAAGCAAGACGTTTCAGTGGACAGTGAACTGTCAGAAGTCATGTGACAGCCTGAAAGCTGTGTTACCCACTCCCCCAGTATTAGCCACACCAGATTGCACAAAGTCATTCAAGGTGGCTGTTAATGCAAGTGATGTGGGTGTCGGTGCTGTGCTCCTGCAAGAAGTCATCAAGAAGATAGAAAGACCTATCGGGAATTTCACCAGGACGGTGAACATTCATCAGCAGAAATATGCGACAGTGTTGGCGTTGCAATGTTTATATTGCCAGTCATGCATCTGAGATGATCATAACCCACTGAAGCTCATGTTTGGAATGGCTCAATTTCTTGCCTGCCTGAGGTGACCCTGTACTGGACAAAGAGAAGCTGTGGGTCTTCAGTGGACATTGGGGACAGAAGAGCGGTGACTTAGAGAGGGTGCTTAGACAGAATGTAGCTGAGGTCAGGTAAACAGTGTGGTCTGAATGTTAAATAACTATGAGGGTAAGGGAATGGGAGCGTGCGTGTGGTGGAGTGCCAGCCATGAGCAGTGTAGCTGGACCATGACATTGTCGGTGACGGGCAATGCCAGATTGCCAATACTTATCCAAGATGGTGGCAGAATTGGGGTCCCCAGCCTGCCTGCTTCTCTTTATGTTCCTTCTCTTTATTCGCTCTTGTTTTTTCCTCTCTCTTGCACTTACCTCCGGTGAAGAGCTCAGTCATGGCAAGGGCATTGAGGTAGTGACTGAGCATGGTGTGGCCTTGAGCAAGCTGAACGTGGACCCGTGGTGGAAGATTCCTTTAAGACGGTGGCAGAGCAGTTGGCAGAGGGGCAAACACAGAGCCTGGTATCAGCAGCAGCAACTGCTATGTTAGCAAAGACAACGACAGCCAAGTAGGTCCAGTGGTGCAAGATGGGTGCCAGAGGATCGGCAGCTTCAACCTTGGTTGAGTCCGGCACTGGTTGGGGCAGAGCAGTGGCAGAAGAGGCATCACAGTGATGTCAGCGGAGAAGGTGGCACCTGCAGTCAGTGTGGGCTTCAGCTGCAGTGATGTGGTAGGCCCAAATTTGTACTCCTGAAATGGACGGTGATGCGGGGGCGTTGGTGGGCCCAGAGCCCATTGTGGAGACACCCCCCACATCAATATTGACCGGGGCACAAGAAGGGAGGAAGACCAACTTATATCTAAGTCTTATATCTTAATTTAAGTATTGTATCTTAATATCTACTGTAAATCAAAATGGCGTCAGTATGTGGCAATGTATTATGTTTCTCACTGTGTTTATTTGTTAAATACAAGTGACAATAAATCACTCACTCATTCATTCACTCATTCGCTCACTCACTCATTCACTCACTCACTCATTCATTCATTCATCCTTTCACCCTTTTCAGGATGGGAGTAGGTACAAGGGTCGCTGTTCCTGGGCAGGTCTCCAGCGAGTGATGAGCTATTCCAGGAATGGCGTGCAGTAAAATAACAGTGGAATCAAATGAGAGAGGAGACATGTTGGTGGGGGGTTTGGTGAGATGCAGCAGGAAATCTCACTAGGTGGAGAAAAACACCCCAAAAAATGTTCACTGCAACTCAGACTTAGCCAAAGTATGTAAAGTTTAGCTCTCTTCATCTGTTAGCTATCAATCCTCAAAACTCTGGTGAAGTATTGGAGTGTTATTGCATTTGTGTGTACACCTGAAGGAAAGCAAATAGTTCAAGAGGTCAGCTCACTCCCACTTTGTTCAGTGTGTTCAGGGATGGGCAATATGTGCTGACCCAGCCAATGATGCCAAATCCCATCCATGAATAAAATATTACATACTTACTACCTTTCAGCTGCTCTAAAGAGCAATTGAAATCAACAGGATGTTATCTTTTGGCTCAAACAGCTTCCTTAATGTTACTGTTTCTGTCATCAAATAGATGCCAACTAATAATTTTGTGATGAAGCAAGTGATTTCATTATTTTTGCTTCTGTCCACATGCTTCCTTGCCATGTTCCCATTCAGATTTCAATCTGCCAGAAACACTATTTTGTTCAGAGACTTCTTGTCTGAAATAGGCACGAATCGCATGTCAGAATAATGATCAAGGTCTGTGCAGGCTGGAACATTATCTGTTCAAAGATTGAAGCAATGCTGTATCTATTCGAAGAAAAACAGTTTTAATTTAATGCAAAGTTCTTTTTTTTGCTTCACACATGGGCTGTGGACATCATGAACAGCGCCCAGCATTTATTACCCATCCTTAGCTGCCCCTTGAGAAGGTGGGGGTGAGCTGCCTTCTTGAACCGCTGCAGTCCATGTGCTGTGGGTTGACCCACAATGCCCTTAGGGAGGGAATTCCAGGATTTTTACCCAGTGACAGTGAAGGAACGGTGATATATTTCCAAGTCAGGATGGTGAGTGGCTTCATCCTTCTAGATTGAAGTGGTCGTGGTCTTACCTGAGGATCTTCGGTGAATTTCTATAGTTTTGAGAAATCAATGTGAAGGGTGAACTTGCAAAAATAAGAATTAAGGGAAAGCGATGATTTAGCACTTTTCAGCTGTTACAACCATAATAAAATCACTGCTGATCTGTTTGTAATTTGAATTTCACAATCCCATCTATCTTTTCGATTCCTTTGCATAAATGAATCGATTTTCCTTAAAAATATACAATGAACTCATTCCACCAGCTCTTGGGGCAGTCTGTTACACAACAGTCTGTGATTAAAAAAAAACATTCCGCTCATTTCTGCTTTCAAAGGGTGGCCCCCTATTTTGAAACCTTAGTGTACAAGTCTAAGATCCCCACAAGTGCCAGCACGGGCACACAGGGTGGGTAAGGAGGAATATAGAATGCTTGCCTTCATTAGCCATGGCAGAGGCAACAGGAGCAAGGAAGTGTTGTTGCAACTTCATAAACTATTGGACAGATTACAGATGGAATACTGTGTGCAAACCTGGTCACCAGACTATAGGAAGGACGTGATTGCACTGAAGAGGGGATTCACCAGGACATTGCGTGGAATGGAAAGCCTTAGTTATGAGGTTAGACTTAATAGGCTGGGTTTGTTTTCCCAGGATGCCGAAGGGGGGATCTGTTAGATTAGATTAGATTCCCTACAGTGTAGAAACAGACCCTTCGGCCCAACCAGTCCACACCGACCCTCCGAAGAGTAACCCACCCAGACCCATTTCCCTCTGACTAATGCACCTAACACTATGGGCAAATTCCCATGGCCAATTCACCTGACCTGCACATCTTTAGACTGTGGGAGGAAACCGGAGCACCCGAAGGAAACCCACGCAGACACGGGGAGAATGTGCAAACTCCATTCAGACAGTTTCCCAAGGCTGGAATCGAACCTGGGACCCTGGTGCTTTGAGGCAGCAGTGCTAACCACTGAGCCACCGTGCAGCCTGAGTGGGTGGTGAAGGCAGCTACTCTCACAACATTTTTCAAACCTCCGGATGAGCATTTAAAATGCTAGTTCACTGTCTGCGAAAATGGTGCAGGAAAATGGAAGATGGGTGTAGTTTGGTGTTTGTTAGTAAGCATAGACATGTGGGCTGAAGGGCCTGTTGCTATGCTGCATGACTTTACGAGTGACCCCGGCTTCTGGACTCGATCAAAAGAGGAAACATTCTTTCCATGTCCATCTTGTCAAGTCTCTTCAGGATCTTCAGTCAATCTTCAATCAAATCACCCCTCACTCTTCCAAAGTGGAAGCTGTTCTCTACTATAATTGGCACACATTGCATTGGGAGTGCGTCTCTTTATGAGGTGAGTCATGTGATATTGATGATGTTCAACTTTTTACAGAGTGCACGGCATGGGAATTCAATCCTCTCTATTGGGTTGCAACGAGTGACGAGTTTGTTCTTAATTCTGAATGGAGCTGAGTATCTGCCCAGTACAGAATAGAAGCAAGCCCATTCTGCCCAACCCTCCTCAAAAGACAATTCCACTCACTCGAGGAATCAGTCTCAGAATCCACTGAACAGTTTCCCAATATGTTTATATCCTTCCTTAAGCAAGGAGAACAAAATTGAACACAGTGTACAGGACGTATTCTCACTGGTGCCCTGTAACACCAAAGCAAAACGGTGCTGGAAATTTACAATACACCTCACACCCAAAGAGAGAGAGGGCTGGAGATGTTTACAGAGACTTGGGAGGACTGTACAGGTTTGAGGTTAGGACAGGGACCCGGAGGGAGTGAAGGCTCAAGGAGGCATGCCTGTCATTGTGTTGTCGAAGGATTTCAGATTATCAGCAATCTGTCAGGCGGGAGGGGCTTACTGAGATCTCTTGGTTTGGAAATGAACTTGTAGGTAATGTCACTGGGAGCTAATGTAGGTGAAGGAGCAAACAGATGATTGGGGAAAGGAATTTTGTGCAGGTGAGGAGACAGGAAACAATATGAGAAAGTGAGGTCTGCAGATACTGGAGATCAGAGTCTAGAGTGTGGTGCTGGAAAAGCACAGCAGGTCAGGCAGGTCAGGAGCAGAAGGATCAATATTTTGAGCATAAGCTCTTTATCAGGAATGAGAATCAGGAAGCAGTATGAGATGAGCTCAGGTCTACAGCGGATGAGAGATGAGAAGCTATTACAAGGGTCATCAGACTTGTCAAGAGCAGAGGTAACAAAAGCATGGGACGAGGGGCTAACATGGCTGGCACAGAGGGGCGGGCAGACTGTATTACACAATGGAGGTGGAGGTGATCTTGGCGATGGACAGGATGGGGTTACGAGTCTCTTTGGTGTTAGCACGGACCAGAAACCCAACTGGATCAGCTTTGTAAATACAGTGGCTACAAGAGCAGGTCTGAGACATCCTGTCACTCCCAACCTGATTCCCCAAAGTCTGTCCACCAGGCGAAAGTGAGGCCTGCAGATGCTGTGGATCAGAGTCGTGAGTGTCATGCTGGAAAAGCACAGCAGATCAGAGGGCATTTGAGGAGGAGGAGGAGAATCAGGGCTCATGAAGGGTTTATGCCCGAAGCATCAATTTTCCTGCTCCTCGGATGCTGCCTGACCTGTTGTGCTTTTCCTGCACCACACTCTCATCCCCAAAGCCTGTCCACCATCTACAAGGCACAAGTCAGGAGTGTGATGGAATACTCCCAATTCCATGGATGGGTGCAGCTCCAACAACACTCAAGAAGCTTGACACCATACAGGACAAAACAACCTGATTGATTGGTACCACATCCACAAATATCCATCCCCTTCACCAGCAGCATGTACTATCTACAAGATGCACTGCATGAATTCACCAGAGATCCTCAGACAGCACCTTCCAAACCCATGGCTACTTCCATCTAAAAGGGCAAGGGCAGCAGATACCTGGGAACACCACCCCCTGCAAGTACCTCTCAGTGACCCTCACCATCCTGACTTGGTCAGAAGTCACACAACACCAGGTTATAGTCCAACAGGTTTATTTGAACTCACAAGTTTTCAGAGTGTTGCCCCTTTATCAGATGAAGTGAAGAGAATCACTCAGGCACAGAATTTATCATCAGAGAGATGAAAAGATCAGACAATCTATTTGAGTGGAGTGTCCATAGGCTGAATAATAAGTCTCTGCAGGTGATCAAGAGTGTCAGACTGTGTGAGTAAAGTGTTAACAGCTGAATAGTAAGTGAAGAGATGACTTATAATCTGGCTAACTGAGGCAGAGAGACAATTATAAAAAAAAGTAAAATAAGGTGGTGCTGGAGACAAACCAAACAGCTGGAATAACATGATCAGTATAAGACTCATATGCTGAAGGTCTAACCAAAATAACAAGTAATCCAAAACTGTACAAACTAGTTTAGGTAGTGAGATCGCAACAAGTTATCAAGGTGAAGGTGTCAAAACAGGAAAGTCAGGAGGATTTTACAGAACAGTATGGTGGGCTTTCACATAGTGTGACATGAACCCAAGATCCTGGTTGAGACTGTCTTCATGTGAATGAAACTTCGCCATCAGTCCCTGCTCAGGGGGATGATACACCTCAGGATTGGCTATCAGTTTCTGCTCAGGGGGATGATACACCTCAGGATTGGTTATCAGTTTCTGCTCAGGGGGATGATACCCCTCAGGATTGGCTATCAGTTTCTGCTCAGGGGGATGATACACCTCAGGATTGGCTATCAGTTTCTGCTCGGGGGATGATACCCCTCAGGACTTCTCCACCATGAGTGTCCACATCTGTAAGGATATCCCACAAAGTAGTGGAATCGTTCTCTCCCTCCTCTGCCTTGGAATATAACCACGGAGTGACATACAGCCTGATGGACAAGTAACTGCCACTTTTCACATTAACTGGGCCACTCAGTGGGGTGTCAAGGAGAACTCCAGGATGTCTTTCCTTCGCTTTCCCCTGTGGTATGGGCACAGCGAGAACTCAGAGCAGGATCTGGTGAAGGAGATCATTTTCTGCCATGGGCAGTGACTGACGAAAACCTTTCCATTGGAGAAAAGCTTCCTGAATATTCTACCATTTTAACTCGGTGCCCTCTTGACCGGGATTTCCCTAAGCAGAGGAAATAGTTTTCACACCTAGTCCTGATTATGTAACCTTTCCAGCCATTCTAGGGCCTTTACTTCCCAGGTCATCACATGTAGGCCATTCAGCCCATCGAGTCTGCTCCACCATTCAATGACATCACGGCTGATCTAATAATCCTTAACTCTACTCTCCTGCCTTTAACCCCTAACTCTTGATTCCCTTCCTGATTAAAAATCTGCCTCTCTCAGCCTTGAATATACTTCATGACCCACTCTCTTCAGCTCTCTGTGGGAAAGAATTCCACAGATTCACTCCCCTCTGAAAGAAGCAATTCCTCCTCATCTCTGCCTGAAATGTGTGACGCCTTGCTCTGAGCTAATTCCCTCCAGTCCTAGACTCTCCCACAGGAGAAACAACCTTTCCACATTGATGCTGTCAAATCCTTTCCAGCCAATCTATTGACACTAATGCAGCAATAGAAATGAATGTGCCCTCCAGGCAGTGTCTGACAAAGTCTGCTAGAACAGAAGCATCATTCCCTCCACTTACATCTACCCCTGAGGTGCAGACCCCTAAATCTGCAACGTGCATTCCTAACCAGGTCGGATTCTGTGAATGAGAGCAAGTGAATGATTAATCATGAACACGGCACCTCACTTTCAATCTGAACATCTTTAATTTCCATCTAGGTAGATGTATTCTGAGAAGCAATATCCAGAGAGTCCAACTTGTACGAAGAGGGTCTCAGGCTGATCTGGGCTTCAGTCATTATTGTCCTTTTCCCGTTTATTGATATTTTCTTCCTCTTTAGTTGCTAAAGACAGAAAACATATCATTCACAGCAATATATGTGACCCAGTAGAAATCCCAAACATCCACGCTCTCTCTCCTTCTAGTGGTTCAATCTTTATCAAAACTCAATGAAACAGGTCTCCTTTTGTTCATCCAACACGGGGAATGGTTACCAGGCTGCAGCGGTTTACAGCAACTGGCAAAAGACTCAAAGGGAACAGAGCTATGGATCAATTGATTTTTCCAGGAAATTGCAACAATCTGGATTGCTTTCCCTAAATGGGTGATGGACAAACATAAGAAATAAGACAACAGTAGACCCAATGGTTACTCAAACCAGCTGCCCTTCCCATTAGGTCCATAGAACCCCCTCCAGTATAAAACAGTGCATTCGGTCCAACAAATCCACACCAACTCTCCCCCAAACCTACCCCCACATTTCCCATGACTTATCCACCTTACCGGCGCATCACTAGATACTATGGGCAATTTATCATGGCCAATCCGTGTAACCTGCACATTGCATCTCTACAGTGTGGAAACAGGCCCTTCAGCCCAACAAGTCCACACCAACCCTCTGACGAGTAACCCACCCAGACTCACCTCCCCCCCCCAACTACTCTACATTTACCCCAAACTAATGCACCTAACCTACACATCCCTGGACACTACGGGCAATTTAGCATGGCCAATTCACCCTAACCTGCACATCTTTGGGCTGTGGGAGGAAACCGGAGCACCCGGAGGAAACCCACGCAGACACAGAGAGAACATGCAAACTCCACACAGACAGTCGCCGGAGGCTGGAATTGAACCTGGGTCCCTGGCGCCGTGACGTGGCCGTGCTAACCACTGTGCCACTGTGCCACCACCATTTTATTTTAACAAGACAAGGACCAATGTGCACATGGGAATATCCTCTTGGAGGAGAGTTCAATGGAATTGCCAGGGGAATGGGCACCAGCAGATAGCAATAGCACAGAGGTACAAGGGACACAAATGAGAGTGAGAGATAATATTAATTAGGAAGCACTATCCTATTGGATAGGAGCAAACAAAGAATAACTATGGTTACAGCTATTTCAGGAGATGAGGGCTTTCCTTTATGAAGAGAGATTGAGCAGTTTTGGACTCTGTGGAGTTTAAAAGAATGAGAGAAGATGTAATTGAGGTTTATAGGATGCTAAAGGGGATTGGCAAAGTAGACATCAAGACAATGCCCCTGTGGGGCAATCAAGCAGAAGAGGTCACGGTTTATGGATAAAGGGTAGGTAGCAGATCTAAGTCAGACATAAGGAGAAATTACTTGTCTCAGAGTTGTTAGGTGGTGGAATTCGCTCCCCCGTCTTTTATCACCGTGCCTTTTCACCTACTGGAATGCATTGACCATGTCCCTGAATGATTTCCTCCTTAAAGATTATCCATTGCTCTGTAACAGTATTTCCTGTTAATGTTTGGACCATCTTCCCCAGGCTAGCTCCTCTTTCATGACAGTTTAGTCTTCTTTCGGTTAGGGGTTCGACATGATGCTGTTTCCAGCTCCTCACTATTACTAAACTAAACCTTAACACCATTCTTAGAATTGTGTCGTCATGATTTACAGGTGCCGGTGTTGGACTGGGGTGTACAAAGTTAAAAGTCTCACAACACTCTTAGAATCATGGAGGTAGAGGCCTTTGTGCAATAGCACTCAAACTATTCCCTATTTGTTTGTACAGAAACTGAGAGGGTCATTTTATTAACCCATTGGCCACCAAAATCACAACTCATTGAGCCTGAAGACTTGCCTGTCTATCTAGCCCTTTCTATATGGTCATTCAGGTACAAGCTCCTATCTCCTCAAGATAAGGTCTACCTCCCCCCCGCTGAACAGAGCAGACCTCTCAACATGGTATTGACATGTGCCAAGATCAAACTCACTGCAAGGTAGACACCCCTCAAGATGTCTATCACCTCCACCATGGAATATAACAGAAACATTGGGATCATCTTCCCCAGTCCAGATAATATATTGTCCCCAAAGCTTTATGAGACCCCTCCACAAGATGCCAACACTCTCCAAAGAGATGTCTCCCTCCCCAAATCCTCCCTTTTCTGCTCCAATCAGGTTGTCCAATGGCATGATTTTCCCAACCTTTGAGGTCAGGGAACATCAGGAAAGCAAATTTTGCGGAGGATACCAAGATGTAAAGAAATACAGGCAAGTTAAGTGAGTGGAGTAACATTTGGCAATGGAATATTATGTGTGGAAATGAAATGTTGTCCACTTTGGCAGGGAGAACAGAAAAACAGAATATTATTTGAATGGAAAGATATTGCAGAAAGCTGCAGGACAGAGGCATCTGGATGTCAGTATACATGAATCACAGAACATTGATATAGTGATCGGATGAGGGCCTGGTAGATCTCATTGACCATGAGATCCTTGATTGGGGTGGTTAACCTGGGCCAATCAGGGAGCCCTGGCTGACAGATAGAAACAGGAGATACAGAAAGTCTCCTCATTCTAGGGACTGACTCTGGGCTGGCTGGGCCACAGTGAGTGTGTTACTGTTGTTTTTGGCTTTTTTTGGGAGTACTGGATTCCTGAACTGGCTGGTTTACAAAGCCAGTTTTGTTAACTTTTTTTTATTGAGAACTGATTTCTAAATTGCCTGATCCACACGGTCAATGTGTTTCAGGTGTAACTCAGTTTTGCATTGGTAAACTGTTGTCTCACTGGCTGGTTACAGCCTGTGTTACTCTTTTCTCTTTTGCTTTGAGAAAAGGACAATGTTGATTTTGTGGCAGGGCTTAGCCCTTGCATTTTGTTTTTATTTGTTTTTTTGTATGCGTCCTTACTGTTTTTTGGTGTTTGGACTGAGCCCTTGTGAGAAAATACATCTTTCCAGATGAGCTGTTCCTGTGGGTAGGCCTGACCCTGTGACTAGGCCTTGGTAAAGACTGAACATGTGTGTGTGTGTTCTGGGAGGTGAGCACTTGCTGTATCCTGGAGTTTGGGAGTAGACCCTTCCTTCGGGAGTGGACCAAACCCCTGAATTAACTGCACCTTCGCAATGTGTTCTTGTGAGTGGGCCTGGTTCTCCAAGGATGGGCCAGGTCTCCGTGGAGACTGAACACCTGTGTCTGTGCTGTGGGGTGTGTATTTGCTGCCTTCAGAAGTGGACTCTGCCCTTGGTTGTAGACTCTGTTTTTAGCAATGGATTCTACAGTTTGGAGTGGACTCCATTTCTGACAATGCATTTTGTATACTGGAGTGGACTCTGTTCCTGGGAATGGACTCCATATTTTGAAGAGAACCGTTTATGGTAATGGACTCTGTGTTCTAGAAGGGACTCTGATTGTTGATAATTGACTCTGTCTTGTTGCTTGTTGGGTTTATCCCCTGCACTGTCTTGTGTCCCTGGGTTTAACAGGCCTTACTGTGAGCTGGGAGGCTCAAAGCTGTCATCCCGAGAGCCGGAGGGTTGATAGGCCGTTCTGAGCGCTGTTGTCCCGAGAAGGGGTGATCAGGACAGGTTGTCCTAGAGGTGGACGGAAGGTGTGTCAGAGCAGCCGAGAGCCAGAAGGTGCGAAGGGGCAGGCTGAGATCTGGAAAGCTTGTGGCTACATCATCCCAGGGGAAGGGGACGGGCTGTCCTAGAGGGGGCTGGAAGGTGTGTCAGGACAGTCCATAGGCTGGATGGTGCATCGAGGTGGGTGAGAGCCCAATGGTCCGTAGGGGCAGACCGAGAGCTGGAAGGCGGGCTGGTCGTCCTCAGCGCTGTCACCCTGGGCGGGTACCGAGATGGACTGTCCTAGAGGTGGCCGGAAGGTGTGTCAGGGCGGACCGAGAGCTGGAAGGGGCATAAGGGCGATTTGCCTTAGAGTGGCCGGAAGGTGGGAGGGACGGGTGGCTTGCTGGGGGTGTCTGTGTTATATGCATTGTTTCTTATCTAATTAGACTATCTTGTATGTATTTATTACTGCTCCTTTTGTGATTGAAAGTGGGATTTGAGGCTTGTCCTCCTTTCCCTGAAAACTGGTTGAACGGTGGGGTTTAGGTTCTGGTTTTGCCACTCCTCTCCATTGTAAATTGGTGTTTCTCCATATACAGCTGTTAACATTAACTGTATTGTTTAATAAAATAAAAAAAAAGGAAAGACAGAAAATCTCCTGATTCTAGGGACTGGCTCTGAGCTGGCTGTTCAGAGCCTATGAACTGTGCACATGTAAATAAAGGGAGACTTGGTGATTGAATACTGACCTCTGCAACTTATTTCAATTAGCTTGCAAGGCACAACTAACAACTGGGAAAGCAAATGGAATGGTGGCTTCTATTATAAAGGGATGGAATCCAATAGTAGGGAAGTCCTGTTGCTATTGTACAGGGTATTGGTGATGTCACAGCCAGAGTAATAAAACAGTGCCAGTCCCCTTGTTTAAGGAGGCACGTACATGCACTAGACGCGTTGAAAGTCCCTGGGATGAAGGAGTTAATTTAGGAAAAGTTGACCATGTTGGGCCCTTCCTCATGAGAGTTCATCAAGTCATAGAGTCCTACAGCACAATGACAGGCCCTTGGCCCAAACTGGTCCATACCGACCAAAATGTCCGTCCACACGAACCCCATTTCCCTGCTCTTGGTTCATATCCTTCTAATCCTTTCCTATCCATCTATTTATCCAAATGTGTTTTAAATGTTGTTCATGTACCTGCCTCATACACTTCCACTGGCAACTCCTTCCATATGTGTACTACCCTCTGTATATAAAAAAAGTTGCCCCTCAAGTTCCCTTTTTATTCTTTCCCCTCTTACCTTAAACTGATGCCCTCTTGTCCTAGATTTCCCCAACCCTGGGAAACAGACTGAATGTATTCACCCTATCCATGCCTCTCCTAATCTTATACGCCTCTATCAGATCCCCCCTCACTCTCCTATAACCTAAAGAAAAAAAGTCCTAGCTTTGTCCAACCTCTCCCTATATCTCAGACCATTGACTCCTGCCAACATCCTTGTAAATTCTTCTGCACTCTTCCCAGTTTGATAACATCCTTCCTATAGCAAGGTGATCAAAACTTAACACAATACTCCAAGTGCGGCCTCACGAACATCCTGTATAACTGCAACATAACGTCCCCAACTTCTATACTCAATGCCCTGACTGATGAAGGCCAGTGTGCCAAAAGCTGCCTTCATTGCCCTGTCGACCTGTGACTCCACTGTCAGAGACCCATGCACCTGAACTCCAAGATCCCTCTGTTCCACTACACTCCTTAAGGCCCTACCATTCACCATGAAACCCCTACCTTGATTTGACTTTCCAAAATGCAACACCTCACAGTCATCTATATTAAACTCCATTTGAGAGGATACGAGGTGATTTCATTAAAATAAAAGGCTCTGAGGAGGTTTGTCAGGGTGGAGCGGATCATTCACTGCTTGGGGAAACCCTCAACAAGGGGGCACCATTCGACACAGAGGGGAGGAGCAACTTCTTCTCTCAGGGAGCTGTATTCAGTCAAAATGTCTTCACCAAAGAGCAGTGGAGCCTGGGTCTTTGAACGTAGAGAGTTAGATTGGTTTGGATCTACCAGGGAATCAAGGATTATGGAGTGAGAAGCTGTGGACGGTTCAGTGCACGCAGGAACGTGCAGTTGACACCATAATCACATGATCTTACTGAATGACAAGTAGATCCAAAGGGCTGAAAGGCCTTCTCCTGCTGTTTTATGATTCTTTTAATTTTATGTGCTACTTTTCCAGGTGCATTGCAAATCCAGCATCTGCTTCCCTGCTTTTCCTGAACTTGGAATGTTTTATGGAGACAGTGTAAATTAAGTTTTACTCTGTATCTAACCTTAAGCTGTCCCTGTTCTGGAAGTGTTTGATGTGGACAATATAGAAGGAGCTTTGCTCTGTATCTAACCTTATGCTGTTCCTGTTCTGGGATTGTTTGATGGGGTGCAGTGTAGAGTGAGCTTTATTCTGTATCTAACTCCAAATTGTACCTGTTATAGAGTTAAACAGCACGAAACCAGACCTTTCAGTCCAACCTGTCCTCACCAATTAGATTTCCTAATCTGACCTAGTCCTGTTTGCCAGCACTTGGCCCCCATGTCTCTGAACCCTTCCTATTCATGTTCCCATCCAGATGCCTTTTAAATATTGGAGATTGACTTTTGGTTTGAGTGTGCCTCAGGGAATAAGCTCAATTTGTGCCTGACTCAATCCACTCTGAAAATGTGGAAAGGATGGTCTCTGTTCTGACAGCAGGAGTTGGTCACACTTGGGTTTATACCATGGAAATATATTACACGGTCTTGGCACTGCAAATACCTTGATGGGGATAGCATTGAGGGATCTGTACTCTGTATGTAACCCCACGTTGTTTATTACTCTTGGGGCATGGGCACTGGTGGCTGGCCAGTATCTACTGCCCATTCCAAGTTGCCTTGGAATGGAGTGACTTGCTGGGCCATTCCAGAGGGTAGGTGAGATTCAATCACGTTGTTGTGGGTCTGGAATCACATGCAAACTAGAGCAGATAAGGACGATGATTTTCTTCATTAAAGGACATTGCTGACCCAGACGGCTATTTCCAAAAATTGACAATGGTTTCATGTCCATCAGTCGACTCGCACTCCCAGATTTTCATGGAATTCAAATTCCAACATCTGCCATGGCCGGATTCAGACCAGGTTCCCACAACATGACCTGAGTTTCCGGATTAGCAGCTCAGCAACACTATCACGAGGTTGTCACCATGTTGGATAGGAACAGTGTAGAGGAAGCTTAACTTTTGGCTTAAAAGAGTAGAGTGCAATTTCCTGTGTATCTAACCCCGTGCTGTCCCTGTCCTGGGAGTGTTTGATGGGGACAGTGTAGAGAGTGTTTTACTCTGTATCTAACCCTGCGCTGTCCCTGTCCTGGGAGTGTTTGATGGGGACAGTGTAGAGGGAGATGTACTCTGTATCTAACCCCGTGCTGCCCCTATCCTGGGAGTGTTTGATGCGGACAGTGTAGAGGAAACTTTACTCCATATTTAACTCTGTGCTGCCCTGCCCTGGGAGTGTCTGATGCAGAGCAGTGTAGAGGGAGCGTTTCTTTGTGCCTAACCCCATGCTGTCTCTGTCCTGGGAGCATTTGGTGGGGGCAGTGTAGAGGGAACTTTACTCTGTATCTAACCCCGTGCTGTCCCTGTCCTGGGAGTGTTTGATGGGAGAAGTGTAGAGGGAGTTTTACTCTGTATCTAACCCCGTGCTGTCCCTGTCCTGGGAGTGTTTGATGAGGAACAGTGTAGAGGGAACTTTACTCTGTATCTAACCCCGTGCTATCCCTATCCTGGGAGTGTTTGATGGGGAGCAGTGTAGAGGGAACTTTACTCTGTATCTAATCCCATGATGTCCCTGTCCTGGGAGGGTTTGATGGGAGGAAGCTTGACTCTGCGCTTATTTGCAAACTCCATTTGAAATATGGGTTTGTTGGACAGTGCAACAGGAATTGTATTCTGTATCGAACTGTGAGTGATCCTGGCCTGGAATTGTTGGAAAGTGGGTGTCGAAAATGGGAAGATGCATGACCCAGAAGAGACACCTGTCGCTCATGCAGACACATAAATGTTTCAAACTCCTCGGCAATCTGGCCTACCTTTGGGTTACGTGCCCTTTCAGAAGATGCGAGGTGTGGTTCACTACCATTTGCAATAATTGGGCCAGCTGTTTTTTCTTTGCAGCCATCTCCTTGGAGGTATCTTGAGAAGTCAAGATGACCTCAGTCCTCTGCTCTTTGTGGAGCTTAATGTCCCGACCAAAGATGTTATCTGCGAAAGAACAAGAGAGTGACTACGTTTGGGGCAACTGTCCAAAGGCATACATCCCAGATATCGAAACCCTTGATGGATATTCTCTCTGTCACCTCCCTCTCTCTCTGAAGACAGTACTGACCACCCCACTGCGTAATGCCCAGGCTATCACCTGACCAAACGGGGACAGGTTGCACTTATATAGCACTCGATTACGTAGGAAAACATCCCAAGGCACTTCAATGAAGCTGTATCCAACAGAGGTCCAACAGCGAACTAGACAAGGAGATATTAGAGCAGTCACCAAAGCTCTGGGGTTTTAAACAATGTCTTAGAGGAAGAGATAGAGACAGACAGACCAATTTATGGAAAGGTTTCCAGATGTTTCTTTATTCCTTCTTGGGATGCAGGGGTCACTGGCTGGGCCAGTGTTTTTTGCCCATCCCTACCATCCCTAATTACCCAGAGGGCAGGTAAGAGTCACCTACATTGCTGTGGGTCTGGAGTCACATGTAGGCTATAGATAAGGATGGCAGTTTCCTTCCCTAAAGGACATTAATGAACCAGGTGGGTTTCCAACAATTGACAATAATATCACTGTCATCATTAGACTCTTAATTCCAGACTTTGTTTTCATTGAAATCTAAGTCCATCATCTCCTGTGTTAGGATTCAAACCTGAGTCCCCAGAATATTACTTGGGTCTCTGGATTAACAGTCCAGTGACAATACCACTAGGCCATTGCCTGCCCTTGTTGGGGGGCATCAGGGCTGTGGGAGTGTGGGGGGCTGTGGGACTGTGGGTGGCTATGGAGGTGGGGGGTTGTGGGTGTATAGGCTTTGGGGGGTGGGTGGGTGTGGGAGTGAGGCGTGTGGGAATGAGGGTGTATGGGAGTGAGGTTATCGGGGCTGTGGGTAGAGGGGTGTATCCTGGAAGCCGTGTTACTTTGGGAACAGCATGAGCTGCCAAATGCTGCTGGAATGATTACTGACCTGGAGGAGTAACTCCATCTCCTCTCTGCGTGACCCTGTCCATGAATTGACCTCAAGGCCAGGAGAACTAACCTTGAATAAAGTTCAGACAGCTGATACAGCATTGTGCTGGAGCTGGTTGATTGACCGTTACTAACATAACAGCGGTGAGGACAGCTTTGGAATGGGTTCCCAATCCGAGCATACTACAGGACGCCCGCATCTACACAAACAGCTGCAAAGCTGCTGGAGTGGCGTGGGACCTTCCCTTGGGAGCTGTCCTTTCAGTCATTCACGCCCCAAGTTCTCAAACTCTTACCCTCAGGGTTTTGGAACTTATCTCTTTGACTGAGTTTTTGACCAGCTTCCCCTGAGAGTGTTTTACATTGCTTGGTAAGGCCAACTTCAGGATGGAGATCTGACACGTACCAGAACAGAAAATTGCTGGAGAGACTCAGCAGGTCTGGCAGAGTCCGTCGGTGGGGAGAGAGAGAGAGAGAGAGAGAGAAAAACAGAGTTAACCTTTCGAGTCCAGTGACCCTTCTTCAAATTTCTGTAATGACCCTGAACTCGAAAGGTTAACTCAGTTTCTCTCTCGCTCCACAGACACTGCCAGATCTGCTGAGTCTCGCCAGCAATTTTCTGATTTTATTTTGTTGCCTGGTCTGCAGTCAGGTTTCAGCTCAATGTCGCTGTTACAGAGTGCCCCGGGGTATTTTACTTTGCTCGAGGCACCACTGAAATTCAGCTTGTTGTTGTTGTTGTGCCCTGAGTACAGAGTTGAGAGTTTTTAATGTAACTGTGCATTGCTAGACCTGGGTGATGTCCATTACCTGGGAGGGAAGTGTTCTCGTTGGCTGAATGATGTGTGGCCCGTTTCTTTCTGTGCGGTTTGCTCTGGGATAAGCAGAGCTCCTTCTCCCCAGCGGCTCTCTGTTTGCTCTGGGATGTGACCGGTGAGTGCTCACCCAGTTTCACACTGAGCTGGAGGAGGTGCTCCTTCGGACCCTTGGGCTGGGAGCCCCGAGGTTGGTGGTGCCGGGATCGTCGGCACACGTGTGCCCGTTGTGATGGTTTGGTTTGCGGCTGGGCTTTGGTGCCCGGTTGCCGACTGTGGCGATCTGGGCTCTGGGAGGCTGGTTTAGGTGTCACCGGGCAGCTCCCCGCGGTGCACCTGTGCTGACTGAGGCGTTGGGCGTACTGCTCCTGGCCCAGCTCAGAGACCTGCGGCCCGGCCTGGTGCATTTGGCCGTCAGCCTGCTGGGGCCCACCTTCAAGCAAACGCCCTTCCTCATCCCGATCCGAGGCAGGCTCAGACTTCCTGCCTTGGGAACAGCCCTGTTGCTGGATTCCCACCTGCTGCTCCTGGGTTTCCTCCTGAGACTGCGCCTTACCGTCTTGTAGACCATTGACAGTTGTCCACTGCTGGGTTTGGTGCTGTACCTGACTGCAATGATGTGGCTTCAAGTCAGGTGGTTGGTCCTTTGGACTGGATGAGTATTGGCCCAGATGGTGACACTGACAGTGAAGCCATTCACCCTGTTGACACTGGCGTTCTTGATCTGGGTAATGCATCAGAGTGTCCAGTAACTGGCCTTGGTCTGCCTGTGAATCTTGCTGTGAGCAATGAGGCTGATGATTGAGCCACTGGCCATGCAGACAGTGCCGTTTCTGAACTCTGGGCCATCCGGCCTGTGGACTGGACCAGTCGTCACTGGCGTTGTACCCTGGTTCTTCAACCTGCTGGAGCTGGGAATGCTGCAGTTGCTGGTCTCCACAAGCCTGATGGTCGAGCCACTGGCTCTGGGTGCCCTGGCGTTTTGTGTCCGGCTGGGTCACTTGGTGACCGGCCCACTCCTGGTCTGGGTGCTGAGGAGGACTGTGAGATTGTTGAAGCTGTTTGCCAATGCTCTGCAACTCCTCCAGCTGCTCGGGCAGCCAGTGACTCTCCGTCCCAGCCAACTGGCACTCCAGCCTCTCTGTAATTCCCATCTCATCCCGTTTCGTGTCCTGAACAAAGCAAATGACAAAGACACTTTAGCTTGTTCTGTCCGAAACGCCGACCCCTTTGGCACAGAAAAACGAAACAATCCCTGCTGTAAGAGGTAAAGGAAAATACTCGTTTTGTCGGACCTTTTCCAGAAGGGCTTTTGCTAGGTCTTTGATTTTCTTATCGTCTTGGCAGGATTTCAATTTCAGGGCATCTATCTCTTCCTAAAAAGGAACAAATTCCATCAGTTTTCCTGAATTCTGGGTGGAGAGGAAATACAATATGTTCGCAAACCTGACAACTGCTCTAATCATTAAATATTGTATATTAAAGATACCTTATATATTATATATGTACATCAATAATTTAAGCAATTGCAATGTAGGATAAATAATTGCTCTCTCATTTACTCTCTCTCTCTCTCTCTATATCATATATATTCTATATCCACATCTATATATAAAGCAATAGATTATATTATCAAAATTGCAAATCATCGAAGTGTAGAATTCCTATAGTGCAAAATGAGATTATTCACCCACTGTATACACACAATAGTACTATCCTCTCGTGCCACTCCCCTGCATTTCATTTCAATACAAATAACCAACAATGCCTCAACTGAACCTGCCTCCTCCCCATTTCCAGACAGTCCCTTCCACCCCTCAACCATTCGCCGGGTGAGGAGGTTTCACCTCCCGTCACCCTGGTGTTTTTCTTTTGCACATCAATTAAATCCAAGCTCTGTCATTATGTTCCGTCTACCACCGAGAAGATCGCCTTTCCGTCTACCCAGACCAGCCCGTCCACAATCTCCTCACAGCATTCTCCCGGAAAAGAACCATCTCAACCTCTTCACCCTCTGCTCATCGCTGGGACTATTCGTGTAAATCGTTCCTGCACTTGAGCCGCTCCAATGTGTTTACATCAGAGTTATACCATGGCGCCTGCTACTGTTCTCAATCCTGCAGCTGAGATCTAACGATCTTGGACAGGTTCAACATCACCTCCTTCTTTTGTACTCTCTGCTATTAGACCATTAACCCAGAGGATATTGGAGCAGAATGAGGCCATTTGGCCCGTTGACTCTGCCCCACCATTCCACCATGGCCAAACTGTTTCTCAACCCCATTCTCCTGCCTTCTCCCTTTACACCTCGATCCCCTCACTGATCAGGAACCTATCTGTCTCTGTCTTAAATACACTCAGTGATTTGGCCACCACAGCTCTCTCTGTGGCAATGAGTTCCACAGATTCCCCGCCCTCTGGCTGAAGAAATTCCTCCTCATCACAGTTCCAAAGGGTCGCCCCTTCACTCTGAGGTTGTGCTCTCAAGTCTTCTTCTCTCCTACTGGTGGAAACATTTTTCTCCGTGTCCACTCTACCCAGACGTCTCAGTATTCTGCAAGTATCAGTCAGATCCGCCCTCATCATTGTAAAATCCCTCGGGTACAGACCCAGAGCTGTCAACCGCTCTTCATGTAACAGACCCTTCATCCCTGGGATCAGTTTTGTAAACCTCTCCGCACCTATTACAAAGCCGAGAACCCCAAATGTTTTATTAACTTTTCTCTTACCTGTCCTGTTGCCCACAATGATCCACACAAGTATTGTTGCATTATTTATATATTTAAGATCTGTAGATGCTGCTTATAGATATTGTCAATGCCAAATGGCTTGATGCTTTAGCTAGAGGTACTGTATAATTAAATATGGTCTATAGAACTGAGCTGTTGCTTTGATAAATTGGACAGAGCTAGTGTGAAGCTCAGAATAATCACATCAATTGGGCTCAATCCCAACCCTGACAGAGATAGGCCTAAGCTTCAGGCTCACTGCCTTTATTCCTGATGAAGGGCTTTTGCCCGAAACGTCGATTTCGCTGCTCGTTGGATGCTGTCTGAACTGCTGTGCTCTTCCAGCACCACTAATCCACTAAGACATATCACCCTATCTCTCTCTCTCTCTCTCTCTGAGAGTAGAATACAAAGAGCCAAAGGGCAATCGCAGAGATAAAGCAACAATAAACAATGAGCCAAGGATTGGTCTTTGGGCAGAGCACCTAAGGAACAGTGTTCTGTCCATTGATGTGGAGGTATTGTGCATTTCAATACTCTACCTGAAAATAATACTACAGTAGAGAAGATGGGCCAAATGGCCTACTTCTTCTCCTGCATGTTATGGAAACATTCATTGAATCCCTTTGGTGTGGAAGCAGGCCACGGAGTCCACACCAACCCTCCAAAGAACATCCCACACAGATCCACCTCCCGACCCTAGTCCTGTAACCCTGCATTTACTATGGCTAGCCTACACATCTCTGGACACTATGGGAAATTTTCCATGGCCAGTCCAACTGACCTGCACATCTTTTGATTTCGGAAGGAGACCGGAGCACCCGGAGGAAACCCACACAGACACGGGGAGAATGTGCAAACTCCACACAGACAGCCGCCCGAGGCTGGAATCGAACCTGGGACCCTGGTGCTGTTAACCACTGAGCCACCATGCCGCCCTATGCATCTAGTGCACAGTATAGGTACAGCCTTTCCATCCAGATACTGACGTAATTGTAACTATTTTATACACAACTTTTTATTCACTTGTGCGTCACTTCCATGCCACAATGCTGTTAGGGAGAACGGCAATACTTTTCCAAGTCCGGGATGGCACCGGAAGAAGCTGGAGGTGCCACTGCTGCTGTTATCCACATCTTCCAACAGGAACTGAAGTGGAACAGTATTGCCACTCTGTCACCAGCTCAAAATACCAGCCTCCCTTGCCAATGGCTCTGTGGGCAGGTGGAATGCACCACCCTCAGTAAACACAGCAGAGGTCAGCAATCAAGATTTGGAGGAGCTGGTGTCGGACTGGGGGGTGGACAAAATTAAAAATCATATAGCATCAGGTTATAGTTCAACAGGTGGACCTGGTGTTGTGATTTTTCACCTTGTCAGCAATCAAGACCAATCACAGCTGAGAGGGAAGTATCCAAAGGGTTTTACAATGTAGTTGGCCCATAAAGTAAACCTGCTCTGGACAGTCTCAGCGTATTACCTGAAGTGAAAACAAGCTAACATCAGCTCTGATGAAGAGTCAGCGTGACTCGAAACGTTAGCTTGTTCCCTCTCCACAGATGCTGCCTGACCCGCTGTGATCCCCAGCATTTGTTGTTTTCAGTACATAGAACATTACAGCGCAGTACAGGCCCTTCGGCCCTCGATGTTGCACCGACCTGTCATACCAATCTGAAGCCCATCTAACCTACACTATTCCATTTTTGTTCATGTGTTTATCCAATGATCAATTAAAAGCCCTTAAAGTTGGCAAGTCTACTACTCTTGCAGGCAGGCTGTTCCACACCCCTACTATTCTCAGAGTAAAGAATCGACCTCCAACATCTGTCCTATATCCATTACCTCTCAATTTAAAGCTATGGCCCTTCATGCTAGCCATCACTTTCCAAGGAAAAAGCTCTCATTGTCCACCCTATTTAACCCTCTGATTATCTTATATGTCTCAATTAGGTCACTTCTCAACCTTCTCTCTAATGAAAACAGCCTCAAGTCCCTCAGCCTTTCCTCATAAGACCTTCCCTCCATACCAGGCAACATCCTTGTAAATCTCCTCTGAGCCCTTTCCAAAGCTTCCACATCCTTCCTATAATGCGGCGACCAGAACTGTATGTAATACTCCAAAGGCATGCTCACCAGAGTTTTGTACAGCTGCAACATGAACTCGTGGCTCCAAAACTCAATCCCTCTACCAATAAAAGCTAACACACCGTATGCCTTCTTAACAACTCTATCAACCTGGGTGGCAATTTTCAGAGATCTATGTACATGAACACAGAGATCTCTCTGCTCATCCACACTACCAAGAATCTTACCATTAGCCCAATATTTTTATTCCTGTTGTTTCTTCCAAAGTGAATCACTACAATTTTCTGCAATAAACTCCATTTGCGATCTCTACAGATGTCTCTCTGTGACCTGCAACATCCTTCAGCACTATCCACAACTCTACAACCTCAGAGTCATCCGCAACTTGACTAACCCATCCTTCTATGTCCTCATCCAGGTCATTTTATAAAACTGACAAATTGCAGGGGACCCAAAACAGATCCTTGCGGTACACCACTAGTAACTGAACTCCAGGATGAACATTTCTTATTAACCACCACTCTCTGTCTTCTTTCAGCTACCCAATTTCTGATCCAAGGCACTAAATCACCCTCAGTCCCATGCCTCCATATTTTCTGCAATAGCCCACCGTGAAATCCATATACACCACATCAACCACTTTACCCTCATCCACCTGTTTGGTTACCTTCTCAAAGAACTCAATAAGGTTTGTGAGGCACGACCTACTCTTCACAAAACTGTGTTGACTATCCCTAATCAACATGTTCCTCTCTAGATGATTATAAATCCTATCTCTTATAATCCTTTTCAACAGTTTATTCACAACCAAAGTAAGGCTCACTGGTCTACAATTTCCAGGTTATCTCTAATCTCCTTCTTGAATAAGGCAACAATATTTGCTATCCTCCAGTCTTCTGGCACTATTCCTGGAGGGAGTGATGGCATAAAAATAAGGGTGGCACGGTGGCTCAGTGGTTAGCACTGCTGCCTCACAGCACTAGGGTCTTATATTCAATTCCAGCCTCGGGTGACTGTCTGTGTGGAGTTTGCACATTCTCCCCGTGTCTGCGTGGGTTTCCTCCAGGTGCTCTGGTTTCCTCCCACAGTCCAAAGATATTCAGGCCATGTTAAATTGCTCATAGTGTTAGGTGCATTAGTCAGAGGGGGTGGGTTGCTTTTCGGAGGGTTGGTTTGGACTTGTTGGGCCGAAGGGCCTGTTTCCACAATGTAGGGAGTCTAATTTAAAATTTTGGGGTGGCATGGTGGCTCAGTGGTTAGTACTGCGGCCTCACAGCACCAGAGTCCCAGGTTCGATTCCAGCCTTGGGCGACTGTCTGTGTGGAGTTTGCACATTCTCCCCGTGTCTGCGTGGGTTTCCTCTGGGTGCTCCGGTTTCCTCCCACAGTCCAAAGATGTGCAGGTCAGGAGAACTGGCCATGCTAAATTGCCCAAAGTATTAGGTGCGTTAGTCAGAGGGAAATGAGACTGGGTGGGTTACTCTTCGGAGGGTAGGTGTGGACATGTTGAGCTGAAGGGCCTGTTTCCACACTCTAGGGAATCTAATCATAAAGATCCAAGCCAAAGGCTTGGCAATCTCCTCTCTGACTTTCCAGAGAATCCTAGGATAAATCCCATCTGGCCCAGGGGACTTATCTATTTTCACACTTCCAGAATTGCTAACACCTCCTTAAACTTCAAACCAGCCCAGTCTAATAGCCTGTGTCTCAGGATTCCCCTCGACAACATTGTCATTTTCCAGTGTGAATACTGACGAAAAATATTCATTTAGTGCCTCTCCTCTCCTCTGACTCCACACACAACTTCCCACTACAGCATCTGTGGTAATTTGTTCTTACCTGTGACCTGATAGTGTGCTCCAGTTCATTTCCAAAATTAAACAAGGAGTAAATTGTCTCTGCTTTATTCAAATTGATACATCAGTTGTTGTTGATGTGAAATGTCACTGCCTGGCAGTGTACAGATCCCCATTGTGCGGGGGGTGGTGGGGGGGGAATTTCTTCCTTCACATAGAGCAGTTCCAGGTCACAGCTTCTTGCCTTTGGATTTCAACTTCCAGTCCTGACCCATCCTTGCTCCCAGACCTCCCTCAATCAGTGCAATCAGGTTTATTTAACCTATCCTGGCTTCTTCCTGTATCCCCACACATCAGTAGGAATAATAGTATCAATTAGTACTCTCAATAAATTCCCAGCACCTCTACATCATCCATACATTCTAGCCAGATCTTATAGAGAAGTTCAGGCTGTAAGTTAGCTCGTTGAACTGGTAGATTTGTTCTCAGACGTTTCGTCACCATGCTGGGTAACATCATCAGTGAGCCTCTGGTGAAGCACTGGTGTTCTGTCCCACTTTCTATTTGTGTGTCTTGGTCTGTTGTGTGGGAGATACCATTTCCGGTTCTTTCTCTGAGAGGTTGCTAAACGGGTTCCAAATCGATGTATTTATTGATGGAGTTCCAGTTTGAATGCCAGGCCTCTAGGAATTCCTGTGTGTCTCTGTTTAGCCTGTGAGGAGAAAGTGAGGGCTGCAGATGCTGGAGATCAGAGCTGAAAATGTGTTGCTGGAAAAGCGCAGCAGGTCAGGCAGCATCCAAGGAACAGGAGAATCGACGTTTCGGGCATCAGCCCTTCTTCAGGAATCCTGAAGAAGGGCTCATGCCCGAAACGTCGATTCTCCTGTTCCTTGGATGCTGCCTGACCTGCTGCGCTTTTCCAGCAACACATTTTCAGCTGTTTAGCCTGTCCCAGGACGGATGGGTTGTCCCAGTCAAACAGGTGTCCCTCATCGTCTGTATGTATGGATACCAGTGATAGTTGGTTATGTCGTTTGGTGGCTAGTTGGTGTTCATGTATCCTGGTGGCTAGTTTCAATTGGGACAACACATCTATCCTGGGACAGGCTAAACAAGGACACACAGGCAACTCCTATAGGCCTGGCATTCCAACTTGAACTCTATCGACAAACACATTGATTTGGACCCTATTTATCAACCGCTGAGAAAAAGAACCGGAAATGATATCATCCACCATAACAGATAAGACACGGAAACAGAAAGTGGGACAGAACATCAGCGCTTCACCAGAGGCTCACATTATGATGTTCCCCAGCATGATGACGAAACGTCTGAGAACAAACCTACCAGCTCAGTGAGCAAATATACAATCTGAATCTCAAACTGAGCTACAAATCTTCACAAAAATTGCTTGTAGAGAAGTTGCAAGACAAGAGATGCCAGAAGCTAATAAGGGATAGGGAAGCATCAACAAGATCTTGGATAAGATTAACCGCCCCCTGAGTGGGTGAGGAGGGTAATAGCAACGTTAACCTATGATAAAGAATAGGCAGCTGTCTTTCAATGAAGCATTTTAATGAAGCAGTGTTGAATTTGGATAAGGAGGTACTCATTTGGCAAAGCTATTGTATAAATGCCTGTTCCTGTATTTCTCAGTGTTAGCCTTGGAGAACCTGAGCCCTGCATTCACTGAAATAAATGAGCAAAGACCCATGAGCAGGTCTCCCCCTCTGCAGGAAGTATCCACAATCATTCGCCTGGTTTGATTTGGGTCCTGGTGCTGTTGCTGCTGTTTCTCTCCCTTCCCCTCCTTCCCTCCCTTCCCCTCCCTCCTTCCCTCCCTTCCTTCCCCTTCATCTCTCTCTCTATCTCTGTCTTTCTCTCTCTCACTCTGCCTTTCTCTCCACCTCTCTATCTCTTTCCCTTACTCTTTCACTCCTCTTTCCACTTCCCTCTCTTTCCCCCATCACTCTACTTCCTCCTCTCTCCACATCGCTCTCTCCCTTCCTCCTTCACCCCGTCTCTACCTCCTTCTTTCTTTTACTCTCTCTCTCTCTCTCTCTCTCTCTCTCCCCCTCTCTCTCCCTGTCTCCCTGCAGGAATTTCTCACTGTGGTCTTGAATTAAAAGTCTCTAGAGAATCTTAACAAGACTTTGCAAAGATCTGCAATCAGTGTCGGTTAGTTCACTGACCACGGAGGAAGTTGTCCCCTGTCAAATTGCTCGGAGCTGTAGTTTGCTGGTTCCCACTGGCTTGCTGGGTTTCCCTTGCTGTTGCAATCTACTTACTTTCAGCTTGATCTCGACGGTGTCAAGCTTCTGTTTCTCCAGATGAAAAGCACCTTTCATCGACTCCAGCTGTTCCTTCAGGAACATCCACCGATATTCCGATCTCTCCAGCTTGAAAACAAAGGAGGGACTTACATTTATACAACACTTCCATGAATTTGGGATGCCACCAAGTGTTTTTTTTTAAACCAGTCGTGTACTTCATAAAGCGTCCTCACTGTTGTCGAGTAGACATGGCATTGTACACACAATGTGATAAGAGCCTAATGCAATGGTTCGGGCGATTATTCGTGGGGGGATGGGGGAGATAGGTATTGGCCCCAGCCTGGTGGCAAACTCTGCTGCAAAATAGTGGCCTGGGATTATTTACAAGCATCCACGTGGGAAAACAGTATCCCATCACGAAGATAGTACCTTGGACAATGCAGCACACCCTCAGTACTGCACAGGGCAAGTCAACTGTCATCTGTCAATGTTTTGGGTCCCTTTATCTAAGGAAAGATAAACTAACATTGGAGGCAGTCCAGAGAAGGTTCATTCGGCTGATCCCAGTTTTAAAAGGATTTGTTTTTTATTTAATGAGAAGTTGGGGCCAGTACTCATTGGAGTTCAGAAAAATGAGAGGCAACTTTATTGAAACAGACAAGATTCTGAGGGGACGTGACAGGGGAGATGGAGAGAAGCTGTTGGCCCTTGTGGGAGAGTCTAGGACCAGAGGGGCATCATCCCAGAGTAAGGGTCACACATTTAAAGCAGAGGTGAGGAGGAATGTCTTCTCTCAGAGAGCTGTGAAGGTCGGTCATTAAGTCTATTCAAGGCTGAAACAGACTGACTTTTAATCAGGAAAAGAGTCAGGGGTCATGGGGGCAAAGGCAGGAGGGTGGAATTGAATGTTATCAGGTAAGCCATGATCTCATTGAATGGCAGAGTATATTAGATGGGCTGAATGGTCTCTTCTGCTCCTTAATGTCTATCGTGATTGTTTGTTTCAGTCTCTGGGCGTGGGATTTGAACCAATAACTCTCTGAACTGAGTCACAGCTGAGCTAACATGGCATGACCCACACCTGCCTGTTACTGACCTCTCCATGAACAAATTCACGAAAAGAAATGGAAAAGAAATAACAGATTGGAGAGCCAGCATCGACAGCAACATGCAGAGCCAGCAACATTAACACGGCAAATGATCCTCAGGGGCGTTATATGGACAATACTAAACACCAGAAAAGATAGTCCAGCAGCCACTAAAGTCTTGGCCCAGGAGTTTCTTTTCATGGAATGCTGGAAAAAGGACGAGATAGGAAAGTCGGGGGCTGGTTCGGGAAAGGAATTCCAGAAGTTAAGGCCTTGTCACTTGAAGGGGGATCAACATCGGAGGAGAGACCTTGGCCTAGTCATTTGGTCCTAGAGTGCGTGCTGAGAGTCAGGAACAGTCCCAACCCACCTCACCTGTCTTGGGAAGGAGGGGCCCAAGTGAAGGGACTTTAGGGGAGGTGAAGTTGTATTTGCTGCGTGACTGTGCCTGTACCCATTTCCAAGCAGCTCAGTGGAGTACCCAGGCCCCCTTTCTCCTAGCTCTGCAGAGTGGCCAGGCCCACTATGAACACAGGCCTCCTGGTGGTCCCAGACCTGTCTTGCAGTTGTGGGGTTACAAATGAGGCCCTTTAACCTCACGCAACACTGAGTACAAATGTCTGGCCTGGTGAATGCTGGCCTCCATCAGTGTGGGGCCCTCACCCTGGGCCTGCAGGTGGAAACAGGATCGACTGATGCGAGAGGAATTGCTTGGTCAGTGAGTTGGCTTCTCTAGAGCATCTTAAACAAGGGAGATCTGGGGTTGGGCCTAGGCAGCTAAAGGCAAGAACAGGTCACATTCCATGCCTAGGTAAGAAAGAATCAGCTGACAGAACATGGTTTAGGGCCTGGATTAAGAAGAATAGTGAAGAACCATCAATGGATTGTTCAAATGATATGTGGATTGTTCTTCAACCAATGTTCTTGCCCCTGCCTCCGTTTTTTTGGGAGGGAGGGGAAATGGAAGGGGCTATGGTTAGATTTAGCTGAGATGGCCCCACAAAACAAATAAATGGTGGGGTGCTCATAATGTGCAACCCTTGGTTCACCCCTTAGTGGAACCAGACAGTGGGGCCCATGAGAAGAAAAATCGCAGAAAAGAAACGACTGTAAAATTTTAGAACAATTGACATTGGTTTTTGGCTTCCAGCTATGATGCTGAAGTGATTAACACACGAGGAGTGGGTTGAGAGGAATGATGAGCTCTATCCACCAGCTTCATTTTGTTAGGCTACTGTACACATAATATCTTCGATATTTTGACATGGACAAGGCCACTTGGCTCATCCTAATAGCCCTGGCTCAGCATGGAAGCTATCTAACATTTTCCAATCCAAAATATCAGCTGCTCTATTTGGTTTTGCAATTGATTCAGAGACAATTTGTGCCAAAATTCTCCACATCCGAAAGACCCACTGGGTCATCAACAAAACAATTCCTACTGAATTTTGCACTAGTGTTCGAAATCACAGACTCCGGACCAGGACACGAAATGTAACAGGATGTGGGAATGAAATCCAGGAAATTATTTATAACCCTTTTTATTATTTTATTCATTCAGGGGATGAGGTCATCACGGGCTGGGTCAGCATTTATTGCCCATCCCAAATTGACCAGAGGGATGTTAAGAGTCAACCCCATTACTGTGGGTCTGGAGTCACATGTAGGCCAGAGCAGGTAAAGATGGCAGCTTCTTTCCCTGAAGGACATTAGTGAACCAGATGGGTTTTTCCAACAATTGACAATGGATTCGTGGTCATCATTAGACTCTTAATTCCAGGTTTTTGTTGAAGTGTAGATGATCAGCCATGATCATAATAAGTGGTGGTGCTGGCTTGAAGGGCCGAATGGTCTACTCCTACACCTATTGTCTATTGAATTCAAATTCCATCATCTGCCATGGTTGGGTTGGAACCCGGGTCCCCAGAATAGGACCTGGGTCTCTGATTAACGTTCCAGTGATAAAATCACTAGGCAATCCCCTTCCCCCATTGACAAAGAATCCAGCCATGCCCCCAGTACTGTAACTTGGAAAATTACCCCAGCGAGTAATTCATGACGTGGATGGAATGTATAGAATGCAGGATGGAAAATTAAAATCTTTGAAAAAGTGTCACTTTTAACACAGGGCATGGAATCCAAATGTCCAATTAAAAGGAAGCCTGTGATTCCCCCATTCTTTACACAGTCTAGCGTTGTTCACTGACCAGCTGTTTGAGAGAGTCGGCAGATTGAAGCACTCGCTTATTCTCCTGAAGAAGAAGGGCTTCTCTTGCTCGGAGTCTGTAGAACAGAGCAGAATGATCAGTTCTTAGACAGCAAGACTGTTTCCAACCCAGGACTGGATAAGCAGTAACTGTTGAGAGTAAAGCTTACTGAGGTGGACTGAAGGATTTGTTTGTACGCTGTACAGCGCTAAGACTCTATGACTGGAAGGACCTCAACACTGGATTCAAATCTGAACTCATCATAACAGGAAGAGAGGAGGTTTTGTTATCAAAGCTGAATTTCCACCACCCAACCTAATTGTAACTCTTAATTTTTGTTTGCTAAATTAAGCAGTGCTTTCAAATGGAAAAAGGGTCTGATAGCTAAGCACTTAGAAAACCAGATAAATAAAATGGAGAAGCCAAAAGGTCACATCCCACCATTTCAAGGAAATCAGTTAAAGGCTGACGGTTTAAATATTAGAAATTATAATATTTACTCTCAGGACTATGGTTTGTGAAAGTTTTCATAGTCCCAGAGGACCATAAGTTGTTCTATCATTGGACAGAGGTGACTGGTGGTGAGGTTAACCTGAGGGTCACTGTGCCTCAGGGAAGAGCCAAGGGCTGAGAAGCCAGTCCAGGACTTGAACCCAGGCTGTTGGCATCCCTCTGCGTTGCAAACAGTCATCCAGCTGGCTGAGCCTGGACCAATGCTGTCGCTCACACCAGTTCAAATCATGTAGATTCTGAAGGTCAAATTCCTGGAATTCCCTCCCTCAGGGACATTGTGGGTCTACCTGCAGCACATGGACTGCAGTGGTTCAAGAAGGCAGCTCACCCCCACCTTCTCGAGGGGCAATTAGGGACGGGCAATACACGGCCAACAATACTCACATCCCATGAATGAAAATAGAACAAATTATTAGCTGCAAAACGTGTTTGAATTGTACTGAACAAACTGATTAATACATTGTAGCTGCAAAAATTGAGACAAGCATCTTACTCAAGCTCAATCACATTCAGAGTTTGAAAGCATAGTTTATCAAAGTCATTGAGATGTTTAAAGAGAATATTGATAGAGCTATGGTTCATGCTCCAGTCCCTTTGGTCTATAAGGGATTCCCTTCGGCTTCTCAATCTATAGGTTTTGACATGTGAAACTGTTTGACCAGCTGATCATGAGCGGCTGATGGAAAAGGTGAGCAGGGCAGAAACCTTTCATATTGTAGTTTTTCTATCAGCTACTGTCCAACAGGAAGGGTGCATGCTACATAGTCAGGTGGGTTATATTGGAAGGCTACGATTGTTTTTCACTGGGGGGACATCTTCATCTTTCTACACTTTATGCAATTGTCCCTTTGGCAATCTCAATCAATGCCACAGCATATATGAAGGACGATGAATAAGATTCTGCCGGTATGGTCAGTTAGAAATTTATATTAAAACAACAGAAAATGCAACAAACCAGCACCTTCTGACCTAGTGCTCTCGATAAACTGGCAGGAGTTTTACACCTGAAATTCCAGAGATTTACTGTATTATTGCAATCTCCACAATGTCCGAGTCGTCAGTTTTATTTAAGGCAAAGTTTCATTATCACTAAGTGAATTATGCTATAAGTAAAACATAGCAGTGATGTGTATACCACCTGCAATACGGTTCGGTTCGTGAGCATGCGTTTTTACATTGATTATGTGGAACGGAATCAACTGAAATGATTGATTAACCAATACATGCCTGTCCCTCTGGGTGATGGATAATAAGAAGTTTGCTGCATTGCCTATTCTGGAAGTCTGAAGTAAAACCAGGAAATGCTGGAGAAACTCAGCACTTGGGGAGGGAAGGATAGGGTCATCATGTCGAATCCAATATGGCTCTTCTTTGATATGATACTTTGTTGACATGAGACCACAACAAGCTGTGTAAATCTCTCTGGAACAATAAATCCCCAAATCACAGTAGGTACACACAGAGCCAAACTCCCAACTAATTTGAGGAAACATGATTGCAGTGATGGATTGGCTTTCCTAAGGAGATTCAGAAGCATGGCTTCATTTCAGTATTCAGAGTCATAGAATGAGAGGCATACAGCACTGGGACAGACCCTCCAGCCCAACCAATCCATGCCGACAATAAGCCCAAACTAAACTAGCCCCACCTGCCTGCTCCTGGCTCATCCCTCTAAACCTTTCCTGTTCATGTACTTATCCAAATATCTTTTAAATGGTGTAATTGGACCAGCATCTACCATCAGGATGTTCATTCCACACACGAATCATTCTGTGCGTAAAAAGGTTGCCTCTCATGTATTTTATAAATTTTTCTCCTTTCCCCTTAAAAATATGTCCTTAGTTTTGAACTCCCCCACCCTCGGCAAGACACCATTGCCATTCACCTCATCTATGCCCGTCATGAAATCATAAACCTCTATAGAATCACAGAGATGTACAGCATGGAAATAGACCGTTCGGCCCAACCTGTCCATGCCGACCAGATATCCCAACCCAATCTAATCCCACCCGACAGCACCCGGCCCATATCCCTCCAAACCCTTCCTATTCATATACCCATCCAAATGCCTCTTAAATGTTGCAATTGTACCAGCCTCCATCACATCCTCTGGCAGCTCATTCCATACATGCACCACCCTCTGTGTGGAAAAGTAGCTCCTTAGGTCCCTTTTAAATTATTCCCCTCTACCTAAACCTAGGCCATCTAGCTCAGGATTCCCTCATCCCAGGGAGAAGACCCTGTCGTTTACCCTATTCATGCCCCTCATGATTTTTAAAATCTCTATAAGATTACCTTTAAACCTCCGATGCTCCAGGGAAAACAGCCCTCAGCCTAATCAGCCTCTTCTTAGAGCTCAAATTCTCCAACCCTGGCAACATCTTTGTAAATCTTTTTAGAACCCTTGCAAGTTTCACAACATCCTTCCAATAGGAGGGAGACCAGAATTGAGCGCAATATTCCAAAAAGTGGCCAAACCAATGTCCTGTACAGTGTCAACATGACCTCCCAACTCCTATACTCAGTGCTCTGACCAATAAAGGAAAGCAGACCAAACGCCTTCTTCACTATCCTCTCTACCTGTGACTCTATTTTCAAAGAGCTATGAACCTGCATTCAAGGTCTCTTTGTTCAGCAACATTCCCTAGGACCTTACCATTAAGTGTATAAATCCTGCACTGATTTGCCTTTCCAAAATTCAGCACCTCGCATTTATCTAAATTAAACTCCTTCTGCCACTCCTCACCCCTCAACCTCCTAGGCTCTAATGAAAAAAGTCTCAGGTTATCCAGCCTCTCCTTATAATTTAAACCCTCCATTCCCGGCAACATCCTGGTAAATCTCTGCTGAAAGAGAAAGTGAGGACTGCAGAGAGTTTCAACTTTTCTTTCCAATCCTCCCACTTCCTCCAAACCAAAGGAGTAGCCATGGGCACCCACATGGGCCCCAGCTATGCCTGCCTCTTCTTAGGATATGTGGAACATTCTATCTTCCGCAGTTACACTGGCACCACCCCCCACCTTTTCCTCCGCTACATCGATGACTATATCGGCGCTGCCTCATGCTCCCACAAGGAGGTTGAACAATTCATCCACTTTACCAACACCTTCCACCCCGACCTCAAATTTACCTGGACTGTCTCAGACTCCTCCCTCCCCTTCCTAGACCTCTCCATTTCTATCTCGGGCAACTGAATCAACACGGACATTTACTATAAACCAACCGACTCCCACAGCTCACTAGACTACACTGCCTCACACCCTGCCCCCTGTAAAAACGCCATCCCATATTCCCAATTCCTTCGTCCCCGCTGCATCTGCTCCCAGAAGGACCAGTTCCAATACCGAACAACCCAGATGGCCTCCTTCTTCAAAGACCGCAATTTCCCCTCAGACCTGGTCGACGATGCTCTCCACCGCATCTCCTCCACTTCCCGCTCCTCCACCCTTGAGCCCCGGCCCTCCAATCACCACCAGGACAGAACCCCACTGTCCTCACCTACCACCCCACCAACCTCCATATACATCGTATCATCTGTCGTTATTTCCGCCACCTCCAAACGGACCCCACCACCAGGGATATATTTCCCTCCCCTCCCCTGTCAGCGTTCTGAAAAGACCACTCCCTCCGTGACTCCCTCGTCAGGTCCACACCCCCCCACCAACCCAACCTCCATTCCCGGCACCTTCCCCTGCAACCGCAAGAAATGCAAAACGTGTGCCCACATCTCCCCCCTTACTTCCCTCCAAGGCCCCAAGGGATCCTTCCATATCCACCACAAATTCACCTGCACCTCCACACACATCATTTACTGCATCCGCTGCACCCGATGTGGCCTCCTCTATATTGGGGAGACAGGCCGCCTACTTGCGGAACGTTTCAGAGAACACCTCTGGGACACCCGGACCAACCAACCCAACCACCCCGTAGCCCAACACTTCAACTCCCCCTCCCACTCCACCAAGGACATGCAGGTCCTTGGACTCCTCCATCGCCAGACCATAGCAACACGACGGCTGGAGGAAGAGCACCTCATCTTCCGCCTAGGAACCCTCCAACCACAAGGGATGAACTCAGATTTCTCCAGTTTCCTCATTTCCCCTCCCCCCACCTTGTCTCAGTCCCAACTCTCGAACTCAGCACCTAACCTGCAATCTTCTTCCTGACCTCTCCGTCGCCACCCCCACTCCGGCCTATCACCCTCACCTTAACCTCCTTCCACCTATCGCATTTCCAACGCCCCTCCCCCAAGTCCCTCCTCCCTACCTTTTTTCTTAGCCTGCTGGACACACTTTCCTCATTCCTGAAGAAGGGCTGATGCCCGAAACGTCGATTCTCCTGCTCCTTGGATGCTGCCTGACCTGCTGCACTTTTCCAGCAACACATTTTCAGCTGAGTGCATAATGGCCTGGTACAGCATCTGCTCAGCCCAGGACCGTAAGAAACTACAGAGGGTGGTGTGAACACAACCCAGACCATTCCAGAAGCCAACCTCCCATCCATGGACTCTACTTACACAGCTCGTTGCCGTGGAAAGGCTGCCAACATCATCAAAGACCCCTCCCCCCACCCCGATAATGTTCTCTTCCAACCTCTTCCACCAGGCAGAGGATACAGAAGCTTGAACACACGCTACAACAGGATCAGGAACAGCTTCTTTTCTGCTGTTAATAGACTGACAAATGGACCTCTCTAACTTCAAACCTAATGTTGATCTTTCCTTGTGCACTTCCTACATGGTGTAGCCTGTCTACCTCACTCTGTCTATGCTCTGTATGTCCTTGCTTACTATGATCGGCCTGTACTGCTCGCAAAACAAAGCTTTTCACTGTACTTGGGTACACATGACTACAATAAATCAAATCAGATAGGGTCAAGGACCTGGGGTGTAGGGGAGAGGGGGTCTGTTAAAGGCTGTTTTATCAGCTGACCCATTTGTTCATTAGGGTTTGGGTGGGTTTCAGGAGGTAGGCAGCTCCCTCAGCAGTGATGCTACCGAGCCTCTATTGGACACTGAAGACCCCTAATCCTGACACATTCGATTGGGTTCTCTGACCGATCAATTATTGAAGGTAACCCCGATGAAACCGAAGCCTGTGGAATCGAGGGACAGTGGCTGCACAAATATGAAATTGACTGTGAAACACCAAGGTAGGGGGGGAAGAGAGAGAGAGAGAGAGAGAGAGAGAGAGGGAGAGATAGAGAGACGACAGAGAGCGCAAGAGAGCGAGAGAGAGAGAGAGGCAGACAGACGTCAGAGAGTGCAAGAGACCGAGAGAGAGAGAGAGAGAGAGACGACAGAGAGAGAGAGTGCACAAGAGAGTAAGAGAGAGAGAGAGACGACTGAGAGCGCAAGAGAGCGAGAGAAAGAGAGAGACAGAGAGAGAGACAGAGAGAGAGACAGAGAGAGAGACAGAGAGAGACAGAGACAGACAGACAGAGAGCGCAAGAGAGCGAGAGAGAGAGAGACAGACAGAGACAGAGTGCAAGAGAGAGAGAGAGAGAGACAGACAGACAGACAGACAGACAGACAGACAGAGAGCGCAAGAGAGTGAGAGCAAGAGAGAGAGAGAGAGAGAGACGACAGAGAGAGAGAGTGCACAAGAGAATGAGAGAGAGAGAGAGACGACTGAGAGCGCAAGAGAGCGAGAGAGAGAGAGAGAGACAGAGAGAGAGAGAGACAGAGAGACAGACAGACAGAGAGCGCAAGAGAGTGAGAGAGAGAGAGACAGACAGACAGACAGAGAGCACAAGAGAGTGTGAGAGAGAGAGAGAGAGACAGACAGAGAGAGAGCACGAGAGAGAGAGAGAGACAGAGAGAGAGAGAGTGCAAGAGAGAGAGAGAGAGAGAGACAGACAGACAGACAGAGAGAGAGCGCAAGAGAGTGAGAGCAAAAGAGAGAGAGGAGAGACAGGCAGACAGAGAGCGCCAGAGAGTGAGAGAGTGAGAGAGTGAGAGAGAGAGAGAAGTGGCACTTACTTCTCAATCTCAGTCCACATCACTTCCTTCTCATTACGGAGGGCTGAGAGTTCGACAGTGGCTGCGATGAACTCTGACTGGAGGCTTGTCAGCTCTGTCAGAGCGTTTTCCAAAGAACAGGACTCATCCATTGGCTTGACGCTTGCCTGGGCCCCATTCCGCAAGACGAGAATTTGGGCTGTGCTTCCTTTGCCCAGTGACTGCTCCAAGGCCTCACCAGTACAGTCCAGCATGCTTACTCCATTGACCTCGATTAACCTGGAGCACAAACCCAACAATGACAGCCATTCTCACCCAGACAAACTTACAGCAAGGAGCTCACACGCTGATGATATCATTGCAACCGGATGCTCCTGATGACTGGAGAGTCCGGAACAAAGGGTCACATTCTAAGGGTAAGGGTGCGTCAGTTAGGACTGAGCTGGGGTAAGATCTTCAGCCAGAGGGTCATGTGATTGTGAAACGTTCTGCCACAGAAAGTGAATGAGGCCTAATCATGGGATATTTCCAAGAAGGAGTTAGATACAATTCTTAGCAATAACGGGATCAAAGGCTTTGGGGAGATTCACCAAAGATCCTCAGAGAGCACCTTCCAAACCCACGGCCACTTCCATCTCGAAGGACAAGGGCAGCAGATACACGGGAACACCACCCCCTGCACGTTCCCCTCCAACCCACTCTCCATCATAACTTTGGAAATATACTGCTGTTCCTTTAGTGTCACTGGGTCAGCAGCCTGGAATTCCCTCTCTAAGGGACACTGTGGGTCAACCCACAGCACATGGACTGCAGCGGGTCAAGAAGGCAGCTCACCCCCACCTTCTCAAGGGGCAACTAGGGACGGGTAATAAATGTTGGGGCCAGCCAGTGACACCCACATCCCACAACTGAACAGAAAAAAACAAGCAGGAACAGGTGACTGAGTTGAATGAGCAGCCATGATCATACTGAATGGGGGAGCAGGCTTGGAGGGCCAAATGGCCTACTCCTGCTCTTGTTTCAATGTTTCTGTATAATGTTAATATCATCATTCTTGCAAAACACTTCATAGAAGATCATAGCATCCCTACAATGTGCAAACAGGCCCTTCGGCCTAACAAGTCCACACCGACCATCCAAAGAGTAACCTACCCAGACCATTCCCCTACCCTATTACTCTACATTTACCCCATATCAATGCACCTAACCTACGCATTCCTGAACATTATGGGGAAATTCAGCATAGTCAATTCACCTGACCTGCACATCTTTGGATTGTAGGAAGAAACTGGAGCACCCAGGGGAAACCCACGCAGACACGGGGGGGAATGTGCAACTCCACACAGACAGTCGCCTGAGGCTGGAATTGAACCCCAATCCCTGGCGCTAGGAGGCAGTAGTGCTAACCACTGAGCCGCTATGTCACCAACCATCTTAACAAAATGTCTCCACATGAGGAATGATTAGTCAGCACTGATCTTTGAAACTTACAAATATTTCGAATTGAAAGCCAGGAGGTTGTATGAAACATTTATAAGAACATTAGCGGGGCACTCACCGGCCTTTCACATACAATACAGGGCTCTGGGTGTCAGAGTAACGTCAAGGCCTTGGAGCGGGCACACTGCAGACTTGCCAGGAGAGGTACCAGGAAGGAAGAGCTTAAATCCTGAGAAAAAAACTAGTGAAGCTCTCCCAAGAGAAGAGAAGGCTAAGCCGAAAATGTGTTGCTGGAAAAGCGCAGCAGGTCAGGCAGCATCCAAGGAGCGGGAGAATCGACGTTTCGGGCATAAGCCCTTCTTCAGGAATGGCTTATGCCCGAAACGTCGATTCTCCTGCTCCTTGGATGCTGCCTGACCTGCTGCGCTTTTCCAGCAACACATTTTCAGCTCTGATCTCCAGCATCTGCAGTCCTCACTTTCTCCTCAAAGAGAAGGCTAAGGCCAAGATTTAACTGAGACAAAGAAAACTTTGGATCGAGGTGAAATTGATTCTGGTAACAGGAGGGTTGATAACCAGATCGGCAGATTTGGAACTAGTTGACAAGACATAAAGGAGAGAAAGGAATACTTTAGACGGTGAGTCTTTCGAACCTGACCTGCACTGCCTGCAAGCGTGCTGAAGTAAGATTCACTAACAACAGGTTAGATTAGATTAGCTTCCCTACAGAAGCGAAACAGGCCCTTCAGCCCAACAAGTCCACACTGACCCTCCAAAGAGCAATCCACCCAGACCCATTCCCCTACGTTCACCCCTGACTAACGCACCTAACACTATGGGTAATTTAGCATGGCCAATTCACCTAATCTGCACATCTTTGGATTGTGGGAGGAAACCGGAGCAAACCCACACAGACACAGAGAGAATGTGCAAACTCCACATAGTCAGTCGCCTGAGGCTGGAATCGAACCCAGGGCCCTGGCGCTGTGAGGCAGCAGCGCTAACCACTGAGCCACCGCGCGGCTCACTGGGTTTCCACTCAGTGTAATAATTGGAGATAATCTTGAACGTTAGAAATGGGAGCAGGTTCGGCGTTTATCCATCAGGGCCATGCACTTATTTCCCAAATGTTCAACTCAACATTCCCGCCTGCTTCACCTATCCGATATTCCCTAACAAACCATAAATGCATTTCTGCATTCGACGCATGTAAAGATGCACCAACCACACTTTCTTGGGTAAAGCATTGCAATGACCCACAAACCTCCTAGTTTCCTGAAGCAAGTGTCCCCATGGTCTAAATTCTCCAGCCAGGGCATAACAATCTCACAGTGTTTCAGTGAGATTCACCCAGAGGGATGTCGGGCTTTGAATGCACTGCCTGGGAGGGGAGATGAGATGGGAAACCTCACCAACTTTAGAAAATACTTGTATGAGCACTTGGAGTTTTTATAGAATCCCTATAGTGTGGAAACAGACCATTCAGTCCAACATGTTCACACTGACCCTCTGAAGAGTAACCCATCTAGACCTATTCTCCTACCCTATTAGTCTACATTTTCCCCTGACTACTGTACCTAACCTCCATACCCCTGGACACTATGGGCAATTTAGCACAGCCAATTCACCCAAATGTGCACATCTTTGGACAGTGGGAGGAAACCAGAGCACCCAGAGGAAACCACACAGACACAGGGAGAATGAACAAACTCCACAGAGTCATCCAAGGGTGGTTTCGAACCTGGGTCCCTGGCACTGTGAGGCAGCAATGTGAACTACTGAGGTACTGTGACACCCAGTGTTTTATTGGAGCAGGTTCAAAGGCTCAAATAGCCTACTCCTGCCCCTATTTTCCATGTTTCAAACTGAGTAGAGGCCCAGTTATTCAGCCTGTTCCTGCAGGACAACCTTTTTACTCCAGAAACCATTGCAGCGAATTTTTCTGGAGTGTCCCCAAGGCAAATACATCTGTGCTTGGATATAGAGACAAAAACTGGACCCCAGGGCTCACAAACACCCAACAGATTTCGCGCAATTCTGATTTGTTCTTGTACTCCTGCTTCCCTGTATGACAGAGTCACATAGTGTTTCCCTTCTGAATTCCTTGCCATATGGGTGTGCTAACTGTCTTAGAGTCATAGAGATGCACAGCACTGAAACAGACCCTTCGGTCCAACTCGTCCATGCCGACCAGATATCCTAAATTAATCTAATCCCACCTGCCAGCATTTGGCCCATACCTCTCCAAACCCTTCCTATTCATATACCCATCCAGATGCCTTTTAAATGCTGTAATCATTCCAGCCTCCACCACCTCCTCTGGCAGCTCATTCCATACACGTACCACCCTCTGTGTGAAGAAGTTACCCCTCAGATCCCTTTTTATATCTTTCCCCTCTCACCTTAAACCTATGCCGTCTAGTTCTGGACTCTCCCACCCCAGGGAAAAGACCTTGTCTATTTACCCTATCCATGCCCCTCACGATTTTATAAACCTCTATAAGGTCACCCCTCAGCCTCCGACATTCCAGCCTTAGTCTATTCAGACTCTCCCTATAGCTCATTGTGAGAAATCATCTCTGAGCATTGTGTCTGTTAAAAAATACACTTTTTCTCTATCTACACAGAAAATAGAAACAGGAGTAGGCCATTCGGCCCTTCGAGGCTGCAGCATCTTTTATATGATCATGGCTGATTGTCCAACTCAGTCTCGTTCCCACTTTCATCCCATACCCTTTGATTCCATTAGTCCCAAGAACTATATTTAACTCCTTCTTGTAAACATTTCACATTTTGCTATCAGTTGCTTTCTTTGGTAGAGCGTTCCCCAGGTTTACCAGTTTTCTGCTTGACCCCTTTATTGATCCAAAATCGGTCAAGTGTAGCCCTGACCCAACCTCAGCTGTTTCCTGTGGAAGACAATTCCAAAGACAACCTTCCGAGAGAGAGAAAAGAGCATCTCCTCACCCAGTCTTAAATGGGAGACCCCTCATTATTCTGGAAATGTTGTCCTGAAGCAAGGATTTGTGTCTGGGGGTCACGAAGGTGTCGGCTTAGAAATGGAGTGAATGCTTCATAGGTAACGGAAGTTATAGAAATAGACACAGAGATAAGAGAACTGTAGGGTTAGACATAGGCTTATTTAAGGAGACTAAAGAGACTAAGAATACATTTTTAAAAAAGACATGAGAGGCAAATTATTTCCACAGATGGTGGTTCGCGTGTGGAATGAACCTCCTGAGAAAGTGATGGATGCAGGTACAGTTACAATGTTTAAAAGACATTTGGATGGATACATGAAGAGGAAAGGTTTGGAGGGACATGGGCCAGGAGCAGGCAGGTGGGAAAGGCTTACTTTGGAATTCTGTTTGGCATGGACTGGTTGGACTAAAGAGTCTCTCTCCATGCTATATGTCTCAATGATTCTCTGAAGGAGCTGTGGGTTTGCCACAGATGGACAGAGACATGGGTTTACAGATTGATAGCTGGATGGTTTTTTTTAATTCATCTGTGGGATGTGGGTGTCACTGGCTGGGCCCAGCATTTATTATCTGTCCCCAGTTGCCCCTTGAGAAGGTGGGGGTGAGCTGCCTTCTTGAACCGCTGCAGTCCATGTGCTGTGAGTTGACCCACAATTCCCTTAGGGAGGGAATTCTGTGAATGCATTTTGGGATAATCAGACGGAATGAATGAGGAATAAGGCGCTGAACATGGTTTAGTGGGAGATGATGAGAGAGAGGCAATACTGCCACTTGGTCAATGATCCCTGAGTGAGTCAACTGAAGATAAATGATTAAACACAGAGGTAGAGGTTGACTATCTATGAACCAGCCGACCTTCCGGAAGGGTCTTTGTTGTACTTACAGGTCCCCGGCTGTGAGGGTTGGTATTACAGATGACGTCACCATGGGAATTCCCGTTGAGTCAGTGTTCACCGTGAAACCCCACTCTCTGAAATCCAGATCAATAGTCACCTGCAGCAATTGGGCTGAGGAGGGCACGACCGAGGACAGAGGCTTCTTCCCCTGATGCAGCATGTTCTGTTTAATTAAAACGGACGTGAGAACCTCATGCTTTTTCTGCCCGGAAGAGAAAGCACAGCCTTTTGGGTGACAAATTAATGGAGCAATACAATTCATCCTTCTGCTCCAGAGAGGCTTCTCATTCCCAAACGGACACCAGGAGAAAGTGAGGACTGCAAATGCTGGAGACTAGAGTCGAGAGTGGGCTGCTGGAAAAACACAGTAGGGCATCCTCTGATTTTCCAGCAGCCCACTCTCGACCCAGATGGACACCACAAAGCATTTTACAGTCAGGGGGGGACGGTTAGGAGGCGAAAGAGAAAGTTTGGGTGGAAAGTTATGTAGATATTCAGAACTTGCATTTATATAGTAGCCGTCCACAATCCATTTGTTGACAGAAGCAAAAAGGGTCTGATCACACTACCGAGAGTATTCCACATGTCACCAAGTTGGTATAAGGGAAATAAAGGAGTAAATCTCTAGGGAAATGGTCAGAAGCCACACAACACCAGGTTATAGTCCAACAGGTTTATTTAAAATCACAAGCTTTTGGAACAGGCGAAGTGACTCCACCTGATGAAGGAGCAGCGCTCCAAAATCTTATGATTTCAAATAAACCTGTTGGACTATAATCTGGTGTTGTGTGGCTTCTGACTTTATCCACCCCAGTCCAACACCGGCACCTCCACATCGTATGGGGGAATCACAGAGAAAAGCAAGAGGTATCGAGCGGTATATGAAAGAGGAGTTTCAATTTCCCAGACATTGTGTGGGATATGTTAGTGCACAGGATAAGGAGTGGAAGAATTCAGAAATGTGTTCAGGAGATATTTCTTCACATGTGCAAACAAAGTAACCTTTTGCATGCAGTGAGTAGTTAGAGTGTGGAATGCATTGCCTGGAAGTTAGAGGCGGTTTCAATTCAGGCATTCAAGGTTGGCATTGTTGGTCATTTGGATTGTAATTAGATTAGATTACTTACAGTGTGGAAACAGGCCCTTCGGCCCAACAAGTCCACACCGCCCCGCCGAAGCGTAACCCACCCATACCCCTACATCTACATCTACCCCTTACCTAACACTACGGGCAATTTAGCATGGCCAATTCACCTGGCCTGCACATCTTTGGAGTGTGGGAGGAAACTGGAGCACCCGGAGGAAACCCACACAGACACGGGGAGAACGTGCAAACTCCACACAGTCAGTCGCCTGAGGCGGGAATTGAACCTGGGTCTCTGGCGCTGTGAGGCAGCAGTGCTAACCACTGTGCCACTGTGCCGCCCACAAATGGTGTGCAGGGGAATGGGGGAAAAGGCAGGGGATAATAGAGCCAGGGCAAGCATGATGGGTCAAATGGCCTCCTTCTGGGTAACATTCTGTGATTCTGTGATGTATGTTGGTGTTTATTGAACCATAAAACCATAGAGTCACACAGCATGGAAACAGACCCTTCAGTCCTACCCGTACACGCTGACTACATTTCCCAAACTGAACTCGTCCCACTTGTCTGCATTTGGCCCATATCCCTCTGAACCTTTCCTATTCATACACCTGTCCAAATGTCTTTTAAACGTTGCAATTGAACCTGCATCTACCACTTCCCTTGGCAATTCATTCCATACACAAACTACCTTCTGTGTGAAAAAGTTGCCCCTCAGGTTCCTTGTCAATCTTTCTCCTTTCACCTTCAAAAATATACCTCCTAGTTTTGAACTCCCTCACCCCAGGGAAAAGACTTTTGCTATTCACCTTATCTATGCCCCTCATGATTCTATAAACCTCAATAAGGTCAACCCTCAACCTCCTATGCTCCAATGAAAAAGTTCCAAGCTATCCAACCCCACCTTATAACTCAAAGCCACCAGCCCTGGCAATATTCTGGTAAATCTTTTCTGAACCCTCTCAAATTTAATAATGATTTGGAGGTGCCAGTGTTGGACTGGGCAGTACAAAGATAAAAGTCACACAAAACCAGGTTATAGTCCAACAGGTTTATTTGGAAGCACTAGCTTTTGGAGTGCTGCTTTTTTATCTGGTGGTTTCACCTTCATCAACCACCTGATGAAGGAGCAGTGCTCTGAAAGCTAGTGTTTCCAAATAAACCTGTTGGATTATAAATTGGTGTTGTGTGATTTTTAACTTTAATGATATCCTTGCTACAGCAGGGTGACCAGAACTATACACAGTACCCCAAAGGTGGCCTCACCAATGTCCTGTAAAACCTTAACATGATATTTCAACTCCTATACTCAATGCTCTGACCAAAGAAGGCAGGTGTGCTAAATGACTCTTTAACCACCCTGTGTCCTTATGATGCAACTTTCAAAGAACTATGTGCCTGCACTCCTAGGTCTCGCTGTTTGACACCCTACCCAGGGCCCTATCGTTAATTGTACAAATTCTGTCGTTGTTCATCTTACCAAAATGTAACACCTCACGTTTTATCCAACTTAAATTCTATCAGCCACTCCTTAGCCCATTGACCCAATTGATCAAAATCCCTTTGTAATCTTAGATAGCCTTCTTCACAATCGACTACATCACTAATTTTGGTGTCGTCCGCAAAATGATTAACCATGTTCCTATATTGTCATCCAGATTGTTTATATAAATGACAAATAAAAGTGGACCCAGCACCAATCCCTGGAAATATCGCTGGTCGGAGGCTGAAAAAACAGCCCTCCACCACCACCCTCTGCTTCCTGCCATGAAGCCGACGTTTTTATCCTCACCCTGAATCCCACATGATCTAACTTTACAGAAGCATTGCTCAGTATGATTCATGGAAATGACAGGGATCAAATGAACGATTTAAATATGGGGGGTGGTGGGGAGGTGTCGAGTACTTTGGTAAGGGTGGTCATCATAAGGTTTACATTATTCAATGGAGGAAAGGAAAGAATAAGCTGAAGTAGAATTTCTAAATTGGAATGTGGGTTAAAACAAGAGGGAGGAGAGTGAACTGAAGGGATTCCGTCTTCCAATCAGCTTTACACATGGGTACAAACCACAGGATTGTAGAATAATGACTGCAACAGTCGCCTTCAGGAAAATATCAAGTTATGTTCTCATCAGCCTGGTCAGAGGTGTAATTACACATTACTGCAACGGGTGGGACATAAACCTGGCTCTCCTAGCCCACAGGGACATTACCACTACACCACAAGCAATCCTTAAGGTACTGTATAAGGATATGGTTCATAACATTTGTGGTGGGTGTGGTTTTAGAAGTAATAACCAGGCAAATAGACATGAGCAAGGTCTTGGGGAGGTTTGAGCCAGGAAGGCTATAGTAAAAGCTTATCCTGCTTAATTCATTTAATTGATGTTTCTAGTGAAGCAGCAGATAAGATTCCTGAAACAGAATTATTGGTTGTTGTCCAAATAGGTTTTTGGAAAGCATTTAACAAAGTATCATAGAATTCCAACAGTGTAGAAAGAGGCCATTCAGCCCATTGACTCCACACCGACCCTCCAAAGAACATCCCACTCTACCGTATCCTTATAACCCTGCATTTCCCACGGCTAACCCACCTAACCTGCGCATCTCTGGACACTATGGGGCAATTTAGCATGGTCAATTCACCTGACCTGCACATCTTTGTGACTGTGGGAGGAAACCGGAGCACCCAGAGGAAACCCACACAGACACGGGGAGAACATGCAAACTCCACACAGTCAGTCGCCTGAGGCGGGAATCGAAACCAGGTCCCTGGTGCTGTGAGGCAGCAGCGCTAACCACATAAAAGGCTGTTTAACAAAATTGAATTTCATGAAACAGGAGCGTCAGAGTCAGCTCTGATTAAAAACTGGTTTAAGGATAGAAGATGGGGATATATAATGGACTATAAATGGAGGATGACGCTCAGAGCACTGGGCTACAGCTGTCCTGTTACATCACAGAATTGTTACAGTGCACAAGGCAGCTCAGAGGCTCATTGGATCTGCAGTGGCCCGCTGTGGGAATGCCCACCCTTTACACTACCATTGTCCCAGCCTATATTCTTGTGAAATCCCTCATTAGAACTATTCTGTAATGATCTCTCTCTCTGATGTTCTTGCAGATTTGTTCATTTACATCTTTCCCACTCCTAACTGATCTTTAGACTGCACTGAGCAATGTAAATATACCTGTCTAGTTCCTTCGTTCTAGTCAAATGGATTTTGTGCTTGAATGCTCCGAGACATCCTCATTCTCTGGCACTGTAATCCTCTCGTTAACCAGCTGCCACCGCTCCTTTCCTTCCATGTCTATTTTACTGAGTACCCAGTAACCAGGCTGAGCTACCTTTCCATCTGATACCACGGCAGCATCATAGTTCCACAAGCTAATCTCTGCCCTGACTCACTGGTCTTATTGCTACTCTCCAAGCATTCACACACATCCACATAACCCTGATGTTACTGACATTTCCTGGTATTTCCTTATTGTTGTCTATGCTGGCGCTATTTGACTCTCCAAGTATTTGTGCACCCTGGTCCTACCCTGGAATATTCTCTCTCAGTTCCCAAATCCCTGCAGAGATGGATTAAATCCTTCCCAACAAAACCCCAGTTGGAATCTGAAGCCCATCTCTCTGTTCAGCTGAAACCCAACTGATCTTTCCCAGCTGCCTTTTTGCTGGAGCCAGTCCCAGGAATTTGATGTATTCCTTCCTGCAACTTCTCCGGCCACACATTCATCCTCCTCTTTCTGTACTCACTAATGCACGGTACTTGAATGAATCTGGAATTTACTCCATTTTTGAGGTACTGCCTGCTGATTTTCTGCCCAGCTCCCTTACCTCTGACTGTGAGATCATACCCTCCTTCCTAACCTTATCGTAGGCATCAACCTCTGGCTGATTACCCTCCTGCAGGAGAATGCTCTGTGCCACCCTTGACACTAACAGCAGTGAGACAACGCACACCATGCTGGAGTCACATCTACGGTCACAGAGATGGCTGCCTGTACCTCAAACCCATGAATTCCCCTAACGCTGCGACTCTCCTTCCCTCCCTCCTGCACTGCTGGACCCACCAGTGGTGCCACCCGCCTAGCACTTGCTGCACCCTTCTGAGAAACCCTCACCAGCTCTGCGGCACTGTACTAGCCCGTTTCTCTTCCACTGCCTGGCCCCTCCCCCATTGCCCAGCTGCCTGCACGCCCCTAACCCGTGGGACCCACCTCTCAGAGTGTGACATCACAGAATTCTCAGGGGCGTGGTGTTTGCCTTTATTGGTCAGAGTATTGAGTACAGGAGTTGGGAGGTCATGTCATGACTGTACAGGACATTGGTGGGGCCACTTTTGGAAGACTGCATTCAATTCCAGTCTCCATTCCATAGGAAGGATGTTGCGAAATGTTAAAGGCTTCAGAAAAGATTTACTAAGATGTTTCCAGGGTTGGAGGATTTGAGCTATAGGGGCTGTTTTCCCTGAAGCGTCTAAGGCTTTGGGGTGACCTTATAGAGGTTTATAAAATCATGAGGGGCATGGAGAGAGTAAATAGACAAGGTCTTTTCTCCAAGGTGGAGTAGTCCAGAACGAGAAGGCATAGGTTTAGGATGAGAGGGGAAAGTTTTAAAAAGGCCCTAAGGGGCAACTTTTTCATGCGGAGGGTGGTGTGTGTATGGAATGAGCTGCCAGAGGAAGTGGTGGAGGCTGGTACAATTACAACATTTAAAAGGCATCTGGATGGGTATATGAATAGGAAGGGTTTGGAGGGATATGGGCCAAATGCTAGGTTAGGATATCTGGTTGGCATGGATGTGTTGGACTGAAGGGGCTGTTTCTGTGCTGTACATCACTATGACTCTATGATGCACCAGAGACTCCAGGCACCCCTTGAGCTCATGTTTCTTCAGATCACATGTAATGTCCACACTTCCCCACATATCACAAGGTAGACATTCTGTTTGGCTGTGCTGCCCTACCATAGCTTAGTTTTCTTTCGTACTGTTTGCTACTAACTGAAGATTAGGGAATAATTAGTTTACACCTCTCCTGAGATATCGGTTTGATTATTTTTCCAACTTGGACATTGGAATACATGGTGTGCTATCAAGATTTGCTGATGATACCAGTTATCCGTCAGGTCACAACTGCAACATTACATCCAGTCTGATTGCAAGGGTGAGGATGCAAAAGAGGTTTACCCGAATTGTTCCAATAATGAGGGATTTCAGCGAGAAGACGGGAAAGGGGGATTCGACTGAAGTGCACAAGATCGGGAGAGTTCAAACTCAGTTTTAGAAAGTCTCAATGGAAAAACCTGGCATCGGTAAAATTGACCATCATTTGTCGGGACGATCAGAAAAACGAACTGATCCACTGATACTCCCTACGGTGGGAGGGATGTTAAACACAGCTGGTCTGCCTCTGCGTGCAGTTCCATGGGGTTGGTATTGATGTGCCTTCGAAGGAAGTCATTTCAGTTCACTGAGAAAAGAGCAAGGGATGACAAATAGAGAAGGAAGATCTATCAGGACGTTCTCGGGATAGGAGTACAGTCGGTTCTGCTATAACCTGTGTTTCTTTTACACAAATTGGCTTTAACGCGATTGACGAATTTAGAGAATTTATTTGTAGAGCACCAACTTTCCTTACCCATATTAGCTATAACGCGATTCTGGCCCCATTAGTTTAAATGGTGTGGCTATTGCACGATTTTCTGATAATGTGAGACTACACGAGAATGGATCTATCACATTCTATCAGAGCTGACTGCTGTCTCAAGGGGAGGCTGTGGTGTGGCAGTAATGTCACTAGGCTAGTAATCCACAACTCTGCATTAATGTTCTGGAGACATATGTTCAAATACTACAGTGAAGTGCTTGCTTTTGACTGGCACAGACTTGATAGGCCAAAGGGAAATATCTGTATTCTAGATCTTTGTGACACCATAAGTCCTGCCATGGCAGATGGTGAAGTTTGATTTGGATTAGAAAATTAGTCTAATGGCAATTGTATAACCGATAGTCAAATGTCTTAAAATCCCATATCATTCACTTATGTCTTTCAGGGAAGGAAATCTGCGTTCCTTATCAAGTCTGGCCTCTGTGTGACTCCAGACCCACAGCAATTGGATTGGTTTGTAACTGCCCCCTGGGGAATAAGGGATGGGCAATAAATAATGGCATTCCACGAATGAATTAAAAACAAGCACACGCATTTCCCTGTGAACTGGTTATACTGTGGGGTTTGGGGTTCGGCCTGGCTGCCCATTTGCCCTGCAAGTTGTTGATTCTTGTAAACTGATTTTTACTGTTCACTGTTTGTTTGTATTTTTTACAGTTTGATAAAATTAAACAAAATTTCCTGGACCATCTCTAACACCTCCCTCCCCTTCCTGGACCTCTCCATCTCCATTAATGACGACCGACTTGACACTGACATTTTTTACAAACCCACCGACTCCCAGAGCTACCTGGATTACACCTCTTCCCACCCTACCTCTTGCAAAAATGTCATCCCGTGTTCCTAATTCCTCCGCCTCCGCCGGATCTGTTCCCAGGAGGACCAGTTCCACCACAGAACACACCAAATGGCCTCCTTCTTTAGAGATCGCAATTTCCCTTCCCACGTGGTTAAAGATGCCCTCCAACGCATCTCGTCCACATCCCGCACCTCCGCCCTCAGACCCCACCCCTCCAACCATAACAAGGACAGAACGCCCCTGGTGCTCACCTTCCACCCTACAAACCTTCGCATCAACCAAATCATCCACCGACATTTCCGCCACCTCCAAATAGACCCCACCACCAGGGATATATTTCCCTCCCCACCCCTTTCCGCCTTTCGCAAAGACCGTTCCCTCCATGACTACCTGGTCAGGTCCATGCCCCCCCGACAACCCACCCTCCCATCCTGGCACTTTCCCCTGCCACCGCAGGAACTGTAAAACCTGCGCCCACACCTCCTCCCTCACCTCTATCCAAGGCCCTAAAGGAGCCTTCCACATCCATCAAAGTTTTACTTGCACATCCACTAATACCATTTATTGTATCCGTTGCTCCCGATGCGGTCTCCTCTACATTGGGGAGACTGGGCGCCTCCTAGCAGAGCGCTTTAGGGAACATCTCTGGGACATCCGCACCAATCAACCACACCGCCCCGTGGCCCAACATTTCAACTCCCCCTCCCACTCTGCCGAGGACATGGAGGTCCTGGGCCTCCTTCACCGCCGCTCCCTCACCACCAGACGCCTGGAGGAAGAACGCCTCATCTTCTGCCTCGGAACACTTCAACCCCAGGGCATCAATGTGGACTTCAACAGTTTCCTCATTTCCCCTTCCCCCACCTCACCCTAGGTCTAAACTTCCAGCTCAGTAACTGTCCCCTTGACTTGTCCGGACTTGTCCTACCTGCCTATCTCCTTTTCCACCTATCCACTCCACCCTCTCCTCCCTGACCTACCACCTTCATCCCCTCCCCCACTCACCCATTGTACTCTATGCTACTCTCTCCCCACCCCCACCCTCCTCTAGCTTATCTCTCCACGCTTCAGGCTCTCTGCCTTTATTCCTGATGAAGGGCTTTTGCCCGAAACGTTGATTTCACTGCTCGTTGGATGCTGCCTGAACTGCTGTGCTCTTCCAGCACCACTAATCCAGAATTAAAAGCAAGTCCTTTTGAACCCAGTTGGCTAATCATTGACACCAAATCTGAGTGTGCTGCACAGGGAAGCGGTGGAGACTGGAAATCTTACAACCTTTAAGAAATATTTGGATGAGCACTTGAAATATCTTAACATTTACGGATGTGGGACAAGTGCATGAAATTGGGATTAGTGCACTTGTAGGGGTAGTTATTGTCAGTGCACACTCGATGGGCCAAAGGGTCTTTGTTACGCTATGAGTCTAATGGAGATCTCAACTCCATTGATAAGTTTTGTTCTAGATCTTTTAATACCTGTCCCCAGCAAAACACCATCGCACCCAACTGTGAAACTCTCAGGGGCTAAGAATGGGCAATAAATACTAACCTTGCCAGTGGTGGCAGAATGAACAATCTACATTAAACGTCTCACCAGGTTTCACCGAATAAAGTACAAAGAGCTTGGATGTACCTGGAGGTTGTTCACCAGCAGGAGGGTTTTCACCCGGGAATACTGTTCCTTCAGCTGAATTAAAACCAGCTTCTGTTGAACAAAGTGCAGCTCCAGAATGGCTCCTTCGACAGACGCTCTGGTTGAGCTCCTAAACACATAGAGAGTTGACATAAGCATCATGGCCTTTGCAAACCCGGTTCGTGCTCTATCTGCCTTCCCCCACCCCCAACCCTCACACAGTACCAGGAGCTGATCGACACACAAAGCAATAATCTCAATTTGTTAACTTACACTCACATTTATATCGAGCCTGACATGGCTCCCGCACTCTGTAAAGTGCTATTCGAGTACTTTTTTTTTAATGAGTCACCTTGTAATTTAACAAACAGAGCAACCAATCAGAGTGCAGTGAAATCCCATCATGTGATAATGACCAGATGGCCTGTTGATATTATATTCCCTACAGTGTGGAAACAGGCCCTTCGGCCCAACAAGTCCACACCGACCCTCCGAAGAATAACCCACCCAGACCCATTTCCCTCTGACTAGTGCTCAGAACACCACAGTCAATTTCCCATGGCCAATCCACCTGACCTGCATATATTTAGACTGTGGGAGGAAACCGGAGCACCCGGAGGAAACCCACGCTGACACGGGGAGAATGTGCAAACTCCACACAGTCAGTCACCCGAGGCTGAAATCGAACCTGGGTCCCTGGCGCTATGAGGCAACAGTGCTAACCACTGAGCCACTGTGCTGTACTCATTTACTGGTGAAGTTGTTTTGGTGATATAGGTCAGGACATTGAAGAACACACCCTCCCCCAACCCCTTTTCTTTCAAATCTTGGATTGCAATCTCTTACATTCTCTTCCAAGAATACACAGGCTTTCTGTTTAATGTGGCATCTAACTCTCTGACAGTCCACACAACTCCCTCGCTGAACTGGGTATCTCTGGATTTAGTGTTCAGGTCCTTGATAAGGAACTTGAATGTCAGTTTCCCGGATTCACGGTGTGGGATGTGGAAGGGGGTTCTTGTCCCACTGATCAGCTGAAAGAATCACAGACACAGATGTGAATGTGTCAAGCTCCTGATGGGGGTGTGTCTGCCTGACCCATCCTGCAGCCAGGAATGTCATGTGAAGAAAGGTGTTATTTCAAGTGGAGCCGAGCCTGTGACATTTGAGAACAAATCAGTGGATCAGAACAAAACCTATCCAGATCAATGATTCTGGAGAGTGGGGGGTGTTTGGAGAAACTTGAGAAAGTCATGTCAGAAGGAGAAAGTAAGGACTACAGATGCTGGATAGGGTGGGGGTGGGGGGGGGTGTGCGGTGGAGTGGGGGTGCTGTTGTAAATTGGGTTTCGGTGGGGTGGGGGTGCTGTTGTAATTTAGGATTGGGTGGGGGCCTGGGGGTGGGGTGGGGGTGCTGTTGTAATTTAGGATTGGGTGGGAAACCTGGGATGGGGTGGGGTGTTGTTGTAATTTGGGATTGGGTGGGGGCCTGGGGGGTGGGGAGGTGTTGTCGTAATTTGGGATTGGATGGGATAGGGGTGCTGTTGTAATTTGGGATTGGGTGGGGGCCTGGGGGGTGGGGTGTGGGTGCTGTTGTAATTTGGGATTGGGTGGGGTGGGGGTGCTGTTGTAATTTGGGATTGGGTGGGGGGGCTGGGGTTGGGGTAGGGGTGCTTTTGTAATTTGGGATTGGGTGAGGGGCCTTGGGGGTGGGGTGGGATGTTGTAATTTTGGATTGGGTGGGGGTGTTGTTGTAATTTGGGACTGGGTGGGGTGGGGGTGCTGTTGTAATTTGGGATTGGGTGGGAAACCTGGGATGGGGTGGGGTGTTGTTGTAATTTGGGATTGGGTGGGGGCCTGGGGGGTGGGGAGGTGTTGTCGTAATTTGGGATTGGATGGGATAGGGGTGCTGTTGTAATTTGGGATTGGGTGGGGGCCTGGGGGGTGGGGTCTGGGTGCTGTTGTAATTTGGGATTGGGTGGGAAACCTGGGATGGGGTGGGGTGCTGTTGTAATTTGGGATTGGGTGGGGGCCTGGGGGGTGGGGTGTGGGTGCTGTTGTAATTTGGGATTGGGTGGGAAACCTGGGATGGGGTGGGGTGCTGTTGTAATTTGGGATTGGGTGGGGGCCTGGGGGGTGGGGTGTGGGTGCTGTTGTAATTTGGGATTGGGTGGGGGCATGGGGGGTGGGGAGGTGTTGTCGTAATTTGGGATTTGGTGGGGTAGGGGTGCTGTTGTAATTTGGGATTGGGTGGGAGGCCTGGGATGGGGTGGAGTGTTGTTGTAATTTGGGATTGAGTGGGGGGCTGGGGGGGGTGGGGTGGGGGTGCTGTTGTAATTTGGGATTGGGTGGGGGCCTGGGGGGTGGGGTGTGGGTGCTGTTGTAATTTGGGATTGAGTGGGGGCCTGGGATGGGGTGGGGTGTTGTTGTAATTTGGGTTTGGGTGGGGGCCTGGGGGTGGGGTGGGGGTGTTGCTGTAATTTGGGATTTGGTGGGGTAGGGGTGCTGTTGTAATTTGGGATTGGGTGGGAGGCCTGGGATGGGGTGGAGTGTTGTTGTAATTTGGGATTGAGTGGGGGGCTGGGGGGGGTGGGGTGGGGGTGCTGTTGTAATTTGCTATTGGGTGGGGGCCTGGGGCAGGGGTCTGTGGTAGGCGGGCCTGCTGCCAATGAGATTGGGTGGCGGGGTTGGGGGTTCTGGGGTTTGTGCAGTCAGTCAATAGCAATGACTATGATCAGCCAAAGATGTGGACAGGGTTAACTGTCTGATTGGGAAGGTCAAGGTCAGGGGATCCACCTCACGTCACTCCAGGAATATGGCCCATGGTCAGCCCTGCACCTAGAGGATTTTGGGACTGTCAGTCAGGGCAATGTTGAGAGGTCTGGTCAGGCAGCAGGTATGGCTCGTCTATCCAGGTCAGTCGTGGGGGGCGGGGGGGGGGGGGGCGGGAGGTGCAGCAGAATGAGGCTCAGTGCTGGTGAAGATCTTGACGCAGATTTGTCCAGCAACATGGAGGTTCAAAGCTTCTGTCTTGTTTCAATCTTCGCTGACTGGCAACAGGGTCAGTGGACTGGGGAGGGGGTGGGGGAACAGGAGTTGGCTTACCCGCCACTAGTGACTGCTCTTTTTGTTTCTGTTGGCGTTTTGCTCCAGCACATTCATGTTTGAGGACTTTAGTAGATTTCATGACACCATCAGCTGTTAGTTCAATTCCCAATTTAGTGGCAATATGCTGCCATGAACATAAAACTGATTCTAGGAGTCGTTCAGGGAGAGGTGGGCGCCGCAGGGAGTGGAGTGCATCATTTCCCCCTCCAACTCTATTTTGATTTAGTCCCTACCCTCCCCTTCACTGTTTTGCTCACACAGCATTGCCCTGTGGTTTGAAGGGCAGTGCTTGTCACTGGCCACTCGGGTGTTTTTCCTATCTTCCTGGTGGTGGAAATTGAATAAAGATTCGTACACTTTGTGTCTTTCACTGTGTCTCACACCTGCACACACACACCATGGGTGCTGGGGAAAAAATAAGCACTACCGCACTTAGGCGGTAGTGTGGGGGTTAAAAAGGATTAACAGGAGAAAAAAAAAGAAAAGAAAAAAAAAAATAAAACTGATTCTTTATGAGTTTCATTACAATATTGTCTCCACAGTCTAATTAGTTAATTTGTCTTGGAATTCCTGTTCCTTTGCCAAATCATTCGCTGCGCTGATTTGATCAATTGAATCCTCTTAAGGGCCTCTGAGTGGCCACTGGTCATCACCCAATGCTTTATTTCAGGTGGCAGAAAGTTTTCAAAAGTCTTTGGATTTTTCCGGAAACTTCTCACATATTTTTACTAATGGTGAAGACAGATCTTCCATCTTATCTATGTGATTACCCATCTTTAAACAAACTTCTTTATCTCACAGAACAATTTAAGTGCCAATTTAAATAGTGCCAATCCAACTGAATCGGAGTTTCTCAGCTCTGAGAGGTTCACGACTCTCTCTCTCTTTCTCATTCTGCCTTGTTATTAAACTGGTAACCTTGCTTTAAACAGGCCGTACTCCTAGTGATTCTTTTGACCGATCTCAAGCAAAGAGGTCCCTTTGGAGGGGTCTAGATCTTCACTGGGACTTTGGAGCCACTATTGCAGGACCAGAGAGGGGTAGGGAGTGAAGGCAGGAGTCTGTGATGCAGAGGGTGCAGGCATGGCAAAGGGGGAGATTTTTCATGTGGTGGTGGGGGGGTGGGTGGTCGAAGTTGTCATGCACAGGAGGACATAGGAGGACGTAGGTGATAGGCCGTCACTACCACTGGGATCTTGATGGGTTGGGATTGTGCACTATGACTGTAGTGACAGGGCTCAGGTTGTGGGAATTCAGTCGGATAGAGTGCCCAGGGAGTAATTGGATAGAAGGGAACTTGAAGGTTTGGTTGAGACCTGATGACTAAGGCAAGGCTGGTATTTATAGAGTTGAATATAACCTGCTCTGAGTTCCATGATATGTTGAGTGCCAAGTGCAACCTATGATTGGAAAATGGCTGCGACCATGCATGGAGTCAGTGTTAGTTTGTTGACCAAAACCCTGGGCTCCACTTATGAGCGACAGGAGGCCCTTCAGGGGCTGTACCAATACAGCACTTGAAAAGTAAAGTTTAGAATCGTTTGCAATTATATTATCGTACAGTGCATGATGATACAATTGCAAAAGTGTGTTGGTTACCAATGCTGTTCACCACATCATTGATTGTTGCAAATTGAAGACAGCCATTTCTGTGAAACAGAAGTCAAAAAACGAGTGAGCTTAAAAGAGGCACTGCACCCTACAAAGCTCACAGCTGATGCATATCCTTCTCGGTTCCTTTGCAAATAAAATCAGCCTGACTCCAAGTTGAGACACAAGCAGCCTCAAAATGAGGCTTCACTCCTACAATACATAGGCTGACCTGAGATGTCACCTTTATAATGATAAAAGCTTCAGTTATCTCAGGACAGTGACTTGAAAGAAATTCTGGGATTTGCACATTAATCCATCGAAATCTGCATCCCCATTCTAACTGATTAAAGACTGAATAGCTGTCCAGGTTTGTTCAAGACATGAGCCTTTGATCTTTCACTACAAATTCGGTGTCTGATATATCCTCTCTCACTAGCTGGCTGAGGAAGGAGCAGTGCTCTGACAGCGCGCAGTTTCAAATAAACGTGTTGGACTATAACCCGGATCGTGTGGGTTTTGACCTTGTCCACCCCAGTCCAACACTGGCACCTCCACATCTAGGTTACATGGGGGCACAAAACTGATTCCTTGTCAGTTCAGTCCTGTGGTTAAGAAGGCTTGTCTTTATCGTGGATTATAAGAGCAGGGAGGTCTATGCTGGAGTTTGTACAGAACCTCGGCTCGGCTGGAGTAATGTGTGCAATTCTGGCCCCCACACAATAGGAAAGACGTGATTGCACAGGAGAGGGTGCAGAGGAGATTCACCAGGATGCTGCCTGAGATGGAATGGCCCAGCGATGAAGACAGTCCGGATAAGCTCGGGTCGTTTTCCTTGAACAGAGAAGGTTTGGGGGGGTGGGACCTGATAGAGGTGTGGAAGTTCAAAGTTTGAGAGAAGATTTGTAGCTCGGGTGCTCGTTGTTGTGGTTGTGTTCGCCGAGCTGGGAATTTGTGTTGCAGACGTTTCGTCCCCTGTCTAGGTGACATCCTCAGGGCTTGGGAGCCTCCTGTGAAGCGCTTCTGTGATGTTTCCTCCGGCATTTATAGTGGTTTGTCTCTGCCGCTTCCAGTTGTCAGTTCCAGCTGTCCACTGCAGTGGTCGGTATATTGGGTCCAGGTCGATGTGTTTGTTGATAGAATCTGTGGATGAGTACCATGTCTCTAGGAATTCCCTGGCTGTTCTCTGTTTGGCTTGTCCTATAATAGTAGTGTTGTCCCAGTCGAATTCACGTTGCTTGTCGTCTGTGTGTGTGGCTACTAAGGATAGCTGGTCGTGTCGTTTCGTGTCATTTCGACCAGCTATCCTTAGTAGCCACACATGCAGATGACAAGTAACATGAGTTCGACTGGGACAACACTACTATTATAGGGCACGCCAAACAGAGAACAGCCAGGGAATTCCTAGAGGCATGGTACTCATCCACAGATTCAATCAATAAGCACATCAATCTGGACCCAATATACCGGCCACTGCAACGGACAGCTGGAACTGACAACCGGAAGCGGCAGATTCAAACCACTACAAATGCCGGAGGAAACATCACAGAAGCGCTTCACAGGAGGCTCCCAAGCACTGAGGATGTCACCTAGACAGGGGATGAAACGTCTGCAACACAAATTCCCAGCTCGGAGGTGTGGAAGGTTATGAGGGACATGGACAGGGGGAGTAAAAAAACAGCCCCTGCCCTCAGTCAAAGTTTCGTTAAAAAGGGGGAACACTTTAAGGTGAAAGGAAGGAGATTGAGAGGGGACTTGAGGCAAAGCTTTCTCCCATTTATCACCCCCTGAGAAAAAGAACAGGAAATGACATCACCAACCCAAGGAAACCTAAACACATAAATAGAAAGTGGGCTACACCACCAGTGTTTCATCTGGAGGTTCACTGAAAATGTTACCCAGTATGGTGACGAAACATCTGAAAACGAACCTTCCAGCTCAGCAAGCAAACCGACATTCAGAACCTCAACATGAGCTACAAATCTTGTCAGAACTCACAAAGATTTCTCATTCAGAGGGCGGTGGGGGTCTCGAATACTGTACCTGGGAGGGGCATTAAGGTGGGAAACCTCACAGCCTTTAAAAAGCACTTGGATGAACACTTGAAGTGTCATAACATTCAAGGCTATGGGTCAAGTGCGGGAATGAGGGACCGGTGAAGGTGGTAATATTTTTTGGGGAACACACTTGATGGGCTGAAAGGCCATGTCAGTACCAAGGGCTTTACAGGAATGGTTCCTAGGGAACAAGGGTTACCAGAGCTGACAACACCCTGACTGGCCCGAGGCCCAGATACAATACAACCCATTCTCCAACCAGGGAGCACGCAACAAGCCTCCTGAGGTTCCACTACTTGGAGCAGCCTGGTCGGCCTTGCAGTCCACCCCAGACACAGCTCACTGCTTAATGTAGAACATGAGGGGATGTGACTGAGGCTGACAAGCTGGCACAGTCTGAGCAGAAAGATGATCGCATTCGGCCTGAGGATCATCGCCCTCAGTGGGATCGAACTGGAGCAGGGTGAGTGCCACAAACCAGCCCGGGGTTAGCTGGCAGGAGCTGGGGGCTGAGGGCTGGAGGCTCAGGGCTGGGGCGGATGATGACCCATCAACTGTAACAGTGCTCCGTGCACAAGCTGTTTACTTCTGTTCCCAGGGGCAAATGCAGCTACAATTTGATTGATTTCTGCTGGCTTTCAGCTCTTGTGAATGAAAGGGAACATTTTGAGGTAATTGCTATGGTAGTCCCACATTGATCAGCACTAAGGTGCTGGCCTGCAGCAGGAACTGTGGAACAGGAACCAGTGACTTAAAGACATTCGTATGAGGGAATGTGGCTAAGGACTGGGATATGCTGTCTGGCTTGACGCTGACTCAGTGATAGATGACAAATTATACTGCTGGCTCTGCAATTAGGACCATCTCTGAGCTCTGTCCATGTGTTACTGGTTTGAGTTTGCTGTGCCCCTGTGATCTCATGTGAAGGGCAGCTCCACTCTGTCAATGTTTGATGGGTGCATGGTGAGACTTCCAAGATGGCGGCAGGGCCAGGGATTACTGGCATTCACCTGACTGGGTTTGAACGGTTCAGGTTTTTTCAGTCTGGAGGAGCCTGCTGAAGCCTGTTCTTCTTGCCCCTCATGTTTCTAAAGCACCCTCTTTGTGTTCCAGTATGAAACCTGATCACCATCATGAATGTGTACAGTACTGAGCAAGCTGCATCTTCCAAGACCCGAGAGAAAACTTTTCATATCGGGAGGTCTGGTTAGATGAGTCAGTAACAGATTGACAGCAGCCTGAACGTTCCCACCTTGTCCTTTTCTTTCCTTCAAGATCTCCACATCATTGGCTAAAAGTGTTTATTCCCACAGTGAATCATTGCAGACCGCAATCTGTTTCGTTTTCCGTGTGTGTGTGTGTGTGTGTGTGTGTGTGTGTGTGTCTGTGTGTGTCTGTGTGAGAGAGAGAGTTTGTGTGTGTGTGTCTGTGTGTGGGAGAGTGTGTCTGTGTGTGAGTGTGTGTGAGAGAGAGTGTGTGTGTGTCTGTGTGTGTGTGAGAGAGAGAGTGTGTGTGTCTGTGTATGAGTGTGTGTGAGAGAGAGTGTGTGTGTGAGTGAGAGAGAGTGTGTGTGTGTCTGTGTGTGAGAGAGTGTGTGTGTGTGAGTGTGTGTGAGAGAGAGTGTGAGTGTGTGTGAGAGAGAGTGTGTGTGTGTGAGAGAGAGAGTGTGTGTGTGTGTGTGAGTGAGAGAGAGTGTGTGTGTGTCTGTGTGTGAGAGATTGAGTGTGTGTGAGAGAGAGAGTGTGTGTGTGTGAGTGAGAGAGAGTGTGTGTGTGTCTGTGTGTGAGAGAGTGTGTGTGTGAGTGAGAGAGAGTGTGTGTGTGTCTGTGTGTGAGAGAGTGTGTGTGTGAGTGTGAGTGAGAGAGGGAGAGTGTGTGTGTGTGAGTGAGAGAGTGTGTGTGTGTGTGTGTGTGTGAGAGAGTGTGTGTGTGTGAGAAAGTGTGTGTGTGTCTGAGTGTGTGTGTGTGTGTGTGAGAGAGTATGGTAAGTGTGTGTGTCTGTCTGAGTGTATGAGTGAGAAAGAGTGTGAGTGAGTGTGTGTCAGTGTGTGTGTGTGTGTGTGTGTCTGTCTGTGTGTATGTGTGAGAGTGTGTGTGAATGTGTGTGTGTCTGTGTGAGAGCGAGAGTGTATGTGTGTCCTTGTGTGAGAGTGAGAGAGTGTGTGTATGTGAGAGAAAGTGCGCTTGTGTGTGTGCGAGAGAGCATGTGTGTGTGTGTCTGTGTGAGAGAGAGTGTGTATGTGTCCGTTTGTGTGTGTGTCTGTGTGTGAGTGTGTGTGAGAGAGAAAGTGCATGTGTGTCTGAGAGAGAGTGTGTGTCTGTGTGTGAGTATGTGAGTGTGTGTGTGTCTGAGTGTGTGTGAGTGTGTGTGTGTGAGTGTGTGTGAGTGTGTGTGTCTGTCTGTGTGTATGTGTGAGACAGTGTGTGTGAGTGTGTGTGTGTCTGTGTGAGAGAGAGTGTGTGTGTGCCTGTGTGTGAGAGTGAGACTGTGTGTGTGTGTAGGAGAGTGTGTGTGTGAGAGAGAAAGTGCGTGTGTGTGTGTCTGAGAGCGTGTGAGTGTGTGTGTGTGTGTGTGCAAGACAGCATGTGTGTGTCTGTCTGTGTGAGAGAGAGAGTGTGTGTGTGTCTGTGTGTGAGAGAGAGTGTGTGTGTGCGTGTGTGAGAGGGAAAGAGAATGTGTGTGTGTGAGAGAGAGTGTGTGTGTATGTGTGTCAGTTTGTGTGTGTCTGTCTGTCTGTGTGTATGTGTGTGTCTGTGAGAGAGAGAGTGTGTGTGTCTGTGTGTGAGTGAGAGTGTGTGTGTGTGTGTGTGAGTGAGAGAGTGTATGTGTGTCTGAGAGAGTGTATGTGTGTACGAGAGAGCATGTTTGTGTGTGTCTGTGTATGAGAGAGAAAGAGAATGTGTGTGTGACTCTGTGTGTGTGTGTGTGTGAGTGTCTGTGTGAGGGAGAGAGTGTGTGTGTCTGTGTGTGAGAGTGAGAAAGAGAACGTGTGTGTGTATGTGTATGTATTTGCCTGTGTGTATGATGTTGTATATATTATTTGAATATTTGTCTGTGTACATGTGTTTACATATCTTAAAAACATTTATATTTTCATGTTGCAAATGATGCGTATTGGACATTAGAGAATTAAAGAAACTGGATCATAAGCATTTGAGGCAGTTTTGAGGCAGTTCAGTGATATACTGACCTATTGTCCCAAACACAAGCCTGTTTCCGTTTCTCTGTCTGCTGGATACTCCCTTCCATTTCCTCCATCATTCTCTGAATGCAGTTCAATTTGCCTTCCAACAATTCGGCATCCACTGGTTTGTGTAACTCCAGCTCTCGGATCTGCCGGCCTGCTTCCTGTAGTCTGGTTTCCACAGCCTGTGCTAATTCCAGAACTCGCTGGGACAACAGGTTCACCTACAAAGGAGAAAGAGCAGGGGCTCAGTGTCAGACACTTGTAGCAACGTCTATCACTTGAGTCTTGAGTACTTGACCCGAGTGTTGGATGTGCTGTTGAAGAGGTGAAATATTCAACTGAGGCCCTGTCCATCCAGTCAGCTGGTCATTGGTCTTTTATTGGGCTCCTTATCGAAGGAAAGACGCGCTCCCTCAGTACTGCCCAGCACAAGCAAACTGTCAACTGTGACCAGTTTTGGGTCCCTCATCTGAGGAAGCATGTACTGACTCTGGAGGGAGTCCAGAGAAGGTTCACTCAGCTGATTCCAGATATGGAGGGACTGCCTTATGAGACAAGGCCTTTACTCTTTCCAATGAAGGAGAGGTGACCTCAGACAAGATTCATAGGAGATTCAATGGGCTAGATACGGACTGGTTGTTTTCCCCACTGTGGGGCAGTCCAGGAGCTATCATATTCAGTGACTTGTGTACTATCAATACGAAGAGCTGGATTTTCACTCCAGCTGAGTTGGGAGTGTTAATGGGGATTGGGCCCACTGCCCTTCAGGAACAGTGTGAAGGCAGCTAAAGGAGCTATTGACTCCTGAGGGAGTTCACCCGAATGACCACCTTCAGTAATCTGTTTTTGTCCCAGTTATAAATAGAAAGAAAAAGGACGCTCTCTCACCCTCACTCCCTCACCCCATCACATGCTTTCCTGCCCTCCACCCCATCTCATATCCTCAGTGCAAACCAATATTCTCTCACCCACCACTCTTTTCCCTTACCCCCTCCATGCCAATTCAAACAGTGCGCAGACTTTAGAACCTGTGCTGAGATGAAATAAGGTAAAGTTCTAAATGTCTATCAATGACAGTGTTCTCGCTCTTAACTCTTTCATTGATATACTTCTCAAAGACTTTATCACCATTTGGAACTGCTGACTGTTAGGCACCCCGCTGTGATAATGGGAGCTTCTGGTAAGAAGGCAGTGGAGTAGAGAATCTGAGCCCGGGACTCGTCTGCTTTTCCTTTTCTTTTCTTCATTCTTTCTCTTTTCCCTCACTTATCTCTTGGTGAAGAGCTCAGTCATGGTGCTGGCAGAGAGTGGGCCCAACAGTGTGGTCTCATGGTGGGGATGGTGAGGATGGGTTCCAGGTGGGGTCTGTGTCTGGTGAGGACTCATGGTGGTGATATGAGGATGTGTTCCCGGTGGGGTCTGTTTCCCGTGTGAACTCTTGGTGGGGATGGTGAGGATGGGTTCCCAGTGGGTCCTGTGTCCGGTGAAGATACATGGTGGTGATGGTGCGGTTGAGTTCCCGGTGGGGTCTGTGTCCGGTGTGGTCTCATGGTGGTGATGGTGAGGATGAGTTCCTGGTGGGGTCTGTGTCCGGTGTGGTCTCATGGTGGTGATGGTGAGGCTGGGTTCCTGGTGGGGTCTGTGTCTGGTGTAGACTCATGGTGGTGACGGTGAGGATGGGTTTCCGGTGGGGTCTATGTCCGGAGTGGTCTCATGGTGATGATGGGGAGGATGAGTTCCCGGTCGGTTCTGTGTCCAGTGTGGTCACATGGTGGTGATCGTGAGGATGAGTTCCTGGTGGGGTCTGTGTCCGGTGAAGGCTCATGGTGGTGATGGTGAGGATGAGTTCCCGGTGAGGTTTGTGTTCAGTGTGGTGTCATGGTAGTGTTGGTGAGGATGAGTTCCTGGTGTGGTCTGTGTTCAATGTGGACTCATGGTGGTGATGGTGACTTTGGGTTCCTGGTGGGGTCTGTGTCCGGTGAAGGCTCATGGTGGTGATGGTGAGGATGGGTTCCTGGTGGGGTCTGTGTCCGTTGAAAACTCCTGGTGGCGATGGTGAGGATGGGTTCCCGGTGGGCTCTGTGTCGGGTGTGGTCTCATGGTGATGATGATGAGGATGGGTTCGCAGTGGGGTAAATGTCTGTTGCGGACAATGGTGGCGATGGTGAGGATGGGTTCCCGGTGGGGTCTGTGTCGGGTGAAGGCTCATGGTGGTGATGGTGAGGATGGGTTCCTGGTGGGGTCTGTGTCCGGTGTGGTCTCATGGTGGTGATGGTGAGGATGTGTTCCTGGTGGGCTCTGTGTCGGGTGTGGTCTCATGGTGGTGATGGTGAGGATGTGTTCCCGGTGGGGTCTGTGTCTGCTGCGGACGCATGGTGGTGATGGTGATGATGGGTTCCCAGTGGTATCTATGTCCGGTGAAGACTTATAGTGGTGATTGTGAGGATGGTTCCTGGTGGGGTCTGTGTCCGGTGTGGGCACATGGTGGTGATGGTGAGAATGGGTTCCCAGTGGGTTCTGTGTCCTGTGTGGTCACATGGTGGTGATGGTGAGAATGGGTTCCCAGTGGCATCTGTGTCCGGTGTGGGCACATGGTGGTGATGGTGAGAATGGGTTCCCAGTGGCATCTGTGTCTGGTGTAGACTCATGGTGGTGATGGTGAGGATGTGTTCCCGGTTAGGTTTGTGTTCGCT